>NC_134702.1:59474591-59792492 GCF_043290135.1 Rhipicephalus microplus
GTGAGGAGTCAATCCGTATCAAGCCGTATCGTTGTTCCCCTGTGCAACGTCGAAAGTGTGAGCCGCTCTTGGTGCCGCATAGGTATCGTCGCCTAAAAGTGGCCGGTTACTGAGATGGAGCATGTTGCTCCACAGCGCAACTTTGACGTTCGCTATCAAAAAAAAAAAGGAAAGCTAAACGCTAATGCAGGTGCATTGAGCAGTGCGTTCTAGCTAGTACCTTCTCAACCTTTCGGTTTCTCGCTGGCGATTCGGGGCAAAGTTTTGACCTCATCACGACCTGGGCTGAGCGCTCTCGTTCAATGTGATCTCAAGGGGCCAACTTTATGTGGTATTCTAATTCGTTACGTTGTTGTACGTGGGAAAAAAATTTGAGTTGTCATTTTAAGGGTCTTTTGTCCCACATGTGCCTCTTGATGTAGAGGGAACAAAATTCCGATAGACACGTAGATAGGTATATGTTGTACTAAGCTTTGTCTGGTGTTCTGTTGGGTGACCGAGGGCACTTGCTTGTGTCGTGTGTTGTCTGTTGTCGAACCGTTCTTAGCAAGTTGCAGAACCATCGACAAGTGCTGAAACCGAAGATGGTCAGAAGAGACGAGCGAAGTTGGCCAGCAAGTTGTGGCGACAAGCCAGTGGAGCTGGGATCTGTCGTCAAGAATGGGATGTGTTCCCGGAACAGAGTCTGGAGCTGCATTCTCCCCATGGCCCTGGAGGCGAACCTGGAGGGACCTGGCGAACGAGCGCGCCTGTCATCCGAGCCCCGTGGAAGCAGCTCGTCTTTTCGGCGCATTGTCTGGCGGCGGGGGTGCTGTTATGCCTGCGAGTCCACAGCGAACGGCCGTGCCTCTGAAAAAGGCAATCTGTGTCAAGGCCAGTCCGCCTGACGCGATCAACTCAACGGCGCCTCTCTGGCGTGCACGTGCAGTGAGTCAGCCTCAGCAAGCGACCCGTCGAGTAAACAACTGGCGTCTTCATGTCTGGGGGTCTGACGCATTGCGCGGCGACCCCATTGGAGGATTCTGCCCTGACGACCAGCGGCGCTTCTGATTGGACATTTTGGTTGGACCCGGTGCAAATAAAAGAAGCCCTGCAGCGCGTCGCGATTGGCGGTCCTAGGTGAAAGCTGACGTGTGTGTCAGAGCGGACCCGTTTGAGAGCAGACCTATGTGTTAGAGAGGAAAGCTCGGCTCTTCGAGTCTCTGTCGGCCCCAGTGCCGAATTTGTAACGCCTCTGTATATATGCTGTACACAAACCTTGTTTAACTCACCGTCGTCTCGTCGGCTCGTCTTATCAGCTCTGCGCAGAAGCAGTCGCGAGCTGAGAAACATACGCTACCAAACGGCTGGTGACCTTCCCGGTGGAGTTGGAAGCAGTGGCGCCTTCGGGACCGTGTTGGCGTCGCCGTCTTTCGCAACAATATCTATGAGGGGGAAAAACAATAATAAATAAAAAACGGGGAGATCATCGTAATAAAAGTAAAGATAGAAAGAGTGATTTGATGTAACACAATTAAAAAAGCTATCCGGCAGGTCAAATAGAAAACCAGGGCTTGACGTGAACACCAACAAAGTATTTACGTGCGCGACTGTTCTCAGAATTGGTAAAGGAAGACTGGAGTGACACGAGTAAATTTAGCATCAACCATCAGAGTCCATCACTCATTCTATACGAAAACATGGTGTGGATAGCGGTGTCCTGTCAGATGTCGAAATTGGGGGAGTGGCCCGGAAGTTGATTATCCAAACACCACCAGTGGGTCGTTTGGTATTGTCACAATAGGCTCACACAATAAGCGATGCCCTCTCCACAATCAAGGCTCACGGCTGGCGAGCCTTCTTATGTTTCGTCTTTGGCCACCCTTATCTAGGGCTTGCAAGTATCCACCAAACTGGCTATCTGGTTAAACCGGAGAAGAGTGAATCCGGCCTTGAAAGCTGGTTATCCGGATTTAAAGAAACAGGAATTCTGCTTATCCGGTTTGAATATTCAGAAAAGAATATTTAGTCTCGCTAAGAGTTTAGTAAAAACTTAAGTGCTATTAGATGCTTACTGACACATGCGCAGCTCGTTAATTCGATAATGACGTAATTACTAATGACCCACACAAAGACTTCCCGTTTCTCAACTTTGTATGCCTTTTCGCACCCTGCGGATATTCATAACGAGGGGAATGTTTTGGAATGGGTAATCACCAGCTACCTTTCAAGAGGCATTATCACTAGTGACTGTCCCCACATTAGGACAAATTAACAATATGAAAAGGTCAGTAAAAGCACATATCGGACTTGTACAAATGGTTGCGATGTTTCCGACAAACACGAGAATGCAAGCAAAACAAATATTTATCTCCCCTAGCATTACAAAATGAAAACCCGCTTGTTCGATTATCCGAATATTAGGGTATTGTTAACAGAATAACTAACTAAATGTCCGGTCAATCTGGTTATACGGTTTTTGAAATCGAATAACCAATTAATCGAATAACCGGATAACCAGTTTCGCCACAAAACCGGTTTAATGTTGATGCCCTACCCTAAACCCGACTCCTCCGAACGATTGTGGCTTGTTGCTATCTCAGCAACCCGCTGATTTTTACTGCCGCCACCTCACAGACCCCGTTCACGGGTCTTCGCATGCCCCTAACGCCCGTCTTTCTCAACAGTTGATGCAAGTCAAGCTCGACAAGTGCGTCCTGTACCACCATATCTATCCCCCAGATGGTCTTGTAGGCCCGTGTGCTCAGATTTGGGTGCACGTTAAAGAACCCCAGGTGGTCGAAATTTCCGGAGTCCTCCACTACGGCGTCTCTCATAATCATATGGGGATTTCGGGATGTTAAACCCCACATATCAATCAATATCACCCAGATGGTCGACATTGGTACCCATTCTTTGTTTCTCTCTTCCGGCTTCATTCTTCAAGGTATACTACGACGACATGACTGCTGGACATCTGTAGCTTCCAGAAAAATTGTAAGCATATTCACGGAGCGAATGATGGAGAGTGGGGCGAAGCATTCGTCCGTCCATTCGTTCTTGCTTCCGTCCGTCCATGCGTCCGTCTGTGTGACCGTCCATGCGTCCATCCTCCCGTCCTTGCGTGTGTCTGTTCGTGTGTCTGTCCTTGCGTTCGTCCATGCATCCGCCCCTGCGTCCGTTCATGCGTTCATACATGCATCTGCCTGTGTGTCCGTTCGTCCATCTAGTCAACACTCCAAGTACCACCATCTCGCATCTTTTCATCATATATTCCTTATATAGAAGCACCGCCATCCAGCACACATTCCAAGGGCTAAACAAGAGGTGGCACGCGCACACTTTCTTACGGCTTGCGGTTCGGGTCTCCTTCCCACCTTTAACCACCTCCAGTTCATGGTATATACCAGTTCACTGTATTCATGGCACTGCGGCCCAACGCTCGCCAAACCTTTCTAAAACCGAAGAGGTTACACCCAGCGAGTATAACGTAGCAACCTTTTCCTGTCAGATAGTGCTCAATTTACATGCCAATGGCTGCTAATGGGAAATGAGAGACAGGAGAATTTGGCTTTTACTTTCTTACGGCTTGAATTTCGTATCTAATTCCCACCTTTAACCGCCTCGAGTTCATTCATGGTATATATACCACTGAACCACCGACGCATGGTATATACTAGTTCATTTTATTCATGGCACTGCTGCTTAACGCTCGCTAACCCTTTCTAAAGCTAACGAGGTTACACTCAACGAATATGACGTAGCAACCCTTTCTTGTCAGATAGTGCTCAATATACATGCCAATGGCTGCTAATGGGGATCGCAACCTGCGCGTTAACTAAAAGCTGAATGCTCCTGTCTCTCATTCCCCATTAGCAGCCATGGGCATGTACATTGAACACTACTGTTTATTGCTCAAAAACGCACAGAAGAAATCTCTCGCTGGCACCACCTAGGAGGTCAAAAATTTATGCTTGTTACATACTACAATGGGTACGAGAGACGAACGGCTGCCGCTTTAGGAAGCTTCTCCCTTAAAACATACGACCATATCAGATGTCGCTACCACTGGCCAGAACTTGTCCACCAGGGTAGCAAAGTACCTTGCCTCATGCGCCCTTTGTCAGCGTCGCAAGCTCCCTACATCAGCTCAAAGCGGACAATTATAACCACTTCCGTGTCTGCTTTAACCATGTGAGGTAGACGACGTTGACCTGTACAGCCCGCTACATTTGACTGTCACGCGCAATCAATGAATAGTTACAGCGGTCGACCATCTTACACGCGACGCCGGAACAGCTTCCGTGGCTTCTGCATCAGCATCGGAATTTTTCGACTTCATTCTCCGAGCAATAATTCTTCATAATTGTGCTCTTCGTGTCATCCTGAGTCACTGTGCAATGGTATTGCTTTATCAACTCGTCGACGAAGTGCTCAAAACCTCCGGCACCACCCACAAACTCCAGTTACCATTCACATACGAACGGGCTACCTGAGCGTTTTCATCACGCGGTGTCAGACATGATAGCCATATATATCGACCCGGACCACCGAAACTGGGATGCAATATTGCCGTTTCTCTATTTGCTTACAATACTTCCATACAGCACCGAACTGGTTACTCGCCGCTCTACCTCATCCACGGTGCTCCCCCTCTTATTTTCTCGACGTTTCGTCCTTCTCTGTGACTTTGAAACCATCTTCATCATCAATCCGCATGCTATCCCGCTTCACCACTGAAGCAAAGCTACAGGATCGCAAGATTGGCTATGATGCACCTCATCGTGTCATGTTCTTCAGCCCTTGCGATGAAGTGCTGCTTCTTACAAACATTCGAACCACTGACCTGTGCGACCAATTTTAATAACGCTTCATTGGCCCCTACACTGTCTCGTAGCAAACATCTCCGGATAATTATCGTGTGGCACACCTCCTTCTAATGAACTGCCGCGGCCAGGCAGCAGATGTACTCCACGTATCACGCATGAAGCGTTACACCAGGTAATCCTCTTCGCTTTAAACAGCGGCCACCATGACTACTTTCACGTGGGGTATGAGGAGGCACTGGTTAGGCACATCTGTTTTACCAATACATCTTCATCACCTTGAGTGTTCGTTGTCTTGATCGGTTGTCTCGGCTTGCTTGTGATCTGCGCCTTAGGTGTGGCCCCTTCATCGAGCGTATATATATATATATATATATATATATATATATATATATATATATATATATATATATATATATATATATATATATATATATATATATATATATATATATATATATATATATATATAACTTTTATTTATTACTTTGGCGGTATAAATAACGTGTGAAAAGAGAAAGAAACTTTTTTTACTGATGAACCGGGAGTTTTGCCGGTGTATACAAAGGCACACACATGCTTCTCTGCACTCAGGGCAGATTGGTCCTAGGCACCCTAATATACAGAAATCGCGTAGCTGCAGGTGATGAGCTCAATGTAAAAGCTGCTCTGCTTAGTTGAACCGCTCCACCCGTTTCAAGCACTGATTTAAGTGAAAGCTGTCCTTCAAGGTGAAATTGAGAGCGTATCTTCTCAAAATGTAAGTTTTTTTATTTTTCTTCGTGGGTTGGTCAGAGACACAGGTCAATGGCACTGCTGTGCTCGAAAATTTTCCATCCACTATTATCGAAGCTAAATGCAAATAAGTGAGCGTGCAAACATATACGAAGCACTTTATCCAGAAAAGAAAGCCAACGCGGGGACCAAGCTCACATGAATGGCTTCCGCTCTAGCGAGGCCGTTTGCCAGACAAGGAAGCGTGCCTTGAGCAATAAGCAAAGTTTTCGCCGATGCCGTTTCGTATTCAAGAAATAGCACGATTTTATAGCCACTCTCCCACGGTGCCATTTGGTTTTCTTCCATAGGATAGGCTCAAATAAAGGCATAAAAGCTTTAGTTCATTCCACTAAGAAATCCATTACCAAAAGGAAAGCGTCAGTTGAGTACAACAAAACGAAGCGATAAAAGGGAAGAATGCACTGCTCGTTCGAAAAGAGGCACGTGTGTTATACACCATCCGAAATATCTGTGCATACTGCATGAATGGCCAAGAACACTGCCCTTTATGCAATGCTTTATATAAATCACTTCTTTGAGTCGCAGTGTGAACAAGACGCAGAATTGAAAAAAAAAATACCTTGTTCCTTTCGCGCGCTCAAAATAGATACAGTTGCATTCGGTACATTCCTTGTTGCGCGATGGCGACGCCCTTCTAATTATTCTGAAGTAGTTCATCTCAAAAGTGACATTAGCTTCGATTGCCTACGTCTTACAGTGTTCGCGTTTGTAAACGGGGCTGTCTACTTTTAAATGCGTTCTATTTCTTGGCGAACGTCGGCGAGTTTGACCATATCTATCTATCTATCTATCTATCTATCTATCTATCTATCTATCTATCTATCTATCTATCTATCTATCTATCTATCTATCTATCTATCTATCTATCTATCTATCTATCTATCTATCTATCTATCTCCAGGCAGGTTGCTGTCCCTACACTGTGGCAGCTCCGCGAAATTCTCAGATAGCTCGGATTTCGCAGGTATACTCATCTGCTCACAAAGAGAGGATTTCGCAGGCGCTTATACTGAGCTACGTTCAATGTTTCGGAGAACTGGATGCGAAGATGTTAAGCAAATAACTGATGCGTCTGTATTTTTCTGTTAGCCTTCTTTTTTTGTTGGACGTGAGGTGGCGTCACGTCACGTAGACGTCTTCTAGACGCGTTCTCTTTTTCCGGACAACATGTACTCGATGCTATCTTATAAACTATCAGCGCAGACTGAATACGATGCGGCCCAGGATTGAAACACAGCTTTACACTCTCAACTTTCTTTCTCTCAACGTGCCTACTCGGCGAATGCGCTGGCCTTCGAGTTTCTTGCAGGCTCACTTAAGCAACCTATAAAAAAAGTGAACTGGTTTTACTTCGGACTCCAACACTTTCAAGTCTAGCCAACCATTGTATAAAGAAGGTAGTAGGCGTCCAGGGGTCGAAGCACTGATATTCAGTACACTCACGCCATCGATACGCGTGAATAATGAACAAGCAGCCGTGCAAGTTCCACCGCGAATTTCGTAACTCTGAGGTGATGCACCCTTGTCAAATGCACGAGTCAATAGTGGCCAACGTCAAGTAACTGTCACTCGCTGACGTCTAATAAAATAGAGCATAACCCGAACTATATCGTGTTTTGTTGCCAACTGCTGCGTACACGTAGTCGTGTAAAGTACAAATGTATTATGCATCTCATTAAAATATTCGTGAAATTAAATTGTGGGCGAAGCTGTGTTTTTTTTTCCCAGTCTTTGGCTTCTCACCCTGCTCTAACTTGTCAAAAACCGTCGGACTTTTTGGGTAGCGAGTGAAAGTTATAATAAAAAACCTTTATTGCCATTCTTTAGTGCAGTAGTAAAACAGAAAAACAAATTATGTGCCTGAGAAGGCCATAGCTGCCTAATCAAGCTTAAAAAACAATATAAATCATTTTATATATATATGGTAACCTTGCGGTATTTCAGCTAAAGCTCTGTCACTAAACCAGTTTAATAAAACACCTGATTGCTCAAGGTATTTAAGTGTCTTCAAGAACTTTAGCATTCACCGAAGTTTTGAAGAACTAATAAAAGAGGGGCACAGCAAGTTTAATAACAAACATCTGAAGAAAACTGTACAGCAAGTTGAATAACAAGCATCTGAAGAAAACTGTACCTATGAGATCATCATAATCGAGGGTAAAAAAAACCTGGCATGTACGCTTAAAATTGCCTAAACAGTACTTCACGCATTATTGTGAAATAGGAAATTTATTGCATTGCTTAAACTGAATAAAACTTTGTGAATTTCAACAGCATAACGTTTTCATTCTGAGTTTTTCTAAAGCTGACCCATTCCTTTAAAGAAAGCTGAAAGAATTTCAATTTTTATCTAATGCGTTAGATAAGAGAATGAGTTGACTTATTTTGCTTTCACCATGGGAAACTATGTGTAAGTAATAACAAGCTCGCATAAGCATTATTCTAAAGTTCATGTACACACTATTGTATTCGCTCTTTATCTTTTTTGTGAAACATCCAGTATATGCCCAAAGACGGGCCCACCAGCTATGCGGTCAAGGGTAGGATTGTTTTTAATTGAAGTTTGTCGAATTTTCGGGCAGTTGGAAGGGTCTGAAACATTCTATTTTGCGAATCAGAACGCATACTGATATCCAGCTTTGGTATTCGACCCGGATTCGAGCGGAGTCCCCCCCTGGTGGCCACTGGCTGAAGCACGCCTAGTGTGGATCGGTCTCTGCGCCGTCTGCTAGCCACCTAGTGGGCGTGCAGCATGTTCAACCACAAAGAGTGGTTTGTCCCGCTATTTTAGCACAAGTTTAACTACTTGTACGTTCGTCTAACACTATTTACAGAAGCATATGGTTTTGCCCAGCTGTATATGAACTTCAATAAGATATTTCGTGCACTTGACGAGAGTGGTGTGTATTGTAGTCGTACCTTCCGTTCGCCAGAATCATTTTGGTGTAAGTAACGCTTGGTGATTGAATCACAACGTGAAACGCCCATAGCTGCGTCCCAAGCATAATAAATATCAAATATTGCATAAATGCAGCATTTTAGCACCTCAGTGATAAACGAAATCTTGCTTATTGTTAAGCAAGATTTCCGTTTCCGTTCTCACTACAGCAAAATACTTCCGTCGATTAAATTCAGATACAAGAATAGAAACTTGAGCGAGTGGGTATGCGTTCATCTTGGTTGACACAGCGCCCACAAGAGGACAACAAACAGAAAGAAATACAGACAGGCACTGACTCGCAAATAGAATTTATTTGGGAATAAAAGCGTACAACTCTTCGTCATCGTCTCGTGCGCACTGTATAAATGAGTATACATTCTGATACTTCAGTAATTAAATTGTCTCTTGAAAAAAAGGAAGCTGAATGACACGGAGGTGATGTTCAAATTACGCACGGAGCTTTCGTGAGTAATTTCAACACTGTGCAAAATAAATATGGACATCAACGTGTGCTTAGATCCGAGTTCACTTCAAAGAATTCATATAATCAAAATTGGTCAAGTCATGTTCGTCATCATGAAATGCTACCCTCATATGCCGATATTGGTGACCAACAAATGAAGGAGGTGACCACAATAGCGCCCAGATGTAGATAGATAGATAGATAGATAGATAGATAGATAGATAGATAGATAGAAAGATAGATAGATAGTATATGTATTGGTGTGCTGAACGAATTTTACCCCGTTTTATAGGGGGAGGATCGCGGGCGACTCCCACTTGCGAGTGGCCAGCGATCGGGCCCCTCTCACGCCTCGCCTCCTCGTCATTGACCTTTAAAAAATGCTGATGTTTAAGCAATGTATTGAGTGGTCATTGAACCAACAGCTTTACTCAAACAACCCAAGTTTGGCACACTATATCAATTTTGGTAGGCTTATCCAACTAAAACAGATTCAATACGGAACAGCGCAGACATCTACGACCGCTTTTTCTTATGTGTAAAAAAAAAGTACCTTACTCCTTCGTTCTCTTATTGCCTAATTCGCAACTGAGAGAAAGCCACACGTATGGCTGATAAAGACTATAGTATGTGGGAGTTATATTATTTCATGCTGTAACTACGAAAAAGAAACTTTCTTTTACCCTTGCCTCTTTTTCTCTAAGGTCGTTTGTAGTTTGTAATTTAGATTTAGTTATTACAGCTTCTGGCCCATTTCACATTGAAGCAATCGGTGTCTCAAGGCAATCCACTTTTCCTCTAACGTGTAAAATGCTTTTACATTGCGAATAGGTTGAATGGCGAACTGTAGAGAAGGTTGTTTTCAAGGCATGAAAACTTGGTCTTGAAAGTAAAAACACGTCATTATTAAAATCTTGCGCTCATAAAGAGAGCAACGAGTTCACAACATTTACTTTGAAGCTGCCGCTGCTGAAGAATGATGAAGCTCCATGGCAATGGAATGCAGAAAGGCAAAGATCTGGTACTTGCTTTTCGACGGCAGAGCACCATAACGACAAGCGGAGCAACGCTGGCAAGATTACGCACATGAGCATTCTTGTCCGTGCGGAGCGCAACCACTTGGGTCATGTTCAGAACATATATTAGTTTGAATGGTTGTGTGTCACACCGTAGCAACGTTCAAGAAATACTTAGAGCACGACAAAATTACCGCTTAAATACATCCTTCAAAACTTGATTTGAGGTCAGCTAGTACCTTCCCCTATAAGAACACCTTACAGAACTAGATTTGAACGGTGAAGCCCAGATGTATAGAGCTAGTATCGAAGCCCTTTTGTACGTCCTTGCTAAATATTTCAATGGTTACATGGATTCGTTCTCTTGCGTGTTTTTCAATTGAACAAGTTTCTGTATTCTAGCGAGCTCCACAGAAGGAGTGCACCCACAACTGGATTTACGTGATAACGTAGCTCCGTAGGAAGCAGACAACAAAGCAGTCGTCACAATGAGCAACCAAGTTGCAGTCTTTCGCACGCCTTCACACGTGTAACTTTAATACGCCCACAATATACCCGTTTCATTGACGCATTGAGCCGTAGTCTTAGCTGCAACGGGATTGATATGAGGCGAAGCGGGGGTTAGAATTATAAAACTTTTTCATTTGTATAACAAGGTGTGATGAAAATTATCGAACAAGAAGTTAGCGCAGCATTACCCGCACCCATTAAGCAAAAATAAAATGATATCTCAGCTAAATATTAGGAGCGAAGCTCCTTAAGGCGTGGGCTGTGCGTCCCCTGTATGTAGCCACCTCTCGTTCAGTTCTGAGTATTACGCTAGCCACCGCCCGATCTAAAGGGTACAGCCATATCCATCCGTCCATCCGTCCATCCGTCCGTCCGTCCATCCATCCATCCATCCATCCATCCATCCATCCATCCATCCATCCATCCATCCATTCATCCATCCGTCCATCCGTCCGTCCGTCCGTCCATCCATCCGTCCATCCATCCATCCGTCCATCCATCCGTCCGTCCATCCATTCGTCCATCCGTCCGTCCGTCCGTCCGTCCGTCCGTCCATCCATCCGTCCGTCTGTCCGTCCGTCCGTCCGTCCATCCATTCATCCGTCCATCCGTCCGTCCGTCCATCCATCCGTCCATCCGTCCGTCCGTCCATCCATCCGTCCGTCTGTCCGTCCGTCCGTCCGTCCATCCATCCATCCGTCCATCCGTCCGTCCGTCCATCCATCCATCCATCCATCCATACGTCCATCCGTCCGTTCGTCCGTCCATCCGTCCATCCGTCCGTCCGTCCATCCATCCGTCCGTCCGTCCGTCCGTCCATCCATCCGTCCGCCCATCCGTCCGTCCTTCCGTCTGTCCGTCCGTCCGTCCGTCCAAAAGATGCAAGATGTTATAAACTAGACGGCGGTACGTGTAGTTGATTATGAAAGATGCGAGGTGTTATAAAATAGGAATGATGCCACATATGGCGCGTGTCATCGTTCGATATAGTGCGGCGACGTACGCTAGGGGGAGCGTTGCAATAAAATCGAGTGGGCAAAATGTACGGAGGATTCATGGTTTACCAGGTTTACCTCCGGAGCTTCGCCCACTCATCATCATTCACTTCGTGGATATGGCGGCATTTTTTTGGTTTGTCTTTGAAAAGTATGTACGCCAACATTGTAAGATATTGACACAATTTGATGACAAACATTGCACTCGAATTTCCTAGTACAGAGAAATGAATTGAGTCTTATTTTCATTTATGCATATAATATTGCTACCAACTCAAAGAACAGAAAGAAGCGGCCGATGGAAGCTTGCGATGAGAAATTCATAAACATGGGGAAGGTGCTGGTGCCTTGAGTGCTGGCTCGACCACCCAGGACAACTCCCCCCCCCCCCACTGTTTTCCAAGTTCTCATACCAAATTAAAGACAGCTTCTTATGACATATCGGACAACAAAAATGAAAAACACAGAAGCTAACTACCTCTGTGTTTTATACGTAAATTTTGAACAAATGTAAAATTTGTCAGTGTTTCAGAATTCCGCATAACTTGACCGTTCATGAAAAAAACGTCAGGTCACGTGTTTTAACATATATGTTTCTAGTGAATCTATGTACTCCTGTATGTATTGAGCTAGTCGAACTTGAAGTTGCTTTTAATAACGAACCTCCACGTGTCCACCAAAAGCATTTGAAGTTCTAGTTAACTAATTTATTGAAGGCAGTTTGGTTTCGTAATGTATTTTGCTTTTAACATAAAGCTACTCTCGACCGAATGGTACTCGTTTAGGATCAAAATAGTATGTACAAATACAGAATACATGTGTCAGTGTAAGGTGTTGTTTCAAGGGTCCCTCGCACCAGCTTAATTTTATTCCTTTCAATTATGATGTGTACAAACGTACACGCCAATTTCAATAACCCCATGTGACGGGCCATTGGCTTGAAACTTTGGCTTGAAATGGCTTGAAACTTTGTGTGCACATGTCCAGGCTTCCTGAGTGTACAGATGGCAATTATTCAGCTTCATCGTTTTGCGTATTGCTGAAAAGGATTACTTTGCTGGATGCATTACCATGTTCGACGATTGCTCGACGAGACGATTTTCAGGACCAACAGAAAAGTATTTGTTTTCTTCGCGAGAAAAAAATACAACCAAAAACAAAGTGCGCACTCATTTCGGCCATAATGGTAAGATATTTTTTTGCAAGTACTGAGGCTAACTGGTGGCACAAGAAATAGATAATTAGTTACACACACATAAACATTAATTGCTAGTACTCACACAAACAACGCATTTCTTCGTTTCCCTACTTGGGATGTAATGCTACTGTCTGGGAATTACGCCACGCGAATTCGAAGCGTTGCTTACCGCGCATCTGAAGTCGTGACTTGAGGGTTAGTTTATAAATTGAATATGAGGCTACACAAAAACAAGTGACATCACCTCTCGTGCTATATATATATATATATATATATATATATATATATATATATATATATATATATATATATATATATATATATATATATATATATATATATATATATATATACGCGTGTGTGTGTGTGTGTGTGTGTGTGCGTCTGTTGGTGTTGGCATATACCATTCACATATTATATTTCCCGAGACCGACTAACATTTCTTTTTCAACGCACCATTTTTGCTGGGGTTGTGGTCAACAGTTCATCGCCTTAGTGTTGTCGCAAGACCATCGTCTAGACCCGACGTTTGTGCGAGTTCATGAATAGGCTGTCGGTGGAGATTGCTTCCGCAGGCGGGGACGGCAAAAGTCAGGAAATTTACATGAACACACAAGAAATATGAAAGGATCGAAAACCTCCACGTTAAGTTCATTCTACTGATGTATATATTGTCACGGAGCGACAATATATACGTCAGAAGAATGAAGTACGTATTTCGTTATTGTGCGTGACATCCCCGTGGACCTGAAAACCTCTTTTCTGGTCCAGCGGTTAGTTTTTTTCACACATTTTTTTTTCTATTAGGCTCTCATGTGCACTTTGGAATAACTGAAGTATCAGCACACTGCTCTTTAGCTGAGTCACCCGTTTCTGTACAAAACGTTTAGCTTTTATAAGCATGAAAGAAACTGAAAGCCTTCCTATTAAAATCAAATATTGATTCCTCTGGGTAGGCAGTGCTATATTTTGCTATATTGAGTCTCCTTTCCTCTATTGAGTCTTTTAGCCTCGCTAACTTCAAATGTTGTTTATGATATGTTTATGATATGCTTGTTGCTCTATTTTTTTTCCTGTAGAAAAAATAAAAACACCGCTCATGAAGTTGCAGGAGGTTAAGTAAACGAACATGTAATTGGTGTTGATGTCAACTGCTGCCGAAAACGATGCGCGTTAATATATTAAGAGTAAGCTGCATCTTTTGATGTTGTATTTGTCTCTTGAAGGTTGAATATTTAAAGAATACATTCGTTACCGTGACATGTTTGTCCCCCTCGAAGATCTTCGAAGTTGACTACTTCGAACTGCACATTTAGGACAAGTCATAAACGACGACACTTGGGAAATCCGAATGGCTCAGTTTTGATTCTTTGTCGGGGAAGGGGAACAAACCGTTGTTGTCCGTAATCTTGGTAATACCTGAACTTTACAAATCCGAAGAGTGTTGAGACGTGTCGTGTGACATATAACAGCATTCATGCGCTTTCTCACCTCCAACGTCTACTTGTTGCTTTTGTGTTTCTCAGAGTACATTTTGATCATCCCTTTCAACACGCCTCCGCGGTGGCCTAGTGGTTATGACACATGACGGATTACCCAAATGTCTTGGAACCAACCCAGTTCTGACTGTGGCGGCTGCATTTTCGATAGAGGCAGCAGTGTTTGAGGCCCGTGTGCAAAAATTCAGATGCAGGTTCAGGAGCTCAGGTCCTCGAGATTTTCGGAGCCCTCTCTTGCGGTGTCTCTGATATTTATTTCATTGGTTTTGGATGCAAGACACCAGATATTATTTTTTTTCAGTTTTAGACCCAGCTAAACTCCGCTTACACGTAAATATAAGCGCTGGACTTCACAAGAGTAGCAAGCCCACGTCATCGTCATATTGTTCTTCTTTAGCGCATCAAGAAGTGTTTTGATTTGGTACTTTAACTGCAGTATTATTTATATCTGGCAGCCCCACCACGGTGGTCTAGTGACTAAGGTACTCGGCTGCTGACCCGCAGTTCGCGGGTTCAAATCCCGGCTGTGGCGGCTGCATTCCCGATGGAGGCGGAAATGTTGTAGGCCCGTGTACTCAGATTTGGGTGCACGTTAAAGAACCCCAGGTGGTCAAAATTTCAGGAGCCCTCCACTACGGCGTCTCTCTTAATGAAATAGTGGTTTTGGGACGTTAAACCCCGCAAATCAATCAAATCAATCAATATTTATATCTGGCTGCAACAGTCTGCTATAAATGCCCTCATCTTGGATATGTTTCTAATCTTTGATTAATCATGCTTAATAATGGGTCAGTGCAGTGCCACAAGTTAGGAATACATCCGTATTTTGTTGCTCATACATTTGAAAACATCCAAAATCTGGATGTTCTGTTGAAGAGAATTTACTGAACTTTAAACAATTTGTTATAAAGCTGCTTTATTTAATATTTGGTCACAAATGGCTGTCAGTAAGAGCTGCATCACGCTGATGTAATAAGCATGGATGAAATGCCCCAGCATGGCTGATTTCGTGCGTTCGTTTCCCTGATGCCTCACCCAAGGCAAGGGCCAGTTGGTCCCTTCTAATCCGCCTTGATCACTACCAAACTACTTGCGTAATAATTTGCAAATGGTTCACCCCACATAAATTACCATCATGGTGAATGTAAATTACAGTTTCGCAACGCTTTATATCACAGCGGAATGGTACCAGCACATGTGCACAGCGTACTAAACTTTTCATCTAAGGGCGCAGAGACCATTGATAGTCGAACAGAATACGAGAACTTTAAAAAAGGTTAAAAAAGGTTAAAAAAATTTTAACCTGAGCGAGAGAACAGAGAAGAAGGGAGGGCAGGGTGGTCAGCCCGATGCTAGAATATACATATATCTGTCTCAGTATTTTCAATTTGTTTTCCCGGAAATCCTGGGAGCTGCCGCTCCCTTCTTTGCGGTGAGGCTTCAGGACACACCTGAGAATGTTCCAGGCGTACAACCGTCGCGCCGGGCTTCGTCGTCCAGGAAGCGTAGCAACGCGTCAAGTGACACGGACAGCAAGGCAACCGATTTGTACTCGGACGGCTTTGAGTCGTCGGATGATGACTTCACGGTCGTCATGAATCGAAGTACAAAACGAAGACTGCTGTGGACGGCATCATCGGCAAGTGTTTCCATCGTTAAGACTGCACCACAGCGGTGGCCGCACATCATGCTGTTCATGCCCGAAGACCCTGCATCTAATTTGCGACTCCTCAACAGGCAAGTTCTTTCTGTGCTACTCGAGGAAACCGCGCTGAATGAGATCAAAGACGTGAGGATCAATGCACGGAATAATGTCCTTGCTGTAGACGTTATGCACCGTAGCGCACTGCAAAGGCTTCGGCACATAACAGACATTGGCAACGTGAAAGTTTGGCCAATGGTCGCTACAGGTTGTAATAGCACTGTAGGCGTCATTTATGATGTGTATCTTTCTATCTTCTATCTATCTCGGAGATTCTCGGTCGAGGAAACCCTATTTGTGCGAACAAAAGATCGTTACTTTTTTTTTTCAATTTATATGTGAATTCCCGATTGCTATCCCCGTATTTGTGTTTTTGTTTCATTTGGATAACTTGTGTAACTTGCGTATATCCTAGTTGAAAACGCGAGCTTTCCGCAGTATTTTGAGATGCCTTCGGTGCCACCGTGTTACGATGTCCGAACTGCCACGGCGCTCATGAGGCCTCATCCAAAGATTGCCCGCGGGTACGAAACGAGCACGCGGTACTCAGGCGTATGGTGCGGGACAATTCAACGCACAGGGAAGCTGCCGCTACACTACGCCGATGACGGCGTCGTGGGTGAAGACCATCACGGAAAAACTGCTCTACCGATAGAGAGATGTCATCCTCTATCGAAGAGGCTGACCCACAAACACCCAGCTCACTGAAGACGAATACTGACAAACAGAAGAAAGGGACAGCAGTCGCACCTTCATAACAGGGGCCCTCACTTCCACGAAGTCAACCTACTTCAGAGCTGCATCAAATCCCGCCGCCCTCGACGACCCCTCAAACCAGTGATGCGATGAATAAAGAGCAAGTGGCAAGCTTGCTGCAATCGCTGATGAGTACCATGCGTGTCCGACTGAGTAATAGGAAGACTTCGACTGCGCAGACCGCACTGCATGTGCGTGACACCCGGAGTCCGGTGCTTGCAGCTCTAAGGTTAAACCATGGCCAGCGAGGCAGCGTCGTTTCGAGCGGAAGTGAAGGATGCATCTGTCTTTCAGTGGAACGCCAGAGGACTGAAGTCGCGCATGTCTGACTTTAGACAGTTTGTATTTGTGAACGGCTTCCCCAATATCGTGATTTGTGAACCCAACCTGTCTGCTTCAATGAAGCTGTCAGGTTAAGAGTGCTTTATGTCCTCCACTCACAGAGACTGCAGCAAAGTTATTGTATTCATGAGTCATGACCTCAATTACGTTCACCACAGTCTCGCCTGATGAAGGTAATCAGTATGTGTGCCTTACTCTGAAGAAGGATAAGGTTGCTTTCACGATTATCGGAGCTTACTTATCTCCATCAAGCCGCCTTGACAGCGAGCGCTTATGCGGTATTCTGACATCGACTCCAAGATCACGGGTGATCACTGGCGACTTCAATGCCCACAATTTTTTATGGGGAAGCTCCAGGGTCAACTCTAGAGGAAGCAAATTGGTGTCCTTAGTCTCGGAGTACGAACTCTGCTTTTGTAATGACGTAAGCCCTACATATTTACGCGGATCAGCCTATAGCAGCTGCCTGGACCTTACATTAGTTTCTCGCTCACTTACCAAGAACGTGCACTGGTTTTCGGATCTGGAAACGCGGGGCAGCGACCATATACGAACTTACCTGCGTATAGAAGGTTTCACCAGCTCCAAGTCCTCAAGAGGCCTTAAATACACCGATTGGCCGAAATTCAAAGTGTTAGTGGAAGACTGCTGTACCGACAGCTCATCATGTAACCTAGAGGACTCGATAAAGGATGTCCTGCAGAATACCACGCATTCATTTTGACTAGTCACAAGCGCACCGATTTCGACATCGAGCTTGAGAACCTTCGCGCAATCCGCCGTCGTGCAGAACGAAGGTACCGACGGACTAAGTGCATGGATGATTTGAGGCTGGCTAGGTACATTAAAAAAATGCAGCGGCACATAGATAAACTGGCTAGGCGACGTTGGACATCCTTTTGCGAGTCGTTGGAACCACGAAAGCCCTTATCACTGATATGGCGAACTGTCCGGGCTCTCAGCACAACCTTGGGTCAGTGACACCCGTTTACAGCTCTGGCACTCCACCTTCAATGCAGAGATTGACGTCGCAAAATTTTTCTGTAGAAGAATTGCTGGTGATTACAATTTCACAGTATCAAGAATGGGAACATTTGACAACCCATAGCCCTCACGTGATCCCCATATGGAATGCCAGTTTTCTATGGATGAGCTAGAGGTGGCACTGGCACTGTGCAGACGTTAGCACCCGGACCTGACGGCATTATATATTATGCCCTTTGTAATCTTGAAGACGAAGCTCGGAAGGCACTCTTACGCCTATACAACGACTCCTGGCAAACTGGTACAGTTCCCGAGGCATGGAAGTCAAGTCACCTCATTCCACTTCTAAAGGCTGGTGAATCTCCTTTGGATATTGCCTTATACCGTCCTATCACACTTGCCAGTTGTGTGGGAAGAACAATGGAAAGAATGATTGTAATACGAATGGAGTGGTATTTAGAGCATTACGAAATCTACCCAGTATCCATGACCGGATTCAGGCGCGGCCATTCGTCAATCGACAACGTTGTTGATCTGGTGACATATGTTCAACCCAAGAAAGCCTGTAAGAGACTGTGCGCCGCCCTGTTTCTAGACGTTAAGGGGGCTTACGACAATGTCACCCATGAAGCCATCCTTAGTGCTTTGGAAACAGTAGGTCTTGGTGGCAAGATATATATGTGGGTGTACAGCTACTTACAGCTGAGATCATTTTAAGTGATGACAGCGAATGGCCCAACACCTGATTATTACAGCAGCCGAGGAAATCCTCAGGGAGGAGTGCTCAGCTTTACACTTTTCAATCTATCTCTCATTGGTCTAGTGGAGCAACTACCTAGCACTGTAGAACTTTCTGTCTACGCTGATGACATCTGCATTTGGACATCAGGTGTGACAAGGCCTCAGCTTCGCGCCCGCCTTCAGAAGGGTGCTACAACGACGTCATGCTACCTTCGTAAGCAAGGCCTCGAGGTGTCCTGCGGAAAATGTGCAGTGGTAGCGTTCACGCGGAAACCAATGTCTGCTTACAGCATATCGAATAATGAAGAATACATATCGCTCAGCAGAAGCCACAGGTTCTTGGGAGTCATATTAGAAAGAAACCTGTCGTGGACTCCACACCTGAACTATGTGAAGAAGTGGCTGATCGCAACATGCCACATGTTCAAATTACTTGCAGGAAAGAATCAGGGAGTGCCCATACCATCCATGCTACCACTGTACAGAGTGCTGTTTATCGGATTCTTACGGTACAGCTTACCTGCAATATCTAACACCGGCAAGACCAACCTGCGCGCAATTCAAAGCATTCAAGCCCAAGCACTTAAGATATGACTTGGATTACCCCGCAGTGCTTCAACGGCTGAAACCATTGCCTACGCTCAAGATCACTCGATAAAGACGGATATTATTACCGAGACAATGCGCATGCACCTCAGGCATTATGCCAGGACCCCTTCTCACCACCTGGCGAGCCTAGCTGCTGAAGGGCCCCGCACGACATACGGCACTACTGTCTACAAGCATCGTTAATCGTTTACTGAGACGTACGCACCTGCATCAAGGCCACTGCTTCCTCCTTGAAGCTTCAGCCGCTCGCGAGTTCACTTAATGATTGCAGGAATGAGGAGAAAATCGGACTTACCGACACATGCCCTGAAACAACTGAGTCTGTTCCTACTGGAACAAAACTACAGTAACCACGTGCACATTTACACAGATGGCTCTACTACGCCGTCTAGTTCAGGCGGAGCAGTGGTTATACCATCACAAGGGGTAACTCGGTGTTTTAGGACTTCACATGTGACAACGTCAATGACGGCAGAACTCGAGGCTCTGCGGAATGCACTGGAACTCATCAATTCAGAAGAAAGACCAGGTGAATGGGCTGTGTTTTCTGACTCAAAACCAGCGTTATAGTGCCTGATATCAGTTCTCCGACGCGGATGTCACGACCAGTTGACCTGCCAAACCGTGAAACATCACCACCTTTTAATACAAAAAGGCCACGACACCGTATTTCAGTGGTTACCTGGGCATTGTGGTATAGGCGGTAATGATTCTGCAGGTCATGCTGCTCACACGTCACGTAAAGAAGCGAACAGTGTTCCGAGTCCGCTTTCAAGAGCGTATGTGGTGAGGCAGGTTCGTCAACTGGCCCGCAGTCTCACACTGACTGAATGGAACACACCAAGCATACGACGTACAAGACTGCTCGAGCTCTACCCTTCACTACAACTCCGGCCTCCACCCGGCCTACATCGACGTGCAACTTCGCTTCTCTATCGCCTTTGGCTGGGAGTTGCTTTCACGAAAGCTTATACCACGTTAATCGGAATTACTGACAGTGCGGCGTGCGATGTTTGCGGCACCGGCGAAAATATCGAACACCTGCTTTGCCATTGTCCTCGATTTGCCTCAGATAGACAAGTACTTGCCAACGCAATGCGGCGACTGGATGATCGGCCTCTTTCTGTGCAGGTGCTATTACAGCACCGTCCACATGCCTCGACAGCCCACAAGGCAGTGAAAGCCCTGTTGTGTTTCCTGAGAAAGACAGGCTTCTGTGGACGCCTCTGACATGCGGTAGAGTTCTACACGCTGCAGTGAAATTACTGTCAGTCTCCCCCCCCCCTTTTTTTTCTTTTCCCTCTCTTCCCTCTTTCTTGTCTTTCTTGTCCCCTTCCCTAATCCCCCAGTGTAGGGTAGCCAACCGGATGTCTTTCTGGTTAACCTGCCTGCCTTCTTCCTTTTGTTGCTTCCTCCTCCTCCCAGGAGCAACAAGAACACACATGGGCAATTTTAGCGCGCGAGCGTTAAGAAATATCTGACATCGGTAGCGACGACCTGACGAATGCAAAGAATATATTTAGGTTCCCAGATGAAATCGAACCCAAGCATTCTGCGGGGCAATAACGCATTTTAGTAGAGAGCTACAACAGGTTTCCAAACTACTTTTCAAATAGACGCTAATCTTTGTGAAACGTCAATAGTGTTTACAGTGCTGTTTGCCCACTTATACAAACATTGCATATGTACTCATTTGATACAGCCGTCACGTCGGGTTAATGTCAATTGTGATCACTTGCCATGCACTGAAGTTGATTTAGGCAGCAGTGTCCAGGGCCAGCATCCTCGCGAGTATCAGCGCTTCATATCAGCTTCTAGTATTGCTAATACATATGTTCCAGTTGGCAATATTGCGCAAGTGCAAACAACTGGTTATATGGAGACATCTGCAACTCTTCAACACATGTTTATGCGCGTAGCATTTTTGCATATATTTAGTGTGATTTCATGACGTGTTGCTCAATGAAACAATTGCAACACGGTCACCTTCCCTCCGCATGCTTCGCATAACGTTGATTCTCAGGTATGCGAGATCTCCCGAATTTTTATTTTCATGTTGAATCATCGGTACTTCGGTTTCTCTTAGGTGGTCTGAACGAGAAAACAGTATAAATGTTTTCGTTGTTGCACGACAATGAAATATGTATGCGTGTTTGCTAACAAACGTCGTCTGAGATGGTATGCTCACATGTTCGTATGACCATCTGAATCCAGCAATGCTACTGCCTATGCAACGCAGCGCACCTCTAGTGCCTTCCTGGCTCTTTCTAATTTATGCCATAAGTGTTTTCTTCATTATCCAAACTTTCGAAGTGTTAAAAGTTCTTTGAGTCCACAGCAAAGAAAGGCAGAACTAGCTGTGACAGTTTTGCTAGTTTAACTGGAGCCAGACAGCGACTGATTGTGAAGAGTGTGAATAATGCGATGAACGCAGTTCAGCTTTCTTGCGGCACTTTGCGTAACCTTTTACTTGATTCCCAGGAAGCCTTACGCAAATTTCGTCGAAACCATATTTACGAAGGGCCTAGGTCATTTCAAAATGCATTGGCTGGGTGTCACTACCACGTTGTTGGTATTACTACAGTTTTCATCTCCGCCTGCAGCGAATAGAGTACCCGGATGTTTCAGCGCTTCTGCGAAAAGAGAGAACACAGCATATGTTTTGCAAGTCTCAGTAGTGACGCAGCACTTAGCAAAGAGGCCTCGTGACCAGACACTTCTTCCGTCCTTCTAGCTTTTTTTTTTCAAGAGCCCGAAGTTTCTATTTTGCATTAATTATCGAGTAGGTTAAAGTGATGGTTGTGCGTCTCGAAGCAAGCATGCGCCGTGGCGGTGTCGGTGACACCACCAACGCCAAATTTTATGCTTGCCTGCATCATTGCGACTTAATTTGCTGACTTATTCATGAAATCAACCCAGTGCCTCAGCAGCATAAGCTGATGTATGTTCCCCACATGTTTTATCTTTCAACGCAACCTCTTTCGCAATGCCTAAAACGCTTAATATGAGGAAATATAAATAATTAGATCAACTTATTGGTTCTGCCCTCCTAATATGTCGGCGCGTAGTCCATTTTCACAACTCGAACACTTTAGTGATTCGTCATTCTGGGCGAGCACGTCAACAGTTCTAGAAATGACAGATAGGCCTACCTTCAGAATGGCAGGGGGCTCAGCGTTAGCAGGGAATCGATGATTTGCTGAATTTCACTGGTTCGCATCAAAGTGACCTAAATCAAGGAGGGCTGCTAAGAACGCCTAGAGGTTGACTGTGACCGAACGAACTGAGAAGGAGCCTTGACAGAATTAGGCCACGATATTCGATGCGTGTTGCAATGCTACTTTTGTTTTAGAATATCCATCAACAGGCGTATACCTATCATGCTGTTTGGCGCAATATTGCGGCAAACAAGAGTTATTTGACATGTTGTATCGTATTGTTTTTTTTAAGAAAGTGGTAGATTTTATTTTTTTTCTCAAGTTAGCCATGGTATCAGGCTCTTTGAATCGAAGCTGCAGTACGATGTAGCTGAAGTATGTTTGCTTCTTTTTCTAAGAAAATATCTGTAAGGAAGTAGGCAATGGTTGTTTTATGTATAAAGCAGCTTTTTCGCAGTTTTTAACGTAAAAATGTAGGGCGCTGCCCTACATTACCGAGGGCCCAGCTGTCATGATTGTTGGTCTGTTACCATCGATTTGCCTGTGGCACATGTTCCAAAAGAAGCTCTTGTACTGCGTAAAGAACTACAATCGTTAATCCAGACAAAATGTAGCAGTATATAGTGTTATATATTACATTTGAATGGTAGGAAGTTCGCAAGAAGTTTCCAAATTTTAAATGCTAAGCATTTTTTAGCGAACTTCGGTGGCTTGAGCATATCTATCTATCTATCTATCTATCTATCTATCTATCTATCTATCTATCTATCTATCTATCTATCTATCTATCTATCTATCTATCTATCTATCTATCTATCTATCTATCTATCTATCTATCTGTCTGTCTGTCTGTCTGTCTGTCTGTCTGTCTGTCTGTCTGTCTGTCTGTCTGTCTGTCTGTCTGTCTATCTATCTATCTATCTATCTATCTATCTATCTATCTATCTATCTATCTATCTATCTATCTATCTATCTATCTATCTATCTATCTGTCTGTCTCTCTGTCTGTCTGTCTGTCTGTCTGTCTGTCTATCTATCTATCTATCTATCTATCTATCTATCTATCTATCTATCTATCTATCTATCTATCTATCTATCTATCTATCTATCTATCTATCTATCTATCTATCTATCTATCTATCTGTCTTTCTGTCTGTCTATCTATCTATCTATCTATCTATCTATCTATCTATCTATCTATCTATCTATATATCTATCTATATATCTATCTATATATCTTTCTATCTATCTAGCCGCCTATGACTTTCGGCTCACCTGGCCGTTTCGATAATGGTCTCGATACCAAAATTAGTGTGGCATAACATTACTGTATAGCGACCATAAGTGGCAAGAGATAACATGAAAATCATGACATGTATGTCAATAATGTCATTAATTACATTTCATGGTCCTGCTGCCCTTGCGGTGATTTCGTTCACATAACAAATTGCAAAACTGGTATGGTATGCCATGACTGCAAGGTGAGCCTAACTGAAAGACTCTAACGTAGAAATATTGACATGCATGTCATGTAAGTCATGATTATAGATCATACACTCAATGTGCGCTCACGGTCGTTTCGCTAGCTTCACATACACTAAATTTGGTATACTTGACGTGAATGAATGACGAAGGTATATGACTGGTGCATACACGACAATCATGACATGTTTGTCATGTAAGAAAATGCCTACATACCACAATCATGATGTGCTTGTGGCCGTTTCGGTAGCTCCACATACTCCAAATTTGGTATGATGTGACGCGAGCTGATGACAAAGGTAAATGACACGTCCAAACGTGCTCATCAAAACGTGCGTGTCATGTAAATCATGACTACATGCTACGCTGATAGCGTGTTCGCGGTTGTTTCGCCAGCTCTACATATAGGAAATGTAGTATCTTGTGACGTGAATAGACCACGAAGGTAAATGACACGTCTCAACATCATAGTCACGACATGGAAGGCATGAACGACATAATTTATGTCCGCCTTGCACTACGCTTCAGATTGCGTGCGAATGTTAGGCCGAATGTTTCACAGCATAACTTTTCTGTCACCACGTGGCCTAAAAAGCCTCTTGAATGGTGCTTACTTGGTTTATTCTCCGTGAGCATGGAAAGAACACTTACTGTGTGGCTATACTTATAGAATAACTTTTTTTATGCAGTGTGGAGTATTTTGAAGCAGAAAGAACGCTACGACAGTGTTATATGGCGTGTAAAGTGAAGCGAGCATTTCGTTTCATTTCGTAGCATTCTTCAAATAGCAGGAGAAGAATGCTGTCTTGGTATGCGCATTCGCGTGTTTTTGTGCAAAACGCGTTTACAAGAAAAGGCGTTTTCAGTGCGGCATGAAGGATGCTTACCCAATATAGTACGGCAGTCAAGAGCTGTCCCTGGCATACACGGCCTTTTTTTTCATCATCTTAGCACGCGCACTGACGTCCCTGAGCGTTTAGGTTAGAAAAACTGCGCTTTAGTGATGCACAATATTTTACGTACGAAGATTGTGGTAATAAACTGTTTCAGTGTATCCCAGAAAGATATTCATTGTCCTATATGAGTCATTTTTAGAAGGCACTAATTTCATCCGACTGATCAATTTCTATGTATGATTGTGCGATTGGTCAATTTCTTTGTTTGATTGTGCTTTCCACGTTTTCCCCAACATAATAGTGCTTCTCCAAGGGGCTGATTTTACGCTGTCTCGCTTCACTGTTGGATTGGATAAACTTTTATTTCGCTTCACTGTTGCAAGCTAAGATACGGACATTTTTTTCCTCACCTTCGCAATGCCTGCATACCATTTGCATTGCATGCATTACTCTACACTGACTGTATTGAAGCTTTTCGATATCTACCAGCGGTTTTCGTGCAACGGGATCACCTAATCACCATCAACGTCATCAGGGAAATGTTTTATCTAAAAAGAAGAAAGTTGTGTAAACATCATTACAATTTAAACAAAACACAGGCTACTGCTTATTAAAGAAACACGTACCTGTAACTGTATCGGCGCTACAAAATATACCAACACATTGATCTTAACTACATTTGTTAGATCTACAAGCCTCACTTCCGCATATGACGCGTGAATATAAACCGCAAATCCCATTCACTGACACCGAGACTCTCTCGTCAAGATAGCACACCGCCCTGCGCAGGTCCCACTTGTAAACGACCAGTTTTAGGCTGTGCAGCGAGCCCAAGAAGAAGCGAAGAGGCAAGACTTTGACGCCCCCACAGGGGAGGTCTTGGCCCAGCCAACTAAAGTGCTGGTTTTATTAAAAGTTCATTCCTTCCCACCCTTTATATTTTTGTGCAAACCGCAAGGAAAATCTCATGTGTGAGTGACCTTTCCATGCAGGTAGCAGGATTACAGGTTTTCATTTGAAACTGCGTCAGCGACATCTCCCTTTAGGAATATGCCGACGCAGTTTCGGTGCTACACATTGTTTCATGGCAAAATCTTAATGCATACGCTATAAAACACGTCACACTCGGTGGGTATGTTGCTGTAATGCAGATGCTAATAGCGCACTTCTGGTTGAAGACAGTTTAATCTGCGCAATCTGGAAAGCATTATCATGCATTGAACTTCTTCGGCAAACAACAAAAGATTCTCTGATCACGTGCGTACTTCATTTCATCATCATCATCATCATCATCATCATCATCATCATCGGCGTGACTACGTCCACTGCAGGACAAAGGCCTCTCCCATGTTCCGCCAGTTAACCCGGTCCTGTGCTTGCTGCTGCCAATTTATACCCGCAAACTTCTTAATCTCATCTGCCCACCTAACCGTCTGTCTCCCCCTAACCCGCTTGCCTTCTCTGGGAATCCAGTTAGTTACCCTTAGAGACCAGCGGTTATCCTGTCTACGCGCTACATGCCCGGCCCATGTCCATTTCTTCTTATTGATTTCAGCTATGGTATCCTTAACCCCCGTTTGTTCCCTATTCCACTCTGCTCTCTTCTTGTCTCTTAAGGTTACACCTATCATTCTTCTTCCCATTGTTCGCTGCGTCGTCCTGAATTTCAGCTGAACCCTCTTTGTAAGTCTCCAGGTTTCTGCTCTGTAGCTAAGTACCGGCAAGATACAGCTGTTATATACATTTTTCTTGAGGGATAGGGCAATCTACCTGTCATAATTTGAGAGTGCTTGCCAAATGTGCTCCACCCCATTCTTATTCTTCTAGTTACATCGATCTCGTGGTTCGGCTCCGCGGTTATTACCTGCCCTAAGTAGACACAGTCTTTTACAACTTGAAGTGAACTATTACCTATCTCAAAGCGCTGCTCTTTTCCGAGGTTGTTGTACATTACTTTCATTTTCTGCAGATTCATTTTAAGACCCACCTTTCTGCTCTCCTTGTCTAATTCCGTAATCATGAGTTGAAATTCGTCCCCTGAGTTACTCAGCAATGCAATGTCATCGGTGAAGCGCAGGTTATTAAGGTACTCTCCATTAACTCTTATTCCCAACTGTTCCCATTCTAGGCTTCTGAAAACTTTCTTTAAGCACGCGGTAAATAGCATTGGGGAGATCGTGTCCCCCTGCCTTACACCCTTCTTGGTTGGTATTCTGTTGCTTTCTTTATGAAGCACTATGGTAGCAGTTGATCCCTTGTAGATTTCTTCCAGGATGTTTATATATACTTCATCGACGCCCTGATTCCGCAGTGTCTGCATGGCGGCTGATATTTCTACTGAATCAAACGCCTTCTCGTAATTCATGAAGGCTATGTATAGTGGTTGGTTATATTCTGAACATTTCTCTATTACCTGATTGCTAGTAAGAATGTGGTTGATTGTTGAGTAGCCTGTTCGAGTTCCTGCTTGTTCCTTTGGTTGATTGAATTCTAGTGTTTTCTTTACTCTGTTAGCAATTACCTTTGTAAATAGCTTGTATACTACAGAGAGCAAGCTAATCAGCCTGTAATTCTTCAAGTCCTTGTCATCTCCTTTCTTATGTATTAAGATGATGTTAGCGTTCTTCCAAGACTCTGGTACTCTTCCCGTCAGGAGACACCTCGTAAACAGGGTGGCTAGGTTTTCTAACACAATCTGTCCTGTAACACAATCTGTACTTCATTTACGATAAGTGTAATGCATATGTCAGCTTGATAGGAGCAGTTGGCGCATGTCTAAGTGTGTTGACGAGGCTTTAAAGCCACACCCGATTTCCTAACGTTGCTCTCACATTTTTTGAAAGAGTGGTGCAGTTTAGGGGTGCAGGTTGTCATACACTGTAGTTATCACCTGGCGTAGCGCAGGTGAGACTGCATATAGCATAGCCATCAGTTGCGCGCGCTCGCGCTATAGAAAAGTTTTCTTGATCTCGTTCATGAAGAGCATTGGCGACGATTTGAACGCAGACAAGATGACATGTAGCAGAGCCATGTGTAGCATATTTAGCGCGTGTTTTCTCCAAAGAAAAGTATTCTTTTCCTTGTTCTTCGAGCGCCTTAACGATTACGTTAACTGAGTAGCGCCTCAAATGAAACCATGTCAAACAATTGAAATAAAAAGAAAGCAAGCAAGAAATTCTAGACAAATAAATAAAAGCGAAAGAGCAGGAAAAGATAGAAAGAAATAGACAGAAAAGTTGAAAATACAAAAAAATCAAAGAGACTTAGAAAAAAGAGAGAAAAATGAAGAAATCACAGAAGGTTACCCAAGTTCACTCTGCCTTCAGCCTTGACAATACTACAGTACGTAACACCTTAATTTTCTCTTTCTAACTTAAGAGACTTGATTACTACATGCAGTCAATGCATAAGTTTAATTTTTCTTCATTACCATAACACGTTTATTTATTTAGAAGCAAAAAACGAAAACACAATTGCTCGCAACATCTTGCAAAAATCGACAAGAGGTACCACTACCAACATTTTACAGTTGTCAAGTCAGCGTGGGTGCCACTTGCGCATGCTGAGACAATGGCGTTACGATTCTCAGTTTAGACGTCGAGCACTCGTACACTTAAGAAATGATTGTTTTTATTGCATTTTTCGTAATTAAGCTTAGCATAGTTATACTTTCCTAAATGTGGTACGCCGCACTCGATCATCTTTTCAAAGATACCACGGTAGCATTACAAGGCGCGTCCGAAATTTGGTGGACATTAAAAAAAAAGAAGGGTAGTGAAATTTAGGTCACGAGGTTCAGCTCTCCATCTCCAAGATCCGCCCTTCCTAAGACAACCAGTGCGCGTATTCGTTGCTCACGGAAACTTTCTGAGCAAGGGGTCTGCCTTGAAAAACAGAAAGACCGAGAAGCCCGTGCTTACAACGGGTAGGGGAAAGTAATAGGTACGAAGAGAGGCGCACGTTTTCGACACCACAGCAAAACAACAATGCTCATCACCAAGCATCCACGTCAAGGAGAGACGCGATGCGATGATAAGTTTCAAAGGAAGGAGAAAAAGGTGATGACGTATAGAACGCCAGTATGTTTGTAAGCCGTCCTAGTTCCTCGTTTGTTTAACGTATACAAAAAGCCTAAAGACTTTCTACGAGGCGTATCTGGGTCAAAGCTAAGAAAATCCCACCATGTTTGTGTGGCTATTGTTTGCTTAGGCTGTTCGCGTCATGTTCCCTATAAACGTTCCTGGCAGATCACTGTCAGTTAGAGAAACAACGCCCAGCTAGACCACCAGCTTGTTTTGCGAGGTTCAGTGGTAAAGTGACAGCTACGCGTTCAATTCGCAAAAAACGCCCACGGCTTGGTATTTGATTTCACGAAGACCTATTTATAGCACCGATTCAGCAGTTTCAGTACCTGTTGATGGCAGCCGAAGCCGGTGCTGGCAAGTAAATGCCTAAATATTTTGTAAGATGTGTGGATTTGTAACGAAATCTAAAATAAATATGAGTGCGATGAAGAGTAGAAGCATCATACTTATACCAAGCAAGCAGTTGTTCTGAAATTGAGTTAACCAGATCCTAAAGAGCAAGTACATGATTAGCTAAGATGAAAATTGCCCTATTTTGAAGGAAAATAGTGGTTATTGTATATACGGCATTGAGTGAATGATATGCCAAATAACAGGTGTTTAGTGTAAATCTGTTTTCTTCCATTGCTCTTGCTCAGGAAGTTACGACAGATAGGCGATCGCACCTGTAAGCACCAAAATAAAAAAAATATAATAAACTATTGTTTAGCACAATGTAAAAACACGTGATTTGCCTTGCGTTCATGTCTTGGTTCGTGACGGGAACGAAGAGGCGAATGATGTTTACTGCCTTTGCTAAACTAAAAGTGTCTGTCTTTTTTAAATGTATTTTACGACGTAAACTGGTGTGCTTCATTGCTGCTTTTGGTAGGCAGCAGCTCAAAATATTCGGTTCACAGCTTATGTGAGGAATTCGTACGTGTAGGAAGTTTTACCAGAATATACGCTTTCTTTCATATAACCCGCACAGCCAAAAGAGGTTTTCTTGAGGAAACTTTGTTAAACTATTCGTTCACGATAATGAAGCTTTTGACTCTGATAAGGCGATTTCCTGCGTCTGGCATTGATTATCAAGGTGTGTATCTAAGAAGTGCAAACTATTAACCGTAAATTTCCCCGATACAGCGTTTTTCTGCTTTGAATTCAATGAATGTGTCCCTTTTACCAATCCAAGAAAGTTAAGTGAATGAACGAAAATAAAGTATGTCTTCCTGAAATATGAACATGGATATTTACAAATGTATTTGTCACCAATAATTTACCCGTCTAATTTGCCAGGGCGACATTAAACATGGCTATGTCAGGCGTCATGTTATGTTAGGTTTGGTGTGGTTAGGTTAGGCTGTTTGGACTATGCTGTTGTTGCATTCAAATGGCAGTAATATAACAATTAATAATGAAGGCAGAAATGGCATCATTGGGAAATTCGTTCTTAGTTTATTTCACTGAATTTTCTCGAGAGCCCGAGAAGGAAACGTGGAGCGAAGTAGCGTGTTTTGATCTAACGCTTCACCAGGACTATGTGACATACAGCATCGTCAGCAGTTCAAATTTCAATCTGTCACTCGGGTTGGATTCAGGGCAAGACTTAAAATGCGAAGCCTTAAGGCACTCTGTGAAGTAGCACGAGGAGTAAAAGGTGCTGCGACGTACTCTATCATCACGAAGCGGCAAACGCGGTCACACGTTGGTCAGCGCAACTGGGTCACTGGGCCGTCAATAAATTTGAGGTATCCGATTCTGAGCTAGGTGAGTAAGCTCCTTTTCATGAAATGCGTGTGAATAAATTGAAGAATAATCTGGCACGGTCACACGTCTTTGTCTCCCTAATTGCGCCTTCACTTTGGAGCTTCCTTCAAGGTGCTGTGACACCATGCTTTAAGAATCGCGTTAGTACACCCTTGGAACCTGTGGTAATTGCATGAAGATGCGGCTAGATTTGAAAAAAAAAACAAGCCTGATAAAATAAAAAATGACGTGCTGTGTAGCCAGAATACTTTGACCATCCCAGCTGTCCTGTCCCTGACACTAATTCGCATCCCGCTTCGGTATTACTTTCGGACGTCGGGTGAGACGCGGCGATGTCATGGTAGAACGGGCGAATGGATAACGTGCGTCGAACAGCGTTTATTGCGTACCGGACATGCTGTGAGAACGACGTCCTGCTTCGTAGCGGTGGTGCTAGGAGGCGATTAACTGGGGACCTGCGGGGAAGCTTTCCATCCACCCCGAGGCACCCGAACACGTAGCCTCGTTTGCTGAGAGAACATCGGCGGAGAGAATGTGTCAGAATGGCTTCACGTGTGTTAGAAGCCTTCGCCCATCAGGGGATCTAGGTCGTGGATGAAAGGAAGGACTGACTGCACTTAGTAACAGGAGTATTAGCACGTTCACAAGAAAGAGATCGACGACTATAACTATGATCAAGACTTGTGGATAGGAGCCCTGCAACAATTTTTGTAATTGTAACTTTCACATCCATGTAACAAAAACTTCGCAAACACTTGTTTGGTCTCATAGCCTAACTGGCTAGTAGAGGGACCAATTGTGTGACATACCTACATACTTGCGCAAACGGGTACACAGCGAGAAAGGACATCTAGCTGGGTACAATGTTTGAAAATAGAAAAAAAAACAAAAAAACACATGCTTGAATTATACAAAGCGACATAGCGCAGAACATAGCTACTTATAGCACAGAATAATAATAGCACTAGAATAATAATATTCATAATAATATTAATACACTACCCGATTATACAGTCGTATTACTTAGAAAATTCGCGTGAAGTGTATGCTTCATGGCCAGTAAAAAATTTCGGGCCTCTTTCACATCAGTCGGTATCGCATTCCATATGAGAGTGCCATGAAATTCTATGAGCCTTCGACCATAGGCATTTCTGGCTACCGGTAAATTAAAACAGTGATTCGCTGCAGCTCTTGTACAGCGCGCGAGTAACGTAAAGGTGCTTAATAGGAATGGGTCATCACGTTTTATTATTCCATGCACTATATCAGCAACACTGGACACGTAAACAGAGCTCAGTGGACGTACACGCATAATTTGAAACAGTTGTTTTGCAGTATCCGTCCTGTTTGAGTTGTGATAATCCGGACTGCCCTCTTTTGCAGGCGGCTAATACATTTCAAAGGAGTTTTATATGTACTGCCCCAAGATGCTATACAGAAGCTCAAGTGACTGTGCACGAATGCAAAATATAGGATGCGTAAAATTGATGTGCCAAAACATTCACGGGCTTTTAGTAGCGTGTGACACCAATATGCTAGCTTGGAGCATGTCTTTTCTATATGTGATTTCCAGTTCGTGTCCGAGTCAAACATGACCCCTAAGTACTTAAACGAGGCTACTGGCTGTAGCAGTGCCGTATCTAAAACCAAGTTGAAACCTGCAAAGTCGAGTTCTTTTTCCTAGAGTGAAAGACCATAATTTAGTTTTCTCTGCGTTGATATTTAGGTGGTTTCGTTTAAACCATACTTGTACTCTCAGTAACTCTTCCTTAAGTTTACCTTCGATGTCTTTTAAGCTGTCATCAACAAAGATTAGTGCTGTATTGTCTGCGTACATTAAAGCTTCTGAATATAGTAGGATGGAGGGAAAATCGTTAACGTACAGGGAAAAAAGAGTGGGTCTAATAACTGAGCCTTGTGGTACCCCAGAGAGTATTGATTGAGTATAGGACTCGACACCATTCATCACTACTCGTTGCTGATGGTCGGATAGGTAGGATTTAAGAACCTGGTGAATTTTGCCTCGAAAACCGTAGTCATGAAACATGATGTTGTTGTTGAGGAAATCAAAAGCTTTCCTTATGTCGAAGAAAACTACGATGGCTATCTTATTGTTGTTCAAGGCTTTGTTAACTTGTTGGGTTATTACCAAAACTGCAGTAGATGTAGATCTGTGTGCTCAAAAACCATGCTGGTTTGAGCAAATTATATTATGTTTGGATGCAAATGATGTTATCTGCGCTAATAGAATTTTTTCAAACATTGTAATAATTACACCTAACACAAATATCGGTCTGTATTTTGAGGCACTTGATCGGTCTCCATCTTTGTATACAGGGACTACTTTGCCCAACTGAAGCTCATTTGGGTATATACCACCGTCCTGCCAGTGTTGAAACATGTGCAGGAAATGGTCTGCCAGAATGTCTATGTTATCTTTAATAATTTAACTGTAATAGCAACAAGCCCAGCCGCTTTATTGGCGTCTAGTTTTTTTTTACTATGGACATGATATAAGACATTTCTATCTCAAATATGGCAAAACTATCAGAAACTGGTCTTATGGGGCGCGTGTGATCCGTAGTGTCAGGAAAATGAGCAGCCAAAGCACGCCCGACGTCTGCAAAATACTTGTTAAAGTGATCCACCGTGTCTTGAGTTATACCGTCAGGCAGTGCACGTTTATCTGAGTCAAGGCCAACTGCGGATTTTGCTATTTCCCAAATTCTCTTGGTGTTGCCTCTAGCCTCTTCGATAAGCTTAGCATAGTATTCTTTCTTTTGTTTCCTCATTAGGGTGACTGACTTTTTCCCATAGCATTTGAATATATTTAAGTAATAGGCATTGGTTCTCTGCTGCTTCCACTTGTGAAGCATGGTCAGCATGGTCAGAAAACACAGCTGATCAGTAGCCGAAACGTCATAAAGCATGCTATCCAGCTATCAGAGCGCACCCCAAGGCCCAGAATTCACTATCATTCTTCCACCTTCCCTTGCGTCGTCCTTTTTGCATCTTCCTATGCATCTACCTCTCCCCATGCCACCTCCATCCCTGCGTAGCTTGCAGTTCACTCGTTGGCAAGAATGGAGAGGATGATAATGATGATGATGATGTTGATGATGATGTGTGTAGTATTTTACAACTCAAACTGCAATATGACTATAAGAGACGCCGTAGCGGAGGGTTCCAGAAATTGAGACCATTCAGTGTTCTTTAACCTGCGGAGACGTCGCACAGTACACAGGCCTCTGCCATTTCGCCTCCGTCGAAATGAGACGCCCATGGTCAAGATAGAACCTGCAACTTTCGGGTCAGCAGCTGGGCACCGTTGCCACTGAGAGGAAGCAGAAAGCGCTTAAGGCATTCGACAAATACCGCTAACTGCGTTCTTACTTGACAAAGTGCAAAAATTTTAGCGTCATGTGATCCTTAGAGCTCCACGCAATCAAAAAAGACAATTCTATTACAACCTAATAACGTGCTGCAGGGCCCTTTTAATAGAACATTTTCTACCCATGTAGACATTGTATTGTCGTTTTACAAACAGCTCTGTTCTTAAAAGAGTTAAAGTGTGTATTCAGTACTTATGGCCTACGTCCATTGTGTGAATGATTATATCTCATTCTTTTCATCCTGGTATTTCTGTATCTGAGTACTCCTTCCACAGGCTGCGTAAAAAAGGTATCTTACAGTGAAACTCTCTGACTTTATATCAACATACACTATCACATGTATGTTTCCAGGCTGCAGCGATCACAACTTCTCTTATATTTATTTCGTGAGAAATTTTTTCATTCGAAATTCCTATTCAAATAGTTTCTTTTATATCTTCATTTTAGAAAACTATGATGCCATTTTCGTCTCAGTCGTGTTCTGTCATACTAGATGGAGTCACTTCTCTACAACATGTGGTCACTTACTAGATGTTTCTCGTGTTCTAAGTGAAGGGCTGTGGGCTATACTGGCTGGCTGCAAAGGTTGGCCCAGTTTAAAAAAAAATTTGGAGATCTATATTGTTGCTTATATAGATAAGCTGCACAAATTGTCACACAGCAGATCACGCAATGATCTTCTCAAGTGATCATCAACGAGAATTACTTGCAACAATTAAAATTTGGTTTATGTATGTAGAATACACGAAGACACAGAGAAAGTAAGGAGGAAACAGGCATACAACTGCCACCTATAGAGAGAGGCTGAACGCCTGCCTGCTCCTTCAGAAACGGAAGACATAAAGAAAAGGAAGGCAGGAGGGAAGAAAAAAGTAGACAAAAAAGACAAGTAAAACGGAGAAGAAAAACTCACACACGCACCAATAAAAAATAATCACATAAAAATGTCTTAGAAATTATGGCACAAAGTCTGTTTTCTTAAAGAAACTTAAAGGGCTCTATGGGCCTGGTCCCGCCTAGAAGCACATCTTCTTGGGAAGAAGCAATCGTCAAGAGTTGTGCACCTAAGTCCAATCAGTCCATAGTGCTTTTTAAGCAGTGATCACTGCACAATGAACGTAGGACATTCTAAAAGAACGTGTTTTAGTGTCTCAAAGGAGCCACACGACGAACATATCGGAGTGTCAGCATGTCCTTGATGACACATTTGTTCGCGCGCTGACACAAAACCAACTCTTAGCTTGTAATACAGGGCTCTGTCATGACGACTCAATTCACGACCACGAATGCCTGGAGGAAACCATCCGCTTGTAACAGGCTGATCGGGATGCTGCTTTAGAAGATGAAGGTGAATCATCAGAAGAACGTTGTCAAACCGGCATGAAATTTTTTGCCTGTCACACTTGTGGGCACAAGTTGAAGAGGGTATCGGCCTCTTCAATCCCAGGAATACCAAAATTCAAAGTACTCAATGACAAATTAGAGATACCTCACCAGTAATAGGTTTTGCGGCAGATTTAACAATACTGCATATTTTTGGGTCAATGGAGTCTTTTCTCAACAATCTACTAAAGGCACCAAGAGAATCTGTAAGTAGGACAACCTTCGATTTTTTTTATTCTTCTAGTACGTATCTCAGCAGAAATCAATTACAACCAATTCCGCAGTTGTAGAAGATTGTGGATGCACTGATTCCTGCAGTACCTGGAAACTGGTGATTTTATATTTTGTCTTGCATTACTGGATTAATTTGTAGGTTATCTCACAACTATTCGCTTGAGAAACGATAGTCATAAAGGTGCAAAAAAGATGGCGCCATGGAAAAAAACAGGTGGTGCCCATAATCCAAGACTCCTCTGGCTTAGTTCATTTGTTGGACGTAATCCAACACTGTGAGTTACGTTTCCTCTAAATAGCTGTAGAATTAGGCCAACCACTGCTTCATCATCATCATTATCTTCATCATGATCCTCACTTTTCTGACTAAGCCCACTGCAGAACAAAGGCTTCTTCCATGTTTCGCCAGTCAACTCGTTTATCTGCTTGCTGCTGCCACTTTATACCAGCAAACGTCGCAATCTCATCTGCCCATTTAACTTACTGCTTCCCCTTCAACCGCTTGCCTTATCTTGGAATCCGATCGTTGCCCTTAATCACCAGTGGTTATCCTCCTTACGTGCTAACTCTGGCTCATGTCCATTTCTTCTTCCTTATTAAACCATGATATCAATAACTAAGGTTTGTTTCCTTCACCCACTCTGCTCTCTTCTTGTCTCTTATGGATACGCCTGCGATTTTCCTTTCCACTGATTACTGCGTCATCCTCAATATAAGTTGAACTGTCTTTGTCACACTCCAGGTTTCTGCTTCATAGGTAAGTATCGGTAAGATGCAGCTGTTATATACCTTCCTCTTGATGCATAGTAGCAATCTTCCATTCATGATTTCAGAATGCTTGCCTAATGTGCCCCACCTCATTATTATTCTCCTAGTTACTTGAATCTCGTGGTTTGGCTCCACGGTTGCTAACTGTACTAAATAAACGTACTATTTTACAACTTCAAGCACAGTGCTACTTCTCTCTAACCGCTGTTCTCTTCCGAGGTCATTTTACATTACTCTTGTTTTCTTCAGGTTAAATTTCAAACCTACCTTTCTGGTCTCCTTGGGTAATTTTGTAATCATGAATTCTCATTCGTCCACTGAGTTATTCAGCAACGTGATGTCAAAGCGCAGGTTACCAAGGGGGTCTCCATTAACTCGTATGCCTAACTCCTCCCATTCTAGGCTTCCGAAAACCTCCTGTAAGTATGCGGTAAATAGCATGGGAGATCATATTTCCTTTGTCTTACACGCTTCTTTATTGGTTTTTTGCCGCTCTCTTTATGGATCACAATAGTGGCAGTTGATACGGTGTAGTTTTTTCTTCAGGATGTGTATATATGATTTGTCGGCGCCCTGATTTCGCAGTGTCTGCATGACTGCTGGTATATCTACTTAATCAAATGCCTTCTCCAATTCTACGAAGGGTATGCGTTGTGATTGGCTATTTACTGACCAGTCTATCACCTGATTCATATTATGAACGTGGTCGATTGCTGACCCGCAGGTCGCGGGTTCGAATCCCGGCTGCGGCGGCTGCATTTCCGATGGAGGCGGAAATGTTGTAGGCCCGTGTGCTCAGATTTGGGTGCACGTTAAAGAACCCCAGGTGGTCGAAATTTCCAGAGCCCTCCACTACGGCGTCTCTCATAATCATATGGTGGTTTTGGGACGTTAAACCCCACATATCAAAGCAACGTGGTCGATTGTTGAGTAGTATGCACGAAATTCTCCTTGATCATTTGAATGACCTAATGTGGTCTTAGGCCCATATTTACAAGTTAGCCTAATCCTTTCAACGGCTTTTCCTTATCAGTCCTAAACCTTTATTGCGCACGGTGAACAAAATGGGCCACTAATCATGAGCCAGTATAGTCTTTATATTTTACCCTGTTACCATTTTTATGCCTTTATAACGTATGTAGAGAGTGCAGGAAGTTGAGAAAAACGTCAGGTAAAGCCATGGTTAGTTTGTGAATACGGGCCTTAACTCTGTTAGGAAGTAACTGCGTAAAGAGCCTGTAAGGGGAGAGTGAGCTGATCCACCTGTAACTTTTCGTGTCCATGTCGCCCCCTTTCTGATGAATGAAGATGATGCAAGCATTCTACCGAGATTCAGGTACCCCCCATGTCTCATTACTTATACTTATTTCTTCCATTGAAAAAAAAGCTATTTCTGTAGGCTTTTTCAGATACGAACACGAGATGTGACAGCATAGTGCAGCTGCTATAGGACGGACAAACGACAGTGTAGAGCAATTTCACCTAATTTTGAATATTTTGAAACGTATTTATGTACATATTGATAGACTGGTGTCCATACAATCGTTTTATAGAACACCGAGTTCAGTAAGTATGTCCCACTATACCTCTCTCCTTCTTTCCTATTTTTCTAATCTTTCTATTCTCCATTTTGATATCACTGACATAAATTAGCCAGGCGGACTGGCTGTTGTTTGCTCTCTTTTATCTACTTTTTTGTTCATTTTTCTCTTGCCTCCGTGTAGGCTACCACACAGGGTGACATGGTTAACGTCCTTGTCTAGCCCGTTGATTTCCCCCTTCCCTTATAGCCTTCTGACTTTATTATTACTCCTCCTTAAACGCGCAGTTCTACATTTCTATCTTACTCCTCCTTAAACGCGTACTTCTACCTAAGCTAACTTGGAACTTGCACATGTGCAAGGTCTTTGTGCTTAAAGGTTAGGTGCCAAATCTAACACGCAACTTGACACAAAATATGAAGTTTACTACTTGGTAGGGTTATTTGGAATGAGCATCTTTTTAAATAATATTTACAATATATAATCTACTTAATCACAAGAAATCTGGCCACCGTATTATATTCCGCTAATCAGATCAACAATGGCAATAATCACCAAAGAGATGAAGTACCACCGCTTAATCTTCATTCATGAATAAGCACAAAATGAGTTGGCTAAATATTTCCCTAGCATAGTTTTCCTTACTGAGATAAAGCAATGATGTGGCTTTAGTTGACTAATACGTTAATTCATTCAAGTCCTTTCCGTTGCGACAAGCGTCAGCGCAAATTGCAGCAAACAAATGAGGCAATTGGAACGTACTCTGGCCTTTCCGAACTGCTCATAGGTCGTTGGGCAAGGCTCTTCGCTGAAGGTCGCCCCAAGTATTGCTTCACCCGGTGCGGGAACCAGACACTTCAGATACCTTTAGGGGAACACAAACATACATAATTCAGTCCACCAATCGAAAGCAGTGTTCTTCAATGAATGTTAGCGAAGTTCCAGAAGAGGCATGATTCTCTGTTGTCTTACCGTTCAGTTACAGTTACGAAATCTGAATGCTTAAGATACCTATGTTTCTTTTCTTCAGGAATTCCAGATCACCGTTTCAGAAAGCTGAAAGAACTAGTCCCGTGAGTTTATGCGCTTACGTATTAAGTAAATAGGAGAAATGTCGTTTGGTGGTTCATTTCTTGAGTTACTGAGGCACCCCCCCCCCTAACAATTACAGTACGAGGGAAATTTAAGGGCTCGTTCGCCGATGTCAGATCTATGACGACTAAAAAACAGAGTCTCAAAGGAAGTATATGGGCTACATTTGTAAATGACACGGTGTCACGATAACTGCAGTCACGCACATTAAAAGGTTTTTTTGCGCAAAAGAAAAAAAAGTATGAAGCGATTGTTCATTGTCCAAATGCGTCCGTAAGACGTTCACGCTCCTTACTTTCAAGACAGCTTAGAAAATATACAAAGCATTCTCATGCTTTAGGCACACTTCTGGCAGGCGCACTGCGTTAAGATAATAGAGACAAATTCTTTAATGAAATGCTGGATACTCTAGCATGGCTGACAGGCTAATCCAGCTGCTGGGTAATGATTTGGTATATACACCTGTAAACGCATAAAAATTACATACTGCTACATACACATACATAGATTACACTGTTTACAGCAGTTTAGTTAATAGCTCGTTGCACGCAAAAACGCCGAAATAATTTTGTGCCGCACATTGCGCACCTGTCGTGGATGGCTGGCTGACGGGCCCGTCATTCTGATAGAGTGCGTCTTTTATTCTTGCATACAATTCAGGTCATCCAGCTCCTTGACGTGCACCTTCATTGTCAGGAAACTAGGTGTTCGTACAGCCGTATCAACGTACAAAAAAAAGTGGCGTGTATGAAGCTTGAGGTGCGACATGTGATATCGTTGCACCTGAATATACATCCGGACAATGTCTTCGTTGTCACCTCCTTAAAGGAACAGGTGCTCTAACACCAAGCGGTTCCCCTTTATTAAGCTATTATATGCACATGTTCGAAGTCGTTTCTACGATACTGAAAGAAGGCAATGGTCTCCCGTGTACGTCGAGAGTCGTGGAGAGTCGTCGAGAGTCGGGTTGTCCCTATATATTTTGCTGCGTCAAGCGGATTCGCTCAAGCCAAAAGGACGAGCTTGTATACGGGCACATTAATTTCCTCGGGGGCGCCAGGACGACCGACGCTTGTCGTCGACAAGCCAACGAAGGGAGTTATTCGCCGGAGCCGCAGGGTGAATAATGTATATACACAGGTCATCCATGACGTGCGTGATTTGCTGTCTCTTCGTGCGGTGACAAATGACTCAGCTGTGGGTACGTATTGTGGTGATTCATAGAAGCTTCTAAGACGACGAATAAAAACAAGATGTCGTCTCTACGCTGATATTTGCCTTTTCGGTGAGTTTGAAGATTTTACTTTTGGTTCTAAACGTGTCATCCCCCCCCCCGTTTTTTTAGTATTAAGACTAGTGAGCGCAAACACTCAGTACAACCGCTTCGTGTGTCACGACAAATGTGGCCTCTAGAAATAATCTGCATCTGATCTATGAGTGTGAGCCATTGTGACGCCAAAATGACCCAATCGGAAGACGTTCGACACAAAAATATGTGCGTTACTTGGCCACGAATCATCCTCTTTTGAACCATGAGTACTGCACACATAGCGCTAGAATTAAGTTTTAAAAACTGGCCTCGTATCTGCATGTAATCTGCAAATGTCGTCAATAAACGATAGTCTTGCGTGTGGAGAGAGCAAACAATTTATTTGATCTTCTGCGTAAGAAAATCGGAGAATGGTATTTTGGAGGCGCTGCATTAGAGTGCCCAAACGTGCAGCGGAGGCGAACAAGCGCATCAAGTCACGTCACACGTGAGACATGAGTGCCATCTGGCAGTTTTTTTGGAAAACGAAGTGCATGGTTCTGGGACAGGTGTGCGTGCCCGTCTCAGAGTTGATAATGCCACATGAAATTGCCATTGCTCCGCGCAACGCGGACGTTGGGAACCAGAGAAATGCTAACGGCACTACTACGAGCGACAAAGCCAGTCGCAATGTACGAGCCGGCCCTGCGTGCGCCCGGTACTCCGCCGAACAGCCAACGCGCGTGAAGAAGAAGAGAACGAGATTGCTCGAGGCAGAGGCTCACGAGGACTACCGCCCTTGGATCTTCTTGATTGCTGTGCGTCGTTCCTTTGAACTATTCGATGAAACAGCTGACACGGAAATACAGACAGACGCCAGCAAAATCGGCCTAGGATGCATCCTAATACAGTGGCAGAATGGCGAAGAAAAGGTGATAGCATACGCCAGCCGGACTCTAACAAAGGCGGAGACCAATTATTCGGCCACAGAGAAAAAATGCCTTGCCGTCATCTGGGCCATCAGTAAGTTTCGGCCTTATTTGTATGGTAGACCAATCAAGACAGTTAGCGATCACCATGCCCTTTGCTGGCTCACCAACCTCAAGGACCCGTCCGGACGACTAGGAAGGTGGAGCCTCAGACTGCAAGAATTTGACATAACTGTGGTATACTGATCGGGCAAGAAGCATACCGACGCCGACTGTTTGTCACGGGCACCTGCAGACACAGCACTATCAGATGAAGAGGACTTTCCATTCGTGGCTGTTGTCGAGACTTCTCAGATAGCTGAAATTCAACATGCGGACGAAGAATTGCTCCCGCTCATCAAACACCTGAAAGGAGCTGACGTACAAGTACCTCGTATATTTTTTCGAAGCCTCCCATCGTTGTGCCTCCGAGGAAACGTCCTCTACAAGAGAAACTTTAAGCCCAACCGTGAAAAGTTTCTGCTTGTCGTTCCCGCAACTATGCGGCAAGAAATATTACAAGCGTGCCACGATGAGCCTATGTCTGGACATTTGGGGGTGACTCGAACGCTTGCAAGAATCAGTCAGCACTATTATTGGCCCGAGCTATTGTCTTCAGTACAGCGCTATGTCAGAACATGCCGCGAGTGCCAAAGATGGAAAGCGCCTCGTGCTAAGCCAGCGGGCCTTCTGCACCCGATGGACCCACTGAAAGCACCCTTCTAACAAGTTGGAATGGACCTCCTTGAACCATTCCCGACATCTTTACTTGGCAAGAAATGGATCGTTGTAGCGACTGATTATTTAACGAGATACGCGGAAACAGACTCTTTGCATCGAGGAACGGCAGCTGAGGTTGCCGAATTCTTTGTACAGAGCATAGTGCTACGGCATGGCGCTCCAACTGTTGTAATCACCGATCGCGGACCGGCTTTCACGATGGAACTTATGGAATGCCTGCTGAACATGACCCACACTGTTCACAGGAAAACTACCGCATATCACCCTCAAAGCAACGGCCTGACTGAACGCCTTAACAGAACTCTAGCTGACATGATATCTATGTATGTGGACGTCAAACACAAAAAGTGGGACGAAATTTTACCATACGTCACCTTCGCCTATAACACCGCCGTACAAGAGACTACCAAGATTACCCCTTTTCAACTAGTTTAAGGTCGTGTAGTTACGTATACATTATGTATACATCGCTGCAGTTGATGTCATTGACTAATGCTGTTTCCGTAGATTCCACAGCGACATTTCTGGCCTGAAGTCGTGCGACTGTTGGCTGCTATGTTATGCTATTTTCAGTATCAGGGCCAGAGCATGTTGCTTGTTGCATTCGCTGCATTCTTGTCGTAGCGGTGTAGATAGTGATTGTGGTTGTGCTGTTGAAAAACCACACATCCAAATTCCTTTCGTGCTTCCGTCATGACAACTCGGTTCTTTCGTCATGGTACGTAGCAAACCTGCCGTGGATCTTTGCTGGTAGCACCTGTACGTAAATACCAAACTTGCCAGACAAACAAAACCATTCATTCAGGGTTTGAGACAAATATTGCCTGCATGACGTTAGGCATAAAAAGGCTATACCAATAACCGTGGCTCTCCTTATTTACCACAAAGCCCACTTCAATTTTCTTTGTTCGTTAAATAGGACTTGGATTTTTTTTTCTTTAGTGCTGGTACTCGAGCAACTGAGAGCTACACAAAAAAAAAGAAAAACCACCGCATGTCCAGGAAGTGCGCGATGATGAGTGGGGCGAAGCATCTGTCAGTCCGTCCACGCTTTCGTCCGTCCGTGCATCCGTCTCTGCGTGTGTTTGACCGTGCGTCTGTCTGTCGGCTCGTGTATCGGTCCGTCCATCCATCTTTCCGTGCGTTCGTCCATCTGTGCGTCCATCCATCCATGCGTCCGTCTATGTGTCCATCTATCCGTCCATGCGTCTATCCATCTTTCCGTCCATCTAGTGAACATTCCAAGTACTGCCATCTTGCATGTTTTCATCATGTATTCATCAAAAACGCCACCAGGTAAATTGAGTGCTACGGATATCATGAACCAGAAGCCGATGCTGATGGCGACTCCAATTAGCCATTGCGGGTTTGGGCCTCACCTATACGACGCGACAAGTGATCGCTTAATACCACTTCATGCTACACCAAAGTGTACATTAGGCATTTCAAAGAAGACTTCATAAAAAGCAAGCGTCAATGCCCAAAAAAGAGTGCCTCTGTGCTTCCATTATTATATCAAGTGTACCTAATGAAAGTACGTTATTGAACGCGACGTTTTTAGTACTCTTTTGGCGTCCTGTTCTTCACTCCTCACTTACGCGCAAAGTACGAAATTCGGTACATTGAAAGTCAATTCAGTGATTGTATTCGCGATAAAAATCCTGTGTTGGTACTATGGGAATAACACTCACCCGCCGTTAGAGGCTTAAGCGCGCAAAAAATGTGACTAAACCTGTTATATTTTGAGCGATACGCCAAGTTCACGCCAGCTGCAACGCATAGCAGACTCCGCCACTTCCACTTTCTGGTTTGGGTGGTGGGGCCTGGTGACAAGACACATCATTTGCGCCGACTGAGGATGCTTTTGTTCTCTCGCGCTTTTACCGGGCACTGAAACTGTACAGGAGGCACCGGTAAATCTCATTGCTCTCCCTTGTTTGATATCAATTTTGCATTTTCGAGCAGAGTCAAATGAGTTAGCCCAAAGACTCTTGAGGTTGTGCCAGAGTCCTAAGTACAGCAAAACGAGTCGTAAATTTTTCTACGCGCACGTTTCGAACAACTCTTTCTTCATTTTTTTGTCACCTTCTTTCTCTACATGATGCAACACGCCATTTCCGCAAGAACTTTTCCCACTTCCGACGATATACAATACATCCTGATGGAGATATCGAAACCAGTGGCCCATTCGGTCCCTCATTTGTATGCGCGCGCGAAATGACGGCTGTGCAGCCTCAATATTTGAGCACGGCTTCATATCACGGCTGTCTCGCCATTGTATATGCATTGCAAGGCCCGCTTTCCAAGCTGTTTGTATTTACTGTGCCAGACTCGTGTTTCTGATATGGTGCTGGCGTTGCGGTGTGAAAGAGAAGCTTCCAAAGCCTCTCCTAGCCGTTCTCACTTGCCATGCAGGCCGTGGTCTAGGATGCCCTCACAAACAGATTTCGTGGCAGCACTGGCGCCGTTCCAAAATAGAATAGAATGGTAACCATCATTTTTCATTCCACTCTCACCTCTCTGCACAACGACTCTGAAACGAGGTTCTCTCGCCTCTATTGTGCATGCACAGCGAGAAGAAAAAGAACAGCCCCCTCTAATCTTCGGTGGCCAAGGAGCGTTCTATAATTCTACAACCTAACAATAATTACATGCTCCACCCACGGTGTTTACGACGATGATGATGATCCTTATAACACTGGCGCACACCCACAAAGAGATATGGGCCAAGAACTGGGTGGCAGGATTGACAGGAATTAAAGGCTTATGGTTTTACAAACAGAAAGTAACTTCGAACTGAGAATATATATATTTATAGAAGGAAAGCCCATAATCGAAAAAGGAGTATATCTGATGTTGATTAAAACAGAGGTTCTGATGGGTGCGAAACAAAATATTTAAGGGAAAAATGTACACAAACATGACAATCGCTTTGTTTCGATTATGTAGTCAAATACCGCACGGCAGACGTCCGTGTGGTTATAACCTAGTTTAATGCTGCCAAACAATAAAATTACTAGCACAATATTTCTAATCCTAATTTTTTCAAGTGGAGATACCAGGCACCTTTTTCGTTGATAAGAATATTGGCGACGTAATAAAAAGAATTGATCTACTGTTCCCATTTCTTCGCAAACCTAACATACCGGTGGCGCCTTTAGACCATATTTATGTATATAATAATTTAGTGATGGAATTCTACAACGCAATCTGGTATAAGTAACTTCCAATGCCTTGTTGCGCACCACTGTCTATTCTAACAGCATCTTGGATGTGCGAAATCTCGAAAGTTATCCAACGAGAAGGAGTTCATTTCATTATGCAAACAAAGGTATCTATACCTTAATTGCTGTCGCGTAAGCCGTATCAGGAGAAATCGGGATAAGGGACCGCTAAGAGATAATATGGCTAGTGCATCCGCCATCTCATTGAGATATATGCCACGATGACATGGTACCCATAACAATTGAAGTTTTTGCAAGCTTGTCGGTATGAGTTGTCGAAACATATGCATAAGTGTTAAGTTGTTTCCCGGAGACAGAGCAGCACGTACTGAAAAAAAAAATCTGTAATTACGACTGCTTCTTATTCGCTCGAAGGAAGTATTTACAGTGCCAGTACAACAGGTAATGATTCTGCTATGAATATTGGTGTGTAATCCGGAAGCCTAACAGAAAAGAACCATTCAAGGGAACGCGAGAGGATACCTACTTAAGCCTTTTCATTTGAAACGGATGCTTCAGTCGCAATTATGTCGTTCATGTTCACGTGTGCCAAGTAATCCTGTAGCTGATCATTTAAAAAGTGGGATGGCATTTGCTTCGCATTGGGAGAGTAAATTTTCTCAAATTTCAATTGAAGGCCCAAATAAAGTTACTCGTAGAGGAAATATGTTTGATTCTTACGTCCAGTGGTTCCAGCAGCGCCTGAACCAATGTGATTTCTGGGGGGGGGGGGGGGGGGAGTCGAATCGCGGCCACCGAGTTTCAAAAAATAAGTTTGCTCTTAGTTTGCTCTTTAATAAAATCGTAAAACTAATCTCTCTGGGGCTAAGTGTTCAGTTTTAAAAATGTTTGGATAGTAAATATTTTGAATTTCTTCAGCATGAAGGGAGACGCGCTCCCATGGAGAGCACATTTTTAGCAATAAACTTAGGCGGTCCAAAGCACAATCGTAAAGCTTCCCTTTCTAACAGTATGAGCGGTCTCATTTTATCTCTCATTCATAACTGGCTGACCCACAGAAAACTTCCTTGGGCGTCCACTCTCATCGCATTCGCGCTTTTTTCGTGACGTCGAGCACTTCACACGTGGTTGAGATAGATGGTGTGCCAGTTATTACATAGGTTTGTGTCCATTGTTTTAAGCCGGATACTTGAACACTCTGGTGAATTTGATTACATATTATAACGCCACATATTTACCAAATATCACATTTTAAGTAGCAACGACAAAACTTTAGTGTTTGATAAGCGTGGCGTTTGCATCAGCACAGAATACGTACTGAAGGCTCGAAAGGAAGCCAGCTCGCACGATTCTCTTACATATGTGATTGAGCTTCTGTTAAGTCTCACGTTACAGCATACCATAGAATATTTTAAAAAGGCTGAAGTTTCACACACGGACATTTTTTTTCCTCCAGAGATCGAAGCGTTGTTACGTTTTAGGGCGACTGTCTTAAATGCCTCATCACACGTGAAATTTTAGTCGCATCTGGCGTCGGCGCCTCCCGTCGATGTCCTCATGAGCGACGCATAAACTCATCATCACGAGATCACAGGACTATATGACGAGAACAAGACGTTACACATCTTAAAAATTTTAGACGTCATAAGAACATCACAATGGGGTTACAGAGTGGTGTCATAACATGCCATCATAGCTTAGCCAACGGTGGGCAGGCCTCGGTGGCTGTACTGAGCTACGTGAGGTGCCTCAGATCCTGGAGTCAACGAAAAGCCATTCTAGATGCAGAAAACTTTCGGAGGGTGTCGGGGGCAGGAAGAACGCATCAATTGACAAGAAACAGAAAATGGCTTTCACCTTCCCGTCGTTTCACGGTCAGTGCATAGACCCTGTGAAATATTGATAAGGTGTGCGTTAGGTGTGCGACTCCGCCATCATAACCTGTAGCTGTAAAACAATACCTTTGGGCTTTACGTTTGCACGAAAGTGCTCCAACAGTGTACTGTTTCATCAAAATTGACCGACCGTTTGAACGGTTATGAATTGACGATCACCAGAGCTACGCACTTTCATCCATTATTCATAGCTGTGCGCCTCATCGCCAGACAGTAAGATAGAAGCCGCGTCGGAGAGCAGCTCCCTTACGCATTATGCAGCAGTTGTAAAAATAAATCATACGTAATTTATAATGTGAAGAACAGATTCTCGTACCTTTTTGCTGATCAAACATTCAATTTTAGATTTTTTTGCCGGAAAAAGACTCCCAGATACATTTTCCTACTGCCCCATAGGTATAGTGTTGTCGTCTACTGCTCCGCCTAGACACTATAAAAATAGAGAGTATCGTTGCAGAATAGGTGCATGCCGTATAAAAAGGAAATAGTTCTGCTGCGCTGAGGCGTCACATGCGTGATCATCTCCTTTAACATCCCCCCCCCCCTCTTCGTTAGCCTCCCTTGACATCGCGATCACTTTCGAAATATTTTAGTAGCAGACTTTCCCATGTCAAGTAATGTTTTTAGGTAGTAGTTGGCAATGACGTGGTTGTTAAAACAAGAAAGGTACGCAATCGGACAAGTGACCTTAATCAATAAATCTATCAATGAATCATTAAAAATAATTCCTGGTTCAGTACCATCTGCATCGACAGGCAAGTCATAGGTACGAGTTTTACGACGTGAGAAGATAACAAAGTGCAATGTGAAATTTATTAAAATTGTTTAGTCATTATGTCTTTATGAAAATTCACTAAAAAAACCAAAAACTACAGCTACATCAACAGATTCTGGTAGAGCACTCAGAAATGTAAACACATACTGGCGAATATTTGTTCGCGCGTAATTAAGTGCAGAATAAATGTCTACATGAATCGGCAAGCGGTCCTAAAGCTGTTCGTTGGTATGAGCTCGAAACATGTGTGTAATAGTGAACACAACTCGTTCTGTATCCTATTTCGAAAAACAACGTCTGTTCCGACATATCAAAAGTGTGACATTCGATATCGCAGGTCGGTGAACTCACTCATTAGTCGAATCACTCGGACTCAGATTGAGCACTGAGTTCGGGTGAGTAAAGGTTTGATGAGTTTTAGTCCGAGTGAGTGCAGCTGAAGAAAGTTTTTGTGAGTGTGAGTCCGTGTGAATCGGGCTCAGGAAATTTTTCGCGAGTCTGAGTCCTAGCGAGTCCCAAGTACAAAAGTTAATTCTCTGGGGAATCTGAGTGAGTTCCACTTCATTTTGCCGACCTGATGTCCTATCTAGTCATACTGATCATTACTATCAGCCTACCTGGACTTCTGTTTATATACTCACGTCTACTCAGAGGTATTCCCAAACAGCGTCGTTCATACACGATGTCAACAATCTTTAATTAGAGGCGTGAACTACGCACGCAGTGCATTTACCTCAACCACCAACTCTTGGCGGTCATTTCTTCATTATTATATCCTATTCTGTCATGTCTTCAAAAAATCACTTTACTGCTTCGGAAACACTCAAAACTTGTGTGTTGTCAAACGGTACGAAGAAGAGCACCAATTTTGTAAGATATTGGTGTTGACACCACGTTCGAAGAATATAATTCTAGGCTGACCGACTCACTCAGACGCAGACCAAACCATGAGTCTGAGTCTGAGTGACACCGGGAGTGCAATTTTTTGGTGAGTTCCACACGAATGAGTTCAGCTGAAGAATTTTTTGAGTGTGTGTGAGTCGGAGTGAGTCCGGCTAAAAAAAATTGGTTTAATTCTGTGTCCGAGTGAGTCGAAAGCTCACATTATAGTTTATGAATGATTCTGAGTGAGCTACATGCATACGTTTTGCCGACCTATGGTCAAGAAGCAGTACGTTGGACCGGCAGACAGCTTTATCGGCCACAACGTCACGTGTAACGACGAACTTTCTCGGCAGATGACGCTTCTGCATCGCCTTTCAGCTATAGTCAGAGAGGCGTGCGTTTAAACGTACGGAACCCATAAAGAGTGCGTCACTGTAATAGAAGGAGCACACAGTTTCTATCCCAGTGAAATCTCTGGAGTGAAATGCGTGAATTTAGCTGGGATTTCACTTTCGTTTACATCAACAGAGCACCACCAGTGAGTGTTTAGCGACTGCTGTCTCTGTGTGTATGAGCATACGTTATCGTGCCTACGCTAAAAATCTCCGCAGTTGTATTCTCCGCAGCTGATAATCCTCTCACTCTTCTTTCGAACAGCCATTTCCGAAAAAATACGTCGGCTGGACCTCCTTACAAGTAGAAAGAAGGTGTTTACAAAGAAAACGTAGCCCACTGTGCCAAACAGCGCTGCCAAACTATTCTCACCTCTGGGAGAAAAGTGCAAGCGTCACACTCAGGCATCGTGTGCGCATCCTTGAAGCCAAACGGGCACAGTCTCTACGGTTCTTGTTCATATTTATGACGGAGTCTACAAATGAAGTCTGTGCTGCAATGTGCATGCGGTGAACTGCCCGATGCATGGACGACTTGGCAATTTTATGTCTTTGGAATCATCGGTCGCCATCAATGTTTTGAAATAGCACTGCAATTACGGTAATCTGATCAGTACGAAAAAAAAGAAACTATTTGTTTTTATAATTGTTGATCACTCGACTGCATATTATTTGCTGATTTACGCACATAGAATGCCAATGAGCCCCTCTTGTATCCCAGTGCTGTGACTCACACATTTCAGAATATAGCGTGGCCAAAGCACATTTATTCGGTAATGTTGCCGTTAGAAGGTTGAAATAACGACGTGTTTTTGTGCAAGTAACGATGAACTTCCTTGCAAGCATTCTTACGTAGAACTTCATTGGAATGCTTGTGAAGTAACATTACAACACATGTTTTCAGATGCACCGTGAGCTTGGTGAAGACTATCAACCAACATTTTGGATCTATGTCACTTGCACATTTTATTTAGGTAACCTCAACGGTTGCATGGTAAACCTTCTCGACAGATCGTTTACGCGTGACAGAAACGCCTTGACGGCAAGTGTGCCCACTCTACCAAGGTCCTGGCTGAGTCTGCATGAAACTTGCGTACATGTCTCGTGCGAAGTGGTGTAAGTGAAAAAAGTGGCGTTTTAAGGCTTAGTGTGTCATACGCAATACATTGTCATGCCGAGCACGCAGAGAATGGGTACTTAAATCACGATGACATTTTGCCGAAAAACGGGAGGAGTGTCGGGAAAATTGTCTATACAGGGTGTCCCACTCAACTTGAGCCAAAAATTTGAAAATGAAAGACACTTTAGTGGCGAATTGAACCAAACGCCTACTACTCACACTAGCCTGTGGGTACTCGGGCTATATTTTTATTCCTCTTCATAATAATGAAATGAAAATTCATAATTAACCACTTTTAAATTATGGACTGGAAACCCAAAATATGAACATTAAGATGTAGAATACTTTCAGGAACCACCAACTGAATTGTTTTCTGTACGATACGTTTCGCGCTGTTATTTTTTCCAAGTTATAAAGAAAGCTACTAAATTGGGAAAAAAAAAGCCGTGTGACGAACCGCGAGTGCACTGCTATAACGCTGGTATTGCTTTCTTTACAACGCGGAAAAAATAACAGCGCAGACGTATTGTACAGGAAACACTTCAGTTGGTGGTTTCTTAAAGTGATCTACTTCTGAGTGTTCATATTTTGAGTTTTCAGCCCATAATTAAAATAGGTAATTAGAATGAATAATTAGATAGTATGGAGAACAATAAAATAGCCTGATTACCTAGGGCCTAGTGCGAATAGTACGCGTTTGGTGCAGTTCACCACTGAAGTGTCTTTTGTTTTCGAAACGCGAGTGGCGAGGATGCCGTCAAAGCTTTCCTCAATCGACGTTACATGCAGGCGCTCGTAGAGGGACACATGTACCTCCTCTTAACGCACATGGCGACAGCGGAGAGCTGTTGTGAAGAGAAGCTCGTGAATGGCATTGTACGTTATACACGTAGGTTACCAATAAGTCAGGCACGCTTGCGCGAATAGTGGCCACTGTAAATGAGCGTACTGCATACGGAGAGCTCAACGGAAAGTAGGACTAAGTCGACTTGGTTAACGACTTGTCAGATGAAAGCCGAACATGTATATGTACTAGTACATTGATGGATCTAAACAGCCTAGCAACGCAGCACAGTTATACTGCATACGGAATATAGAGGTTGCTTCTTTGAGGTAGTCTAAATGAGTTCAGGAGGCAGAGCGACAATGAGATTACATACAAGGACATGTAGGTACAGCGGAGGTACTCGTGGTTGGCCACCCTGTGTGTGTGGAGTGCGTGCAGTGACAGGAGAAGGGGAGAGAATGAGAGAGAAAAAGTCATGGACGAAAATTAATCACTGTGTACACAAGGAACCTCACTTGGTGAGGGTGCTGTGTAAATCTCCCCTTAAAGTTTATAGATCTCTGAAAACCTAAGCAGAGCCAATTAGCCCTTTAGCGTGAAGCCTTTTCAGAAGACCTCTTTTATAGCATTCTCATTTCTGAGCGACGAAAGTCACTATTGGTACTTCTTTTAAACAGCTGGATACATGTGTCTCCAGTGCAAAATATCAATGGTTTGACAGATTACTGGCACAGCCGGTCTTTATTTCCGATTTACGGACAAGCCCTTACGAATCAATTTGATAGCCTCTGTAAACTGTAAACAAATATTAGAGCTTTAATCTCTATCAACCATTCTGTCATGTGCGTAACAAGCTAAGCTTAATACTAGTGTACATATAGTAAAGATATAAATAGATAACCTACGAAGGCATTGGGTGTTAACTCTAGAAATGTTTTAAACAGCTTAAGGGGGGAGCACTTGGGCTATAGTTTCTGCCAGACTGTTTAGGGCAGAGTAATATTAATTTAGTCAGTTCCTTGCAAGTTAGATTCTAGCTTTTTTTTTCACATCCTACAAACTGCCTCTGGAAAGCAGTCGGGCTTTTATTCTGCCATCTGTTTTTTTAATCCGTATGATATGTTCAATTATTTCAATAAGATATAGGTTACCTTCGCATTTGGCTATAGTTGCTGATCAAGTTATCGTGTATCCTATTTATTTGGTTTCATAAAAGTCATAGGAAATTTAAAGGCTCAACTTCAAACGCTTGACGAAAGCCTTTCGCGAACCCTTTGTCGTCATTTCAATGCTCTGGTGAGGTCCATGTGCGTGCTCTTGCGACGCTAAGGAAGAGCAACATCAATATTGCTATTGTCTGGTCAGCACAAATGCTAAGAGGGTATTTCGAATCCCTGTGTAGAAGCTGTCGTCACTGTTTTGTTCATTGGTGTGTTATTAAAGTCACAAGCAGAGCACCACACGTGTGCTATGCATCAGAACTGCCACATTTACGGTTGTAATTCTTTAAAGATACTTTGTGCACACGCTAGAGGCACGGTGTCGTTCTCCCGCGAGCACGGCCCACATCATCGTTCATTTTTCACTTCGTCCTAGTTCTAGAGCGCACTCAATGAACTATTTATGCTTATGTGAGGCGCCAGGCTGGAAACAGCGTCACGCAATAAAACAAGAACATTCCCGACCAGGAACGTGGCCTTGATTGCGTGCAAGGAGCAGTCCGAGATCCCTTTTGGCGTGAGAAGATAACATTACGATGGTTATTATGAGCTTGATTTTGAATAATTTCACGCCACCTTTAACAAAGTCTCTGGGCCTAGACATGAAAAATAGCCAACGCTGTTTGCTTTGAGTTCCAGGCACAAAATGACAGGCATCGTAATGTGGTACAATGATGCACAAGGTTCTTTCTTTCTTTCTTTCTTTCTTTCTTTCTTTCTTTCTTTCTTTCTTTCTTTCTTTCTTTCTTTCTTTCTTTCTTTCTTTCTTTCTTTCTTACACCGCTGCGTTTGTGGAGTCAACACGAATGACTACAGTTTCTATCTTGGATCGTCGGGCCCTAACTTTAACTTGTCATCCCGCTAGTCGAGTGACACCATCCCGTTAATGCTTCCAGTTGACCCAGATTTTTCTTCAGAGAGGAACGTCGGTTTTCGCGTCATTTACGCCTCATATCACGCCTTTCACTATCCTGTATTTACTTCTTTCTAATATCATCCATAGCACCTTACACTGCCATGTTGGTAACTTCCCTCCTATTTAATCTGCAACCAGTCGTAATCTCCTGTCGTCTCCTCGTTTTTGGGCTAGTCGTCTGCTTACGCAACCGTGAACATCCGTGGCTCCATAAATTTGGTTCAGCAATCCCTGCTCAAGCTGAAGACGTGTCCTAGTTCTGTCCTCTTATGTGGGCTGCGACGAATGTTTCTGCGTGAATACAAACCAAAGTAGGCCGTGTCCAGAAAGTCGTTAAGTATTGAGGCTTCGTTACACACACACACACACACACACACACACACACACAAAAACGCATGAAAGAAATCATATCACGTTCTTGTCAACTAAATGTTGGTATGATTTTCGCGTATAAAGGATTTCAAGCTTTTTTGATGTGTTCTACATTCTCTTGTGTGGTTAATATCACACATTTTGTACCTTGAAGCGCAGATTTGGCAACACAGGGATGAGTACGGTGAAGTACATAAAATATGATGAATTATCAACGATGCTGTTCAATATTATGCACTTATTCATTAACATCCCGGATGAGTTTCTCGTAGCCGATATTTCGTGTGACAGCCGTGCTAGAGGAGTGGTACGCGCGCACTCTCTCACGGCCTGTGCACCAAAAGAGGGAACAATAGGACGATAGATTGTTTGTTCACTGGCGATGCACTCAATAAACACCCTCAATCGTGACACATATTAGGTGAAATGTTGATATTTCTTCCTGCAAGAATAATCACCGTGAAAGGTACGTTCAGTTTTTATTGAAAGTATATGTAGACTTAGCTCAGTCATGCAATTAGCATAAGGTCATGCTGACTGAGTCTGTATTCTGCGTAAAGGAACTTGAGTCGACACATGTGTCCCCATAGCGTGTCGATTGCAGGGTCGGTGAATTCGGTAACAAACCTTTCAATCTCACCATGATAACAAAGTTAGGCGTCTGAAAAATTGTGCTATTAAGCTTGTTTTCAGATTGTTCATCTTTTGGGTACTATTCAGTATTATTTTTTTTTTCACTGCAGAACTTATTGATAAGGAGTACCCGAGGCAATATGAACCTCAACCTCTTCACAGCAAAACAGTTAGAACTCAACAGAACAAAACAGAGAAATTTTTCGTCCATGCTATATGCAGGTGTAAATACCAGATAAGGCTGTGCTAGAAAACACTACAAACAATTTATGAGCAGCAGAAAGAAGAGACAACACGAACAGGTGTGCCACTCCGTTCAATTGTGTCGCGTCAGCGCTTGTGATGATTTTAATGTTACAGTCATTCATTTCGAGAAGTTTTTCAGTTTTTTTTGTCTTTTACTTTTCCATAATTATTTCTATACGTGTCCCCTTGGGCATTGTGGGGCATATCGATTTGTAACGAACAGAAGCGTGAATAATTATAAGCCATAAGTGGCTTCAATGTAATGCCAGTTGACGCGAACACACCATAGAGGAGAACTTTCCCGCTACCACACTTCGTCTTCATCCGAACGAGCAGTGATGATTTTACAAGGCAAGAAGGACCTTGCTCGATTCATCTACTATACATCGTACGACGGAGCTCCGAGGCTGTTAATGCAAGGCATTGATTCGCTGAAGATTTTTGCTAGAGGGAAGAGATAAGACGAAACTTCACTACGCTTGCGGTCAAGGTGGCGGCGTGCACTGGGCCCTAATTTCCCTCTGGATGGCACGACGCTGTTTTATTCTTTCAATAAAGACGCTGTCAATTAGTGGACGGCATTCGGCCCAATAAGAGCATTCGAATGTTCCGTCAGTAGTCAATAAGCGTTGAGACTACGACCGAGGTTTCACGGCGACTCTCGTCGAGGCCGAGGTCCCTCGCGACAATTGCGGAGTAATTAGTCAGCAGGAAAAAAATACGCCTACACAGCTGATTGCCTTTCATTGGGCACGCTAGCGCGTAATGTCTATACGTGTGCATGACTTGTGAACTTTGCTTTTCAAATGAATGAATTACTAAACATTATTAAAAGTCCGCCAGTTTCGTTCGGGCGAGGCGGGGAAAAAAGGGATTAACTCCTGTCCCATCCCACCCTCTGTCGATGGTGATGGCGATGCCTCAGTTAATGGCTCGCAGTTATTGGACCCGGGCGGAATCTTGGGCTTGCCCGATGGCCTGAAGCGGCTCGGCCAGCTCGTCACAAGCCATTTTATTGGTGTTCTGTTAATGCTGATCTCGCTTGTCTGCCATTCCTGATACATATATATATTCCTCTCTTTAGCTTTATTTCACGAAACAACTAATAACTTTTAGAATAGCGCTGTTGGGTGGTTGTACCGTTCAGTATTGAGCTACAGTATGGTGTTTGTTTTTAATTTTTTCCAGATATGCATTAACGCTGACTTGTTCAAATAGTTCTGTGTTTTTAGTTTCATATCTGGAAAGACTGCTGTGAATTTTTGGGTTGTGTAACAATGCACTGCAACGAACAATGTTTATAATCTACAGAACAAAGATAATAATGGCCTGCCATCAGAACTCATAACATCTACTATTAACCTTGTCTTCACAGCCCAAAACAACAACTTCATTACGAGAGACGCCATAGTGGAGCACTGCGAATTGATTTCGAACATCTGGGGCTTAACGTGTGCTAAAAGTTAAGAACGTGGGTGCTCTTTGTATATCGTTTTCATCGATATGCGGCCTCGGTGGTTTAAAATCAAAATCACGCCTTCATCCTTAATAGGGTGACATCTTACCCCCTAACGTATACTTATGTAAGCATATATGTTTTATAAGAAAGTAAATAAACCTACACTGAACTGTAATTGAGGCTAACATGGCGTTCCTCACTCACAACATCGTAAAAAGACGAAACAGGTTCGCAAAGGTAGCACAATAGGAGACAATCTGCTAATTGTTAACCATTAAAGTTTCACTAACTCTAGCTTTAGGAAACTGATTTAGTTATCGGCGACGCGGCCTGCATTCCGAATGGAGGGAAACGGAACAACACCCATGAATTTAAATTTAGGGGCTGAGTGTGCAACCTCAGGTAGCCTAAATTTATACGGAATTATACACAACTTCGTGTGAAACTCCAGCACTTACTATTACTATTCATTCAAGTAATATTTGAGCAGAGCTCAGGTGGCGAGGTTTGAAGAAGGTGTTTCCTGGTACTATTTGCAACGCTGGTACAAGTTGTATAAATTATTAAAAAAAATGGTGACTAAATAGCAAAATAAAAAAAACGGAGTAGTGGGTAAAATGTCTTCATTTTTGAGCATGGTATCTAAATATGTGGACGTTGAAATGCAGAGAATGCATGCAAATTTGTCGATTTCTTCGCCTCGTGGGACAATGTAGGACAAGAAACAAAACATTCGCACAGCTCTCTTTCGATTGACGTCTTTCAAACACTTTTTTTTTGCTTTGCCCTGAGAGTTCCAAAAAATCTCGCAATTTAAGAAATTATCTGTGGAAACATCAAGTTAAATGTCATACGCAAATTCTGCGGACAAATGCCACGGAATTGCTGAGAACTGCCCAACGAGGGGCTTCGCTGCATTTGTCAATGTGTAATCGAAAGCATAACGTAAGAAGAACATAAATTCCATTTTTTCCATGACAGGCTCTGCCGGCCGCATCCCAAATTTCTGCGCATACGCATCCTGACAAATATTAGGACATGCTGCCTCCATAGATGTATAAGGGAAGCTTTGACGTCCTGCCGTGGTGGTCTAGTGGCTAAGGTACTCGGCTGCTGACCCGCAGGTCGTGGGACCGAATGCCGGCAGCGGCGGCTGCATTTACGATGGAGGCGGAAATGTTGTAGGCCCGTGTGCTCAGATTCTGTAGCACGTTAAAGAACGCAGGTGGTCGAAATTTCCGGAGCCCTCCACTACGGCGTCTCTTATAATCATATGGTGGTTTTGGAACTTTAAACCCCACATATAAATCAAGGGAAGCTTTGAAATGAAGCTCAGAGCTGGGCGGGAAAGTGATGTCGACGCTGCATTTGTTACCACAAACTCTATCATAGCGAAAGTTCTCGACGCGCGCATTCATTGATCTACAAGGATCTCGTGATGTAAAACGAATTCCGAGTAGCTCACAGTCCTTCCTGAGCCTTGAAAGTTCATTTTAATAGCCATATTTGTAGAATTTTTCTCATTCTTAGAAGACGCTCGCTTTTGGACGTCTGAGTGCCCCATCACGTTGAATTTCCCAAATGAAATAGCACTGGCAGCAGCAACAGCGCCTTAAAGGCAAATCAACAACCAAAAATAACAAATATTCACACATTGGCGTAACGAATCTACCTGTCATCGCCAGAGAACGTGATGGAGTTGATTTCTTCACCGGTACGACAGCCGCTGCGGCATTATACAGCAGCACAGCAGATACTTACAATATTTTCAATATGGGTGCATGAGCGAATTAAAAAAAGCGATAGGCTGGGAAGAAAGCAGGCAGTAGCGGACCGCGCCAACCATCGGATCTAAACCAACTGCACATCTGCGCGTCAGTTGCTGTTAGCTGCTGCCTCCAAACAGCCATGGCACTTCTATCACGGGGCCTGTAGCGGCTTATTACGGGGCCTGTAGAGGAAGACTTGGCGTTGACAAGGCCAGGAATCAAAGAAGGCACTACGTTTTTTTTTTCTATAGCAGTGGTGGGGTCGATTTTTAACTGCCTTAGGCGGTGGCTAGAACTTGAGGCTTGCCGAGGCATGAGCGCATGTATACCGGCGGTACGCTGCAACTTCAGCGCAAGCTTTTATCTCACGTTGCTATAGGAACGGCCACTTTGCGGTAGATCAGAAATCACTTACAGGCATCTGTGATATTGCGCCTAGGACCCGCTTTACGACTCGCGTGATACGACGCTTCTCCCTTTCCCCCACTGACCTAATTTCGCCATGCGGCTGTCGTTTAAAATTTACAGGAAATCGCAGGTTGTCCTAGTTCCTAGTACCGAGAAATAAAGTCTTCTGTCGTGAAGTTTCGTGGCGCCGTGTCTTGACATCTGCAGCCTCCACCGGACCGTTGGGTGCCTTCGATCACCGTTTTGCTTTGGTCAACCACGCCTGTCGTGACTTCACACTGACTGCTAGCTAATGTTTTGTCTGTATGTTGTGCAAAGACAGTTTTTGAAACACCGCCTTCGAACCTTTAAGGGTCACTGCCTAATGAAGAGGGACAGCCTTACTGGTCTAGAGCTGCTGTGCATCGGTATCCTTCCCACACGTAGACAAGAAAGACCACACTGTCTGGACGGCCGCACCGAGCTTCAGCAACAGTAAGCATCTAAAATCCCGACGTATGGCATCCGCTTGCGCTCCAGAAATAACAACAAAAAACTTACAGTCCAAGTTTTTGTGCGTGGGAACCAACATGTACTTATGCGGTACACGCAGAAGAAGAAGGGAGGGGGTGGCGAGACTTGGAATTAATTTTTACCCCACGTGGCGCTGTAACGCCCAGTTTACATAACCCATTGCAGACGGAAATGCTATGTGGTGACAACTGTCTACCGAATGACTGCCAACGTAGCCTGCTGAATATTTTCTGCTTACGTCTACTCACGGTCATTAGGTTCCGCAGTGGTGGTACAGTGGTTATGGCACTTGGCTGATCACCCGAATTTGCCGGGTTGAATGCCATTTGTGGCAGACGCTTTGCAATGGGAGTGAAATGCTAAAGCCTCGTGCAATGGAAGCGCACGTCGAGTAGACTAGATGGTAGAAATTTTTGGAGCCCTTTATTACGGTGTGTTTTGATCGCAGATATTATAGCGTTGGCCCGTAAGACCTAGAAATAGTTGCATGACTAATTATAAAGTCCGTCAGAGGCAGCCAGTCACAGCAAATGTAGGCTTTTCATGGACATGAGCGTATCTTTTGATTACAAAGAATGATTACACACTGCCTAATAATTTCTCGGCAAGGAATCCCGATGAACCTACTAGTGTTGAGCAAGCTATAAAATTACCGAAGTTGCAAAATTTTTGTTTTTATTAATCGCTGTTGCTTTTCATCAAGCATCTGATAATTAACGAAGGCATAGAGCGCTCAAAAAATTCATCGGGAATTACTCTTATTTTTCTTCTGAATGTAAAAGCTATAAAACCATGTTTAAACGGGAGCGCTTCAATAACGCGTAAGTACGAAGACTTTGCCGTAGGGCAGAGATGCATGCAATAATGAATAATTAGCATAAATGTTGGTGGAACGCACATTCACCGAGTTCATTGTCTTCTAGTACTACAAGTAAGCTGAACACTTTGCACTTCGGCAGTGTCTGTTCGGTTTTACCTATTTTGGCGTCTTCGTTCATCTATGCAATATTTACTGAATTTGGAGCTTTTCGCAAAGAGCTTATTAGGTGCAAATCACCTGGAAGCTCGCGCGTTCGTTCCGGATCGCCAACTAATACTTCACAGAGCAGTCTGGCTGACTCGAGGTTTTACATAATTATTGCTGTGCGCTTGTGTCGGCGACCGCGTTTTCTTCAGGTTCATCAGTATTTATTAACGTGATGGGAACTCATGAAAACTTAAGCGTATATCGTGAATAAACATAATGTAAAGAAGAGAATCATCGCTCCTCGCTATTAGAGGGCCCCTAAACCATAGAAAGTTCAAAAACGAGACAGCAGTTTGTTTCTCGCCTTCTCCACCCTTCTTACAAGCGCCATTTCCTTCTCGCCAAATATTTATTCTTAAAACACGTGGAATATCTGCACTACGTGTTGAGCCAGTCAAGATCTGGCGCTTTACAACTAAACGCTGCACTGGCGCAGTCAAAAACGCAAGAAAAAAAACATTGGCACGTTAATCTGCAAATGTCGTCGAAAGACGATAGTCTTGCGTGTGGAGATTCTTACGGGTGTGCGCGCCCATCTCAGAGGTGATAAGTTGTAGAACGCAAGGCGACGGGTAGGTGCCACCACCGTCTCGTCTTAGCAAAGCGTTGGAAACACTCGCCTTTTCGTGCAAGCGTTGCATGGTAAGCACAGCTTGATTAGCGCTACGGTCCTTAAAATTAATTATGTGTGCCTTTTATAGTAAAAGAGGCACATGCAGAATATACACGCAGTCGTATGGTGCCTCAGATATGCGTAATAATTGCTTTTATTATACAATCGCACAAGTATGAACGCCGAATCTTGAGCAAAATTGCTGGGCGCTGCGGGTGGGGTCGGCCGTTTCAAGTACCCGGTGACGTTAAGAGTGGACGAACAGACAAATGTACAGACAGAAAGACCAAAATATTTGCGTCGAAGGTTAAAAAAGAAACTGAAATCAGCAGATCGGGTGTGCTACTGCATGGCTAACGCCTCGCATGGCAATACGCGTTTGGCGAGAATTCACAACACATATCTCTGACATATTGACCGAGACAGAGCTTATTTCATCTTGACGTCACACGAACCAATCTCGGCTTCACGACTTCTGCCACAAGCAGGAGAGACGCCGAGAGAGAATAATGTGATTTTTTTCGTATCTTCAGAGGACTAGGAGCCCTTCAAGGTCAATTTTCGAGCAACACAACCATTAAAGAGGCACCTTGGTTGACATCATTCTGACAGCCGCCAGCCCAATTACAGACGAGGGCGTCTTTCAATTACCTACAAGTTATCCTGTTTCATTACGCTAGCATATTCGGTTTATTTCTACAAATGTCTTTTTGCATTCCTTCATCAAACCGTCTCACGTACTGTTCTGCGTTTGACATTCTGCGGTACCCATTCCGTCACTCTGAATAACCACCGATATCTGCTGTACGCACTGCAGTGGAGCGGCTCAGTCTCCAAGGTTCATTTTTTTTTTGCATGATATCATGGACCAGAATACCAGCTGACTTAGTTTGTTCTCTGTTAATTTTCTATCTCTATATACGCCTGTAATTTATTTCTTCGTTTCAAGCTGCGTATACCTTAACTTGCGCTGAAGTTTGTTGGTTGCCATTCAAGTGAATCCCCTGCGCACTGATTGTCGTGAGAAGCACTTGACATCACCGCGTTGTACAAAATTTTGAGAGGCACAAATAAGGCGGCTGTTGGGTTTGATTATTCACCACTGTAGAATATAACGCTTAACATATGCTGCAGTGGAGTTAATGGCAATATTTGTTTAGGGTGCGAGGGCTTGCCCGGTATACTATGTGCCGTAGCGCACAGTATTTCTAGCTGCAATACGGTGTAGTCATGGTTGAATCGGCCTCGAGACTTACAGTCTTGCGAACTGTTTTAATTTGTTTGAGTTTGTTTTTGAAGTGGGACTTCTCAGGACTTTAGTTGCACTGAAGAGTTTCTTTCTCTAAACGCAGCTGTGTGCGATTGGGTTTATTTTAAAACACGAGCATATTAAGCACTAGCATTCTTCCAGAACGTTATTGCAGTATTCTGAAGAAGTGTAGAGCTTAATGTTAAACATCTAAAGCCACCATTACTTCACGACACATACCCACACACTGAAAAGAGTTTCAGGAAAACAACAGAGCACGTGCACTCTATGCGTGAAAGGTCAAATGGGTGAAAAATATGAAGGTGCGCTCGCATCCTCCAATATAACCTCAATAACTGGGTGAGAAAAAAAAAAGCCAATGCTGTCATTCGTAAACACTACTGCGATCCGAAACCTCGAGGGACGAAAAAGTACTGGTTGTATCGAAGGCTAGCTACACACGTAGAGGTAAACGGATGTTCATATGAGTGAAAAAAGACATTTAACGAAGTGAACGTCGACCAGAGAGCATCGCGAGATGCAGATTACCCGATGGCGCTGAGTATGCCCTAGAGAGAACTGCGCGAAAGCCACTGCTTCTGCTGCATACGGAAGAAAGAGAAAGTGAAATGTTCCGGAAGCATCCAAACGGCCGGGAAGTTGTTCCGAAAAACTTCTAGGCACGTGTTCGAGGATTTCCAACGAAAGGAAATGCGATTTTCCGCTTCCAAGACTCCGCATTGAGACCCAGTCCCCAAGGAATATGCGCATACTGAAAAAAACTTTTTATGAGAAAACCTGTACAGATGACGCTTCGCGAGGAACAGCGCAGCTGTAGAAAAAAATGATACAGTAGCAGGGATAAGTTCAATAAATGAACATATTAGCATACGCTTGAAGCAATCTATTAACGGCTAAGCGGAGTTAACCTCGTATGTTATTATGTGAGACTTAGCTTTGCGCTTTACAGGCATGCAAACGTGAAACATTGTCAGGTGGAACAGATGAGGGATTTGAACGCGAAAGCAATAAAGAGGTCGTTTCACAGACATTCCAGCGTTGCCGTCGGTGTTGGAATGAGCGTCGTTGGTTGCTAGCGAAAAACCATCTCGTCCATGACTAGAAAAATCCAGGAAGAAGCAAAATATCAATCAGTGATAGTTATTTACTCTCTAGTTCTAGGTAAACAGTTTCTTCACACGTTTTTTTTTTAGAAAGACTCGGGATAGCTTGAACAAAATCCGAAATATAAATTATTGATATGTAAATTGTTGTTTGTTTATGCACCATATCACGTCCCTGAATCGTGATTTAAATTGCAATTATCTTTTTTTTTCATATCCACCGCAGAAAATTTCACCAACCATTCATCATTTTTCCAACTTCTATATTTTTGTAGCTAACGCACTTGGAAAGCCATTTTATTACGGGACCTCTGATTAATCATTGATGAGCTTCACTTGCTGTGTGGCGAATGCAGGTAAAGCAGTGTAACTTCTTTGAAATACTGACCCAAAAATATACAAAGTAGGTAGTGCAGTGCGTTGGCACTGCCATGAGTTCTTTTTTTTTTGTTGCTGTTGTTAAATAAGCAAGTTAAATGCCAATCTGCATACTCAATCATATTCATACGAATTCCACTTCCATGGCCCAGACAAATTCCCAAATCTTCCGTGGGCTTAAATACGCGCTGCTGGACCGGGCCACCTATGTGTCATTATGACTGCACGAACATGTCTGCTCAGTATATAAGCAGCCAAGCTTAATTGAATAGCGCTAAAATAACTATGAGTCGCTTTCATTAAAGTAAAAAAAAATTAGCACAGCGGGGAGCTTCAACAACCACCAGAACTCGCCATAAAAGTTCATCATGTCGGAAGCTAAACTAAGTTTCTGTCAGACATTTTCACGAGAATGCTATTAAACTGATAATTGCTATCCTAAAATAATGGTGGTAATCTCCATGAAGTAAATTGTCAGTGTTTGAGATTATCTGTAGTTCTACTTTTACGTTGCTGACCATATTCAGCCTAGAAGTTAATTCGCACTTATGATGCGGCTTGCAAATCTTGTGCTCATCCTCGTTTCGACAGGTAATGTGGGGCATGGCTCTTCACTGTTACAAAGCCTAATGTTAAAGGTACAAAATGTTCCCGCAGTTGTCGAGCGTAAAAAAAAAAACAAGCCCGCGCATACTAAATAAATGTTAAGTAAACTGAGGTAGCGCAATTTTGCCGAGGATCTACACCAAAAAACGATAAGCCAAACACGTTCACAATGTGTATCAGCAATTGTATTTGGCATACCGAACACCTCCCTGGTATTATTACAAGGTTCACTAGGCCGTTAAAGGTTTTTACAAGAAGCTACATGAAAGAGGGAGGGAAAATAACAATTGACACATATGAAGCGAATGCAATATCTGACACAACAGTGTATAACAATTCAGAACACCATTATCGAGTCGTTGAAAGCTGCATTAGCTGTAGTAGTAACATTTGCAGGAGTAACGGGCGAATCGCAGCTTTATTTGTGTGTTGTGCGATGGAAGTCGGGAGATCTGCAGCCCCATTGAATGTCTCCGCTTTCTCACTTCAAATAACGTGCTGCATAGATGGCATTGCAAACCTCAGAGATTCATTAAGGAGGTATCCTCTCTCCCTATTTTTCTCCATTCAGTTGCTATAACCCTATAGCTTGGCGAAATGTAGTAGCGAATACATGCATCCCTGCTTCTGTTTCGATTTGTTTATCGGACTAAGGAAGAAAAAGCCGTTGTTCAACTTTTGAATGTCTCGGTCATATTTGTGCCCAAAAGCTTGAAGCAATGTGGAACGAAAATGGTTTGCGAAAATGCCTGAATTTCCGCTCTTCCTCTTTCGCGTTTATTAAGTAATTGGCTCAACTATTTCCGTTTGACGTACCTTTGTACCATAATGCTGAATTACTAATATTGATCATATTCTCTGAAGTAGCTGCAAGAATGCGAAACGTATGTTTATATTGTTTTTGTGGCATGCTACACTTTTATAGGTTCTACTTGAATGATCGCCACTTTTTTTTTTTTGTTGCCACCTTGCCCCTACCTACGGCTAACTTTAATGCACTATCATTTTTCTAACCTTTTCGCTTTTTGATATCGGCCACGACAACACACAAACGCCGTTTCTTATATTAGTTAATTTATGTATAATCTACAAGAAAAAAGGCTAATCATCTGCTCAGATATTCCGGTTACAGGCAACCAGCATAAGTATGACCAATGACGACACGTCTTCTCAAAACCGGGATTTCGCAGACGGCGGCTATCGGTAGGGGCCTCTGCGTTGACGAAATTTTCTTAAAATAAAAGGTCGCCTGCTTCACCTACTCCGTGCGCCACCGTGGCGGCTAAGGTACTCGGCCGCTGATCCACAGGTTGCGAGATTGAATCCTAGCTGAGCCGGCTTCATTTTCGATGGAGGCGAAAATGATGTATGTTTGTGTGCTCAGATTTGGGTGCGCATCGAAAAATCTCAGGTGGTTGAAGCCCTCCACTACGGCGTCTTTCATAATCATATGGTGATTTTCGGACTTGAAACCCTCATATCAATCAATTAATCAATAAATCAATAAATCAGTGAATCAAACAATCAATCAATTGCCCACTTTGTCCTTATGGCAACACAATATCGCGTGATATTGGTTAGTCGTGTTGCTGTCCTGAAAGTAATTCTTGCGTTTTTAACATTAGCTCGCAAGCAATTGCCATACGTGTATTTGAACGCCCAGCTGTATTGTGGGTCTAAACTCACACGCGCTAGATATAAGGATCGTTTTTCTGGTCATGCAGTATCTACATTCTAGTAGATATTCTACTCGGAATAGATTATATTTATTTCTTTTGTTTAAGGAATGAATATGTCCATTTTTCGAGTCTTTACATACCCAATCGTGCACGTATAGCACTGACACTAAGGACGAAAATCTAAGTAGTGTGACTTCAGATGGGGCGAGGTCAATGCCACAAACATGGGCGCGTGCATCGACGTATTCTGCATCAACGCACGAGCGTCTATAAGCTATATTGAAAGGCTACGACGAAACGATGCTCCCGGTAGCTTTCGCCTAAATTGGTATCATTAGTCAAGCTGAGCGGACGCATGCTTCCATGTGACCTTCTTGCAAAGGCTGGCTGGCTCTATGCTATCGCAGTTTACGTGCAAGCCGTGCTTGCCCGCTCAATTGACTCGAAGTGGGTCCCATGTGGTCTTCCGTTTTCCCTGAACCAGGTCTTGCATTATATTAATGACTTAGCAGCGGCAATTGGCCTCGAGATTTCGGAGTGGTGCCGGATGCATCTTGAATGGAGGTGGAAATGCAGGAGGCCCGTGTGCTCAGATTTGGGTGCACGTTAAAGAACCCCAGGTGGCCGAAATTTCCGGAGCCCTCCCCTACGGCGTCTCTCATAATCGTATGATGGTTTTGAGACGTTAAACCCTACACATCGGTCTAATCAATTACTGGAGTGGTGCCCTCGAGCGTGTGACGTCGATTTGCGGATTTCACTTTCAACCGCGCTGCAGCTGCCGCAGCTCCTGTACATATATTGTCTGCTTCAGACGAGCACTTCGTCAAACAAACACTTCGTCAAACGAACAGCCTTGCGAGGGTGAACGAACACCTTTAACGGCTGTTTTCGAGTGCGGTCACAATCTTGTTTTAATTGCGGCCCAATTGACAGGCCCAGCGAATCCCTCGGATGGCCGACCAGTGCGGCGAAGTCACTGACCACATTGTGGATGAGAAAGTGAAAACTATGTGTGTGTTTATTCTCTCTCGTTATGACACTTACCGTCGTACGATACTATTTATTCGTGTGTTTTTCAGACGTTTCAGCAATCGGTCCTTTCAACAGCATCTAGAAACATCACGCTTTCTCGTCGAGGGCGAGGCGGTGTACGGCGCAGGCCTACATTCGTGGAATATTCTAAAGAACACCTTGAGCCTTCTTCTAGCATTTTGCTCCTGTTACCCCAAAAAAAGCAGGAAAACGGACGTGTAGTAGAAACGCTGATCTCCGTGGGACCTTCGCCATGAAAGATAGTCCACATGGCCAGGGTCGCTGCCACACTCGCGCTGTGTGCTGTCCGGCTCGTAATAGAGAAATCAAGTGAAAGGAACCTATAGCACTGCAGTGTGGCATTCACTTTTATATTGTCCTCAAGGACGGGTCTTTCTCACGCATTGACGAATAATAGCTTTTCTGTCCTTCGGCATCGATGAGCTTTTCATTTTCATGCTCTATAAACAAGAACAGGGAGTGTGTGTGCGCTTACTCGTGCAAGCCTTTCTTCTTGCTTGGTGTCCTGCCCCCTCCTGCGATCTAGAAGCTGAAGAATGGGAAGCCGAGGTTTTGAGGTACATAGAAAGAAAAGCGGCGCCCACACATGTAGGAGCCTCAGTGGCTCGCCTTAGTGAGATTACAACCCATTTATTTCACGCAAACAGACTGCTGCAAGTTTGCGAACTGATCACTTTGCTGCTAGCGTCCTCAAAGAGTTCGACCACCTACATCACGAACCTAAGAAATATTGTTCCGTGATTCAACTACCAATTATGCTGACAATAATTTCCGTTTTCTGTGCTTTGCTGCCCCTGAAGTTCATTTGTTTCGAAGCAATGGAAAGCGCAAACTCATCTCGACTTAAACAGCGCTACACACACATGAAAATCCTCGCATGGTCCCGTATACAGTCATTTAAGACTGCTTGAAGCAGAAATCAGTATTCATGATTTAGGAGCGAAGCTCCTTAAGGCGTGGGTCTGTACATCCTCCGATGTATGTAGTAGAGTAAGTAGCCACCAGTGGCACATACCCACTCTAAAGCGAATATGTGCCACAGGAGATGCGAGATGGGAGATGGCGGTACTTGGAGTGTTCACTAGAAGGACGCATGGACGGACGGACAGACGTATGGACAGACTCACGAACGGATGCATAGACAGATGGACGGACGCATTGATTGACACACGGATTGTCACGTGGACGGAGAGAAGCAAGAACTAACGGACAGACGGAAGCACGGACGGGCTGACGAATGCTTCGCCCCACTCATCATCAATCACTCCGAGGATATGCAGTGATTTTTTTAGTTCCAATCGATTCATTGATGCTTCCGCCACCCTACGGAAGATTTGTGCTCCTAACGTGGACTTGTCTTGCCTAAGTTATCGGCGGCATCGCAAGTTGTCAGCGCTCTACCTGGTTTAGCGCTGCCTCTTTGATGAGCCCCCTTTTTCAACTATCGACTATGTGTGTGATGAGGTCATCACGTGATGTAACGTTGTGTGACGTCATAGTGACGTCCTGATGTCGCAAATATGGGCGATCTGTAACGTCATGACGATGTGATATGATGACGTCCACACCCGATTTCTTCTTTTTTTGCATTCCTCGTGTTCATGTCGAAGATGCCTTTGGTTAGTGTGCGCATTTGATGAAGCATATAAGTAAAAACACCCCTAAAACACGGTAATTCATCCCCGCGCAGAATAAAAACGTAGTTGATAACAGGCTTGCGGTACTATTAGATGAAATACAATAGAACGGACTCTTGGGCCAGTTCAGTGAATTCAACGAAGCCATGGCGCTAAAAACACAGCTACCAAAAAAGAGATACTTCTATCCTTTTCTCAGGTCCCAGTGTGTTCAGTGCTATGGCTTCTTTGACTGTAAGGTGAATGCTCTAAAAGTGTATGATTGGTTGAACCCCATAACAGCAATAATCTAATATGCCAGCTACATGGGTATAAGGACGCTGTTGTCCCCGAGCCGCGCAAGAAACGACAGTGTCTTATCATTGCACTCGGCTGTGCTCCCCCTCACAATACGTAATCGCGACAGGAAGAACACCTGAGGCTGACAGTGGAAAATTACCGTGGAAAAAGGAACATCACAAAGACAGAGTCATTGACCTTGCAAAGATACCGCCGACAGCACAAACACTCAAACTCTACCCATTACGCTGTCTATGTGGTTATAGTGCTCGATTGCTGACCTGAAGGTCTTGGGTCGAAGCCCAGCCATTAGCGTCGCACTTGGATTCAAGCAAAATGCGAGATTCCCGTGTGCCCAGGACTATGGTGCACGTTAAGAACCCCAACTGTCCTAAATTTCCGAAGCCTTTTACTAAGGCGCCTCTTACATTCATACTGTGGTTTCGAAATGTTAAACCCCACCAATTCATTTAGAAAACTGAAATTGTAATTCAACACTAATAGGTACTGCAAGAAATTGTGTGCATTTGAAAGCTGCTTTGGATCTGCCGTAAGACCGAGCGGGATTTTCACCGAAAACACCATAATAAAGTCGCACCGACACTGCAGCATCTTCATTCAAGAACATTTAGTGCGTGTCCAACTTGGTGATCACAGTTAAGGGCTGAAGTTTCCACGTCACCCTGATTTTCTTTCTGCTTCCTTTAGAGCAGGACATTTGCAATAATGCTATGCCATAGCTATAAAACCGACAGCCGTAACACAAGCATTTTCTTAGCGCAGAAATCAAGGAAGAACTTGTGCCGGCTATCTGGCTTATGTTAATAGCCATCGCTGTTACCTTGGGCTGGTTTGTTTTTCCTTAGCTCTGCTTGGCAAACTCAACTTTCTCTGGGGTACGTCAGCAAGAAAACACTCGGTAAGCTGAACGGTAGGATGCATTCAGTCACCAATGTTGATCGCAGAGTTAACGGCGCTTCCCAAATCGATACCAGAAGGTAGAAGCGCTGCCTCTTTGTCACTGTAGTACTAACAATGTTACGTTGACGTCATGTGTTACGCACATCTTTCTTTACGCGCTTTCACTTACACTCCTGCTAGTGAATAAGCAGATATTTTAATATCAATCCATATTATGTACCCAAGTTTTAAGTAACGTGGAATACCTAGATTTATAGAACACCTTTTTGAAATGAACATCTCAAATATTCTGCCTATTATAACTGATTTATTTTTTAAATGCGAAGCATTTCTTAGCGAATTTCGGCGACATTGAGCGTATCTATCTATCTATCTATCTATCTATCTATCTATCTATCTATCTATCTATCTATCTATCTATCTATCTATCTATCTATCTATCTATCTATCTATCTATCTGGCCACCTACGACATTTAGCCCTTCTGGCCGTTTGGATAATGGTATCAATACCAAACTTGGTATGACATAACATAACTGTATGAAAAATGTATCCGACTAGTCATGAATGTCATGATTTACATTTCATGGTTCTGCAGCTCATGCGGTGCTTTCGTTCACATGGCATGTTGCAAAACTGCTATGGTATGACATGATTCCATGGTGAACACAAGCGACCGACCCTAACGTGAAAATCATGACATGCTTGTCATGTAGCAACATGACTACATGCCATGCTCATGATGCACTCGTGGCCGTTTTGCTTGCGCCACATATACCAAATTTGGTATTACGGTACGTGAGTGGATGACGAAGGTATGTGACTGGTGCAGGCATGATAATCATGAGATGCCGTGTCATGTAAGAAGATGACTACATGCCACGCTCATGAAGCGTTGGCGGCCATTTCGCAAGCTTCACATGTACCAAACTCGGTATTACGCTAAAGCTAAAGCTAAAGATTTTTTTTAATGGGGAGCTGGAGAGGTTTGCCTGGTTTTTCACCTGACTGGCGGCTATTCGGTATTACGCGACACGAACGGACGTCATAGGTAAATGACTCAACCAAACATGGCAGTCACGACATGCGTGTCATGTAACAACATGACTACATGCCACACTCATGATGCACTCGCGGCCATTTCACTAGCTTCACATATGCCAAATTTGATGTTTCGTGACGGAGGTGTGCGGCTGGTGCTAACATGATAATCATGAGATGCGTGTCATGTGAGAACGTGACGACATGCCACAGTCAGGGTGCCAATACATTTCGACGTGACGTGGCGCGCGTGCTCAACGGCGTTCATTTCGTCGCGTCACGCCGGCGTTGCCACGCCAGGCGCCGGTACTACCATATACTGGCAGGCGAGCGCCGCGCAGGGTTGCTTTGACGCATGCACGTTTCAGTGCGTCCAACGTTGCTCCGTCACGAAAAGACGGAGACGCAGTATTGTCTGGGTAACGCATCGGCACGAAATTCAGCATGTCGCATTTTGCGCCGGTCGCCGTCGGGCCGCGCCGACAGACGCTGGTTGGGCTGGTCGCGCCAGGCGTCAGACTATAAAGTGCTCGCGTTTTGCTAACGTGGCATCGTTGTGCCGAACTTGCGTGCACGTCAACGCTACATAGGAGTATATTGGGTCCTTCATGATGTGCTCGCGGCCGTTTTGCTAGCTCCACATATACCAAGTTCGGTGTTACGTGATGTCAATGGGTAACGAAATATATGACTTGTGCAGGCATGATAATCCTGACACGCGTGTCATGTAAGGACACGACAACATAACATACCACGCTCATAGCGTGCTCGCGGGCGTTTCGCTTGCTTCACATATACTAAATTGGGTATCACGTGACGTGAAGAGATGACGAAGGTAAACCACAAGTCACACAATGATAATCCTGACACGGAAGTCATGTACGGCATCATTTACATGCACCTCGTAACGTTGTGCTGACTTTAAGGTGACTTATCAGCCTTCCTCATTCGTGCTTCGCATATCATCGATTCCCACTGTACGTGCGATCTGCCAATTTTTTGAAGTATAACCAGTTAAAATAACTTCTGAGAAACAATGGCTGGAATATGCTGTTTTAAATAACATATCTTTGTGTGGCGCTTGATAGCAAAGAGGCATTGCTCAATCTGTTTTGAAGGTGAAATTATCATTAATCAGAAATGTTGGCCTCGTTGGTGCCGTGGATCTTTTTTCGACAGTATATGCATGGAAGGACTTCATATGAAAAAAGTTTCTGAAAAACAATAATAATTATAAATAATATGATATTTGTTAGAGTATCACACTTCAATACCACATTAGAATTATGACGGACGCTGTGTTCACTTCATTGATGGACACCGGGAATTTTGGCGAATCGTGTTTTTTTTTAACGTGCGCCTAAATCTAACTACATGGACCTTTAATATTTCGCGTTGATCAAAATGCGCCCGCCGTAACGGTGATTTGAACTCTCGACCTTCGTGCCAGCACTTAAACAGTGTAACCACTTGATTGGCAGGTGGGTAAGTGTTGGAACACGACAACTTCAGTGGAAACAACTTCGTGCAGCACCAACTGTTGTGTTAGCATTCATCGCGATGGAAACTATATAGCAGCAAAAGTCTCTACATCGTGGCATTGTCTTTTGGTTTTATTGGTTTTATATTTTGGTTATATCATGGTACATCTTGGTTTTATATTTTATATTTACGACATTGGTACGCAGAGTGGGAGTTTCAGAACCGGTGGGCTTATGCTTCTGTTATTGAGAACAGAACACCAAAATTTCGGAAGGTGTCTTTTCTATGACGTGTTGTACGAAATAAAGAAGTGGTATGAAACATTTTTTGTAGCGAATACTCTCTTAGTTATGAACACACAGTAGTGGCTGACTGGTCGCTATATAATGAAAATAAAGAAGAATGTGTTTGAGGTGACAGTGCCGCTCAAACTTCATTATGCAACACGCACACAAAAACCTGGGTAGAGCTGAAACCTTGTGGGCAACTTTCCTTCAAAAATGAAAAATGACAACGTTCGCTTCTCAAAAATAAACATGTCAGTTACATTCAATAAAAGACGAGGCCCCTTTTGAGCTCGCATATGATGCTACGATTTCCGATGTTGTCATTTTAATGCAGTAGCGCTAAAGAGCTCATTTAAGAAAAATTCTCTTGTCGGTGCCGCTATAGTTGTGAGTGAAAAATGAACTTGTGTGTCACCAAAAAAATTAGAAGTTTGCCAACAAAACATTGAAGATTTCGGCTCAAAGCGAGAATACAACTCATGCCGTCTGCCATGCGCTGACTGAATTGCCTTAGCGCATGTTATACTGTGTGTCAGAATCCCATAGATTCATGACATGTGTGAAAAAAAGTGACGTGCGCAACACGTGGGTGATTTTATGCTGCCCACCAGTTACAAAGCGTGCAGCTTTGCAAGTGCTGGCGGCACCTCACGGACGAGTATAGCTGGTATTCGCCAATGACCGAAAGGAAGAACTGTGGAATAATAGGCATTTAGTAACTACACATTGACCATACATTTTAGAAAAGTTCGAAACGAACGATCTTACGCACCGACGCTTTCCATCCCTTGCGGCACGGTTGAAAACAATACTCACGGGACCCGGTTGAGCTAACGTGTTTTACTCTTGAAGGCGAAGCGCTAGTGGCTTCTATGTTTTTTAGCTGTCGGATTCTCATCAGACAGCCTCCCACTTTACAACATTGTGTTTTTTACTTGAACATCATGCCTTAATGAGAAGGAGTAGCCGTTAGCTCCTTTTTCATATATTCGTGTGCAACGCAGCAGAGGGTAAAGGAGCTAAAAGAAAAAAAAGACACATCCTCCTACTGTGTGCTACAAGGTCTTGCTGCGTACTTTTACAGTCCTATTTGTTAGGCTGTTCAAAGTGCTTATATGAAAAATGTGTGACGTATTGTTTGCAGAGTCTTGGCAGTTCCCAGATCTCTGTGTCACGTAAGCTTTATCAAAAGCCGCAGAACGTGGTAAATAGAGTGCATCTCTCAATGCTTCTCCTGCCTTGATAGCCCTTACGCGCTGAATCTTTTAAAAGCATTGACGAGTTGGTAGATGTTCGTAGACTTGACCAGCCTTTAAGACAAGGTGCAGGCACTTACCGTTTCATCTTTCCGTCGTTGCCTAACACTCCGATATCAAAACTCTTGATTCAGCAATCGCAGCACTGCACCGAGGTGCCTCTCTGTATACCTCAGCATCATAATAAAAAGAACGTACGAGACACCTCTTTAGGAACAGAGCAAGTACTGTCCTTCTTCGCCAAGGGCAAGCATTGGTGCCTGAACGAAATGTGATGGCGGGCCATAGGTGCCTCGTATATGATAGTGTGGCGCCCAAGCTCGATGAGAAAAGAAGCAGCGAAGTTGTCTCGTAGATAACGGCCTGTGTGTCGAGAAGGTGGAAGAATTTGTGGCTCAGACACGTCGAGATTAATAAAAATGTTTGCGCATGTTCCACCTTGTTCAGGACTTTCTTTTTGTTTGGAAACACTGCAATGTGAAGTTTGCACTCTACTTACGTAGTATATGGTTGCGCGTGGTAGACAAATGTCAAGTTAAACGGGGAATACCTTGATGACCACAAAGCCCGGGAATAGCTGAGGACGCAAACGGTTTTGTCCTTTTGTTTTTCAGTACTTAGCGTGATCTTGTAAATTTCGCACGTGGAATACCGGACTTTGTGATTACAAACACCTTCTTACGGATTTGCCAACCGTAACAAACGAAACACTAACGGTGGTTTTGAGAGCGTTCCATGTGTCGCTTTACTTTTAAAGGACAGCTGTCTGAGCCAGCCGTAAAAACGTTGGTGTTCGCAGAAAGATGGTTATGTGCCAAAGGACTTGGGCAAGCTTCACCGCCGTTTACATATGTGGGAGCGTCCAACAATGAATCTGACTGGCAAAGTGCAGCTCGTGAAACACGTGAAACTTGGAAAGTAACATGGAAGAGAAAATGAAGAGAGAAAAATAAACAAAGTGATAGAAGCATAGAGGAAGATGAAGAAAACTGATCCTTAAAGAGGATGAATACATAAAAGGTTAAAATATTGAAAAAACACGTAAAAAAACAGAGAGAGAGAGAGAGAAAGAGAGAGAGCAAGAAAATAAAAGACGCGAAATATAGAGAGAAAACAACAAAGAGGCAGATATAGACATATATAAAGATAGAGAAACACACGAAATGAAAGAAAGAGATAGAAGCATACACGAAAATATATAAAAAACACACCACAAAGAGAAAGATTAAAAAGAAAAGGAAAACAAAAATATGACCGCAAAAAGGGGAACAAATAGCAATAAAGGCAACCTGAGTGAAACAGGGAAAGAAATATAAAAATAAAAAACTACATAGAAAAAACAAGCAGAGAACCACAGCGACAAAAAACAGATACAAGAAACGCCGACAAAAAAAAAGGATACAGAAAAACAAGGAACCACAACCAGCTCCGCTCTTTTTCAGGCATAGTACTACAGTGCGAAGCTGCCATAGCTTTTTCTGTAATTCTATCTAAATATGCCACAACTCTTGAAACACGCAAAGTATAGCACTATGGTTGTATGACGTTCTATTTATGTTTACCATCAAAGTTTATGTCGCAGCTTAGAATTTCGCACAAATAAACCACTATCTCTCTCTCTCTCTCTCTCCAATAGGGCTCTTTTGCGTCCTCAGCGTCGAAAAAAAAATAATGTAATGTCACTACATATACTTTTCTAGCGGTTCCGAAATATTTATTATCTTGCTCAACATTATGGCCATCATAAGGAACTGAAGAAGCCGCAACCCTTACATGACGCCTCAGCTAAAAGGGAGATATTGGGGGGCGGGAACATTCTCAAGAAGGTCGAGATGCTAGCCAGACTAATGGCCTGGCCCGCATACGGCTGCACATATTTGACGGTAGCCGGGGTAAGCGCAGCGATCACAAAAACCAAAACGTAGCGTACACCTTACACCCTATTAGTGACGAATATGTACCGTAAGTGTTGGTAGCACTTAGTTAACTGCATGCTGTAAAATAACGGGCGTAAGCTCGTTTCGGTGATGCCCATGGGATGGCTTTCGCTGTTTCGATTCTTAGACAGCACGTACAAAGTCTACGCTGATATCTTAGAATACATTACCGAGCCCATGCTATCCGAGAAATGGAACACAAGGCGCCACCACAAGTCGAGAATAGAAAGCTAAAATAAAAAAAACTTAACTTTTCTAATTCTTGGCTTACTTTGGGCTGAAATAAAAAAAAATTAAGCGTTACCCACATTGAGCGTCTGTATAAACGTCTGCTTATGTGCGAACGACCATTTCGGCGAGATCCGATCTATCTGAGCGATTCGCGGAGCCACCATCTTGTTTGGAAAGCAAAGTAGTCTGTATCGTATTTGTCTACGATGCGGTCTTCTCGGGGCTGTCTATTTTGCCGGCTACGTGAGAATTGGAATGAGACTTAAGATGGCCGCCGTCCATTTAGCTGTCTATTTAGCCGTCTACCGTGAGTATTCGAAAACAGCCTTTATGCCCTTCCGTAGTATAGAGTACAAGGACCTCTAATCGTTAACTAGTCTTCCTAAACACAGACAGCTTAATGCTCCCCCATAGTAGAGTGCATCATACTCTAGTTCAACAAACAGTTAATATGAACGCTTAAGGTACTTTTAATCATCAAATATTTTAAAAGCGAAGCTTCTTAAAGCGCCACCCGTTCATCACTCGTCGTAGTACGTAACATGTCTTATGCTTCGATCTTCAAGGTGGTACCGGTGGGAGATTTATCCTGTGCGTTGTTGAACAACAAAACATTCGCAGCGGGCGCCTTAACTAAAAGCCTAATTCCCCTGTCTCTCATTCGCCATTAGCAGCCATAGGCATGTACGTTGAGCACTATCTTACAAGAAAGGGCTGCTGCGTTATACTCGCTGGGCGTATCCACCTTGGTTTTAGAAAGGTTTAGCGAGCGTTGGGCCGCAGTGTCCTAAATACAGTGAACTAGTATATACCATAAACTCGAGGTGGTTAAGGGCCAAACCTCATAAGCGCGAAAATGCACGCGACAGCGACGAGCGACGCGACGTAGATTGTCTTCGCATGATCGGTCGCTAGCGCAGGCAAACCTCATTCATGCGACGGCTTCGGCGAGCGAACTTCACTGTTGCTGGCATGAGGCCGTCTACTCGAACCAACAAAACCGCGTAGTGAGCGGTATGCAATATAAAAAAAACGATATATTGTTGTGCAATGGAACGCAAAGTGTTTATGAACGCCTTGCAGCACTTTTTTTATACGCACATGCGTAAACATTGCGTTATTTCTGGTTGCGCATACGTGCCTCGGGCAGGGTCCCATGCACCTATGTAGTCTTTGTCTTTTCCGGTTTTTCGCTATTGGCTGCTTGAGCCTAGCACTTCCGGGCGATGAGCGACGGTTTCCAAATCTGGAGAACCGAGCGATCGCGCGAAAACGAGCACGTGACACGTCACGCGAACGCCATGTTTCGTCGCTCATAGCACCGCTCGTCGCTGTAGCGTGCATTTTCACGCTTATGCGGTTAGCTGTTTAAGGTGGGAAGTGGACACGAAGCGCAAGCCGTAAGAAAGTGTGCGTGTGCCACCTCTTGTTTAGTCATTCGAAGGTCCGCTGGATGGAGGTGCTTGTATAGGCCGAATATATGATGAAAAGATGCGAGATGGTGGTATTTGAAGCGTTGACTAGATGGGTGGTACTTGAAGCGTTGACTAGATGGACGAACGGACACACAGACAGATGCATGGACAGACGCACCAATGACTGGACGGACGGAAGGACGCATTGACGGACGCAGGGGCGGATGCGTAGACGAACGCTGGGATGGACGCAAGGATGGACGTGTGGACGCACGAACAGACGCATGCATGGACGGGCGGATGGACGCATGGACGGTCACACAGACGGACGCATGGGCGGACGGAAGCAAGAATGAATGGGCGGAAGGATGCTTCGCCCTACTCTCCATCATTCACTCCGTGGATATGCTGCCATTTTTTTAAACACAACTTTCTTCGCTCTGGTATTTGATAGTCTTATTGGGCGGCTTTTTTCCCTACCATAGTAGAGTACCAAGAACTCAGAGTCTTTCCACAGTTCGTCTAAACACACACACACATAAACGTTTTCATTCTTTACCGGGACAGTGTGGTGCTCTTCCAAAGTAGAGGACATCGTACTTTAAATCGTCGAACATATTTTTAACGCATGTAACTGGTTGGTTAACGGCCCTCTCGTAGCAGAGTATAAGCAGCACTTTAAATCATGCCCCATTTTTCCGAGCGTTTAGGGCTCTAAAGGAATCACAAGGAATCACAACGGCGTCTTTTTGAAAAATTGGCGAAATCTATTGCCGAAAATCATTTTGTAGCAAAAAAATTACAATTTTATTTCAAAAGATTGGCGTTGTCAGGTGAGATGACCGCCAATCAGTAGTGGCCAACTGGTTCTTTTCGGTAAAAGTACAGCTCTTCATCTGTAGAGCCTTTAACATTTGCTACTTATACAACATGCTTTCCTGCACTAACGAAATAATAAAAATAACACATTTCTCGGGGCTCACGTGTTTGAAGAGAAAAAAATTCACAGCATTTACACATAGTGAATGATGATGAGTAAGACGAAGTGTCAAACGCGTTTCTCTTGGTACGTGACCGTCTAGTTATATGGCTCACTCAGCAGGTCCAGACAGACAGACAGACAGACAGACAGACAGACAGACAGACAGACAGACAGACAGACAGACAGACAGACAGACAGACAGACAGACAGACAGACAGACAGACAGAGAGACAGACAGACAGACAGACAGACAGACGGACGGACAGAGAGACGGACGGACGGACGGATGAACGGATTTATGGACGGACGGACGATTCACGGTTTACCGATAAAGCCCTCGAAGCTTCCCCCCCTCCTTATCATCTTTCACTCCGTCGATTTGCTGTGATTTTTTCGTTAATGGTTTTGGCCCCACATATTCAATCGTTTAAAAACTCATAGGTATCGAATATTGCCTTTTGTTTGATAGTGCCTGTATAAAGGACACAATGTATGCACTAAATGGGTGAAAATGCCTGCCCACATTGAGGCAACTCACAATGCTTATAAGACATTGTCACCGAAATCGCTCGAATACTAAGTAAATCCTCTGTGGCTCTACACAATACTCATGCTGGCAGCGTGCCCGTCGATATCAGCTTCACCTACAAGCTGCGATTAAGATGCACTTTCTGGTGCTGCGTTAGCTTACTTTCGGCGTTACGTTAACGCCCTTCGGGACGGCTTTAAGCTCTTCCATAGTAGAGTGCCCTGTACTCTAAATCATTACTCACTCTTTATAACCCCTCCCCCCCTCATCACGCTCCTCAACGTTGACTATAAAATATTCGCGGCAGTAGCCCTTCAACGTTTGAGGGGTCTGTTGAACACCCTGGTAAGTCGTCACCAGACTTCATCAGTGCTTGGACGTGAAATACACAGCTTGTCATTTACCACACGTGATATCATAGCCTATACTCTGTCGTGATCTGCGCGTGGTATCCTTGTGTCTTTGAACCAGGAAAAAGCGTTTGACCGACTAGAGCACGCGTATATCTTTAGTGTGCTCACAGCTTTCGGCTTTTCTCACTCGTTTGTGAAAATGATTAGAAATACCTACACTGGTCTGAAAAGCACACTAGTTCTGGATGGCTGGGAGAGTGCTGCCGTTTCCATAACACGTGGGGTCCGTCAGGGTTGTGCATTGTCTCCTGTGCCATTTGTTCTCAGCCTTGAGCCATACTTGCGTGCTCTTGACGCGGATTCACGGGTCCGGGGTCCTGCGCTTCCTGGTAGCAGTGTCGTGAAAGACACAGCTTTCGCTGAGGATATAACTTTGTACCTTTCAGATGAAGATAGCCTCTCACACAGCCTCCGTGTATTTTACCAGTATGGCGACATTTCAGGTGCAGCGTTGAACATCTCCGAATCCCGGTATGTCTTCATTGGCTCTCCAAACTCGAGGCTTAGCGCCGGGTTTCCTATTCAGCCGGCCGCGTCCCTTCGCATTTTAGGTATTTTATACAACCACCACGGCATTTGCGAATCCGTTTGATTGAACGCTCTCGAAGAAGTAAGACTGAAAATTCAGGGTGCACGGGATTTTGACTTCCCGCTTCTTGAGCGGAGGTACCTTGCGCAGACTGTATTTAGCGGTTACATTTGGTACCTTTCTCGCGTCGTGCAACCATCTTTACGTATCATGCGATCATTGCAGTCAGCTTAGTGTTCTTTTTTTTATCAGGCGGCGCTGAGTTGGTCTCTCGTGCGGCACTGAGACAGCAGCGTTCTCAGGTAGGCTTTGCTTTCCCTTCAGTGTCCATACGCTGTTGGCTGCTGGCACTGCGCTTCCTTTTGCGCCAAATGCAAGGGGAGGAATCTCCCGCACAAACGCTTGCATAATACTTTCTGGGTACTCACCTTCGGCATTTGACGCCTAATGTGCACCCTAACAGGGGGCCGCAGTCAATAACACTTCCTGTGTTTTATGCAACAACTGTTGCATTTTTTCGCCATGTCCAGTCGAGCTGTCCTGGCATACATGTTTTGAACAACCACATAGTTGAGACAACTGCTGTTTTGTTGCTTCCGTTGGTCCCCCCAGCCCACCGTGCTCGCTCTAGGCGGGTGTCTTGGAGCACGTTAACGGCTTCTTTTCTGCCTGGACACCTCCGGGACTTCTTGTGGCACCTGGGATGGGGTGTGCTTCCGACTCTCGACCGCCTCGAAAGGTGGAGAATGGTCCAGTGAGGAACATGTCCGAACTGCTCCCTTCGGGAAACAAATCAGCATTTTCTGAGGCATTTTGTCATTGCTCGCGTTTTTTGGAGAGCCGTACATGCCGGATTTCGCTGCCTCAGAGTAAATTGCTTCAATTCTTCTGGGCGCTGTTCGCGAGGTCACTTCGCTTGTCATTTCATTGTAGCGGGCTCTTTCTGTCTCTGGCGCAACCGCTGCGAGACAGTTGCAGTGGGCCGCCGCCGCCGCACGCTCTACCCGATCCTAGAGCGATTGTACTCGGAGCTGCTGTCTGTTTTGTCGGAGCAGCTCTTTTTCCTTGGTGAAGAGAAATTTCTTCGGCACTGTTCTTGCCCTTTTGTGTCGTTCTGTGACGGACGAGTGAAGCTTGTTTTTCGGCCGGCCTGGTATTGGTAGGTTGATGAGTCGATGCGCCGGCAGAAATGGCATGCCAACTTGTAAATATGCAAATTGTACACATTTATGTTTTATTTGTGTCTCCTGTTTGCCTTTGAATATTTTCTGTGGTTTTGTTTGTGTGAAACATTGAGTGTATATGTTCTTTCAACGTCATCTCATATCCATGTTCATGTAAATGACGCCTGTTTTGTCACCATCGTTAGAGAATGTCTAAGAAGGAAATGTTCTGTTGATCGTTATTGACGTTTGTGACAATAAATTTTTTCGAAACAGTCGCTTAACTGTGATACCTTATCAGGCCCCTAGTAAGAAGGTCGCCGCTGCCGCCATCTTGCCATGAACACGGCTTCATTCCTGGGCAATCATTTCCACTCCAGCAATTTTTTAATCCTCCTTGTTTGAAAATGGGGCAGCTTATGTTTCCATAGGAGAGTACATCGTACCATGAATCATCGATAATTTCTTCTTAACCCACAATTTAGGCCGCCCGATGTCCGGTGCCACCATCGTCGCACGCCATACCGGGCATATGGTTCATAAAAAAAGACCATTCTCTGTCTATCCGTGCATCCAACCGTCCTTGCTTTACACTAGGGGTGGTGGTGGTGGTGTTGCAGCAGGCGGGGTTAGCCTGGCCTGCATGGCCAGCAATTGTTCCGCCTGAGCATCTCATGAATTCGGAAATAGTCACCACGTGTCAAACAGCCCAGTGTGTCGCAGGAAGACCAACGAAATTCGTTGCACGTTCCTCCTAGTTGCCGCAGGTCCATCAGGAAAAATGACGTCATAAACTGTCCGGTGCCTATGACAGCTTTTTCGCAAGGGGCGGATCATCGCTGCTCCTTGCACATCAAACTGTGGGCAAAGCCAAATGAAATGTTCAATATCCCCGATGTCACCACAGAAGGCACAGAACGGGGAAGGGTATCTCCCACTCTTGAATGACCAGGCCGGGGTGCATGCGGAGCCGGTTCTTATGCGGTACAACAGCGTCGCTTGTTCACGAGAAATTCCATGAATTACACGTGCTTGGTGTCAAAACTTGTAGATTGCCTTCAAATGATTGCGTATCACATCTTTGTTGTTCTGGTAAGTCTTGGGAGTTCTTAGTTTTGAAACAGATGTACGTGCTTCGCATGCAAGGGCATCAGCCTTTTCATTGCCTTCACTGCCAACGTGGGATGGGATCCACTGGAACTTCATATTAAAACTCTTACCATTTAGGTGTTTAATTAATGTCAGAGATTGCCTGATGAACTTTTCTTGAGGTAGGCCATGACTCAGTCTTTGTAGCGCCGATTTGGAGTCCGTCAGCACTACAACATCTCGGGCAGAAAAGGATCGCAATTTTCGCAAAGCCTCCGTGATTGCAGCGCTTTCTACCGTTCTGGACGAAACCACGTGATCCAGGCGGCCCGACCATGACACGCCAAGACAGGGTATGCAGAAAGCCGGTGCGCAGATATCCGTTTGTGTGCACACTGATCAGTTGGTGTACATTTGTAGGTGGCTGCGGTACATGGTGCTCAAGTGGTCCAGCGCAAGAAATTTCGCTTCCACGGCTGGAATGGTGCGCTTCGCTGGTAGATTGGGTACGCTGAAGTTACACGCAACATCCACAAAAGACAATGGTGGGTCTATAGGGCGCTGGTTAGGCAGTCTCAAGTCTAAATATCGAAATGTGTTTAGTGCCGCGTTGAAATGTGAGTCAGTTCTTACTCTTAGCCGCCGGAGAAGCGCCGTGCCTGCGAAGGACTCACCCAGTCTTGGCAGCTGCGTCAATAAGTCCTGAGACGCCAAAAGGCGGAGCGGAAGAGACTCGGCTTCATTAGTGACCTTCGTGTTTGAAGCCGCCTGAGGGACTCCCATCGCCAAGCGAAGACCCTTTCTGTGCACTGCCTCTAGGCGTTCGAACTGGCTCGGTGATGGTGATATCAGGGGCAGCTGATAAAGAATGCGGGTTGTTATAAGCGCATAATTCAATTTAAGCATGGACATAGGATTGTTGCCCCAACGGACCCCTGCCGTGCGACGAAGAGCGTTGATCCTTTGCACTGATGCAGTGACTATACCATCAACCGCTTGTGGCCATAATTGCCTGTTGTCGATGGTAGTGCCCAGGAAACGGACACTTAGTGCACAACGAATTGAGTGGCCTAGAATATTCAGCGATAGACGTGTTGACTTCCGTCGTGCTCCCGGGAAGAGCATGAAGGCCAATTTTTCCGCTGATGAAGATAGGCCAAGTGTCAACAAGTGACTCTCAATTATTGAAATAGCGCTCTGTGCTATCTGGGCCAAACGTTTGTGCTGGTACCCTGAGATCCAAATGCAGATGTCATCGGCGTAGATGGATATTTTAACTGCTTTCAGAGGTAAGTGCCGAGTGTCAGGAAGGCTGGTCATGGCAGCGTTAAAAGAAAGGGAGATAGAACACTTTCTTGTGGGACGCTGAGAGAAACGCGTCTTTCTTCGCTCGTTACATTTCCAAGCTTAACACGGGCCCAGCGGTCTCTGAGAAATTCATGTACGAACCGAAGTGCATTTCCCAACCCACCCATGGCTTGGAGCCCGTTCGCGATGCCTGCCAGAAGCACACAATCATATGCTTTGGCAACGTCTATGGAAATGGCGAGTGTCGAGAGTCCGCTGACGTGGTGGTGCTCGATGTGGTTTAATAGGTCCAAAACACTGTTCAAAACACTGTCGGCAGCATCCTCAGCTGCTAGAAGTTCCTTGCCTCGAAAATCTACGCTCTTATCTCCCCAGAGTGGATGGTGCGCGTTAAAATCACCACAGATTATTCGAGGAGAACACATCGAGTGCAAAGGTCCTTTAGAAAAGTCTCCATGGAGACCTTTTTTTCGTGGGCTTATGTACACCGATACCACACTCAGTTTTCGGTTTCCCAGGCACACTTGCACAGCAGCGACTTCCAGTGAGTAGGAACAGAGGTCTTGCACTGGTAAGGCAACGTCAGGTATTTACCGCCTTATGTATATCATTGCACTTCAATTTGCAAACGACGTTATGCTCGGGTTGCCGTGTCGGGTGTACCCTGGGAGCGTCCTTGCATTCGGTAGACCGTCTTCGGAGAGGGCTAAAATCAGTATTGGAATGTCGCGCAGGAAAAGGTTGAGTTCGCACAGACGTTTTTGAAGACTGGCACAGTTCTATTGCATTATTAAGGGCACTTTTGAAGGACGAAATAGACCAGGTGGGCGAGACATTGCCATTATTCTACTGTGTGTATGTGGAAACAGAGCAAAGTAACACTGACTCTAGAGCCAGGACTGCTTCCAACATGTCCTTCGTTGAACTCGCAGGCATATTAGCGACGTGTGAACTAGTGCGGTGAACAGAGTGCGAATAACGTGCTCGATGTTTTCTTTCTGTTTGCTTCCAGATGGTACTTGAGGTGGGCTCAGTGCATCAGCGTAGGTGCGCTTGGCGGACTTTTTCGTGATACATTTCTCACCAGCGATGAGCACTTGCGTTGACTCAGTACCAGCTGTTGTCGGATTTAGGCGCGGAAAATTTCCTGCGTGCTCGTTGTCCAAACCGCCATGTTGTGGCACGCCAGACGTCTTCTTTGTGAGCGATGGTTCAATGGTCGAGGACAAACGTCTTATTTCTTCGCTGCGCAGCTGTTCGTGCTGGACATCGGCCGTAGCTAGCTGGGTGGTCGCGACCACAGTTTGCACACACAAGTTTTTCGTTACTTGTACACGTCTTAAAGTCATGAGGCCCCCCACAGCGCTTACACCTTTGTTCCCCACGACAGTGCTTAGCAACATGTTTAAAACGCTGACATTTAAAACAACGTGGCAGTGTCTCCACGTAGTCTACAAGCTCGTGTCTGGTGAAGCCAAGGTTGATCTTCTCTGGACGTTCCAAATTGGGAGCGAATATGAGAACCGCAGAGTTAGGGCGCCTTGATTCCCACTCGCAGGATGAGGTTTGGACCCGTCGTATGATTCTTCTTGCGTGGTATACTCTCTGAGGTCTCAGGTAGGTTAACAGCTCTTCCTCCGAGTACCATCTTGAGAATCCTTTTGTAATGCATGCAGCTTTCATGTAGCTGTGCGGTACACGGGCAGATATGGCAAGGCCGCAGATAGTGTTGGTCTCTAGAAGCATATTAGCTTGTTTTTCTGTCTCTGTATCCAAAAGCAGGGCTCCTTGTGCTGTGCAATGGCTCTTAACTGTGGCTCCACCGAGAATCGGGTCAATTTCTGAGTATAGGTAAATAGGATTCACTTACCTCAAGTTAGCTCCTTCGAATGTTGGAGCTAGGAATGCCCAATGTCCAACGAACAGAGGAATGCATGATGTCCTGTCTTTGCGATTTCGCACAAGGCGGAAACCACCCTCGTCCATGTCTAGATCTGTGAGGTTCGCCCCGTTGTGGTCCCCAACGACAGTTGATTCGTCCTCTGATTCAACGCTGTGTTGTCGCTTGCAGTCAGCTATGCTTGCGCAAACCAGCTGGTGCTTCTGACCTGGTGTCACACCTTGGGAGGTCATGGCGGCGCTCTCACTAATGCTTGTTTCGTTTCTTCTAGCACCTTTCGACGCGGCGGGCTGCGCAGCACCCGTCGGTCGCCGATACGGCAGGTACCTTTTCGAGTCATCCAACGCCTTGAGCAGTGCTGAGCCGTAATATAAACAAAAATAACAATAAATGCAGACAGAGCTACTTAGCCAAGCAGCAACAGCTTCGTCGTCTTCGTCGTCTCCCTCAGATTCTTACTTTACACTAGTCGGCGACTACAACGTTGACATTATGAACTCTAGGAACTAGCTACGCTCCATCGTCAGCATTCACTTTATAGATCTGCAGTTTTTTCAGGGTGCGAAGCTCCCTATGTCGTGGGTCGGGCATCAGCGATGTATTAGTACTAGTGGTAGGTAGCCGCCTCCACGGCCAGACTAGAGGAGCAGCACCCGCCAACCCTTGTTAATTGAGGAGGAAGCCTGCGCACGTTAATCATAAATAAAGAGATAGTAGTTTCTGGTAAGATCACTTACAGAGACGAGCATTGGCGACTTAATCTTTAATAAAGTTTGCCTTGAATTCGCTGCTTACTAAAAACAAAGCTAGTATCAGAAGGACGTAACCTTCTTGGTTGGTTGCGAAACTTTAATGTGGTCCTGCAAGGCGCGCGCCAGCGCGCAGCGGCCGACTCCCTCGTCGGGACCTTTTAGGCCAAGCCTATCGGCCGTTACAAGGGCCTGCTGGACGGCCCAAAGTTGGTCGGCCAGGAGGGAGCTGCTAGGGCCGCCTCCGACCTGACCGATGTATTGTCGGGGTTAGTGTACATTGCCTTGCACTCCTAGAGCATGTGCGCCAGTGTGGATACATCCTTGGGGTTAGCAAGATTTAGCGAGAGTGGAATATAGTTGACTAGTAAGTACATCGCCATGAGCTAGAGACGGTGAAAGGTGGTAGGTATGCACAAGGCGCAGGCCGTGAGATTGTGAACAAGTGCCGCCTCTCGTTTGAATGTCCTCTGGATGGCGGTACTTCTATATCCTGAATACACATGAAAAGATGCGAGGTGGCGGTACTTGGAGTGTTCACTGTCAGGACGGACGGATGGATGGATGGATGGAAGGACAGACAGACAGACAGACAGACAGACAGACAGACAGACAGACAGACAGACAGACAGACAGACAGACAGACAGACAGACAGATGCACAGACGGAGGCGCAGATGGATGGATAGACGGACAGATGGTCACACAGACAGACGCACGGGCAGACGGATGCTTCGCCCCACTCATTTTTCTGCACACTGTGGATATGCTGCGATTTTTTTTCTTATTTCGCACGATGGTAGTCACGTATGCCGGTGGCGTTGGACAACTACGTCGCGAAAATGGCCTTTGTGGCAATCTCATAAACGCTTTCGCTGAAAAAAACCCTCCGCGCCGTAGCTGAACGCACGCGCCCGCCAATAGAGAAAATCCGCAAAGCCACCGTACCGAGTTTTTTGGCCGTGCGCAAGCCGATTCTGAGAGACGAGAGTCCCGCTCATTTAACAGAGCTGCTACAGCCAAGTTTGCACGTTAGAATCAGCCAAAAATACCGCATTGAGCCCATAAGATAAACCGGCTTCATTGTTTGTCAAGATTTACTCAGATAGCGTAAAATTCTCTGTCCTTTTCTTGTATCTTCATTTTACGCAATATCTCAATAAAAACAGTAAATTAGGAACGTCCAAAGCAATACAAAAGCGTCACCTCATTCGCAAAATATCATGAGTGATTTCGCCGACTTGAGAGTCCATCTCACCATCCAAGAAACGGTCAATGCCGTATCAATGCGTTGCGACTTCGCAAAGGCCGTTACGGACACGTAAGGACACGGGAGAAACTCGACTTTAAATTCATGAGTGGTTTACCTCGAAATGGAGAAGTGGCGAAATCAGCAAATTTGTGGAGTGATCTGGACATTCATATTACACAGATAGGAGGAGGGTGCCGGGCTAAAAAACGGATTCCTCGGTCAACCACTATCTACTACCGATACTTAGAGTGTTGACTAGATGGACAAACGGACACACAGACAGGTATATGCATGGATGGAAGCACGAATGGCTGCACAGACGGATGGTCACATGGACGGACGCAGGGGCGGATGCATGGACGAACGCAGGGACGGACGCATGGATGGACGTGCGGGCGCATGAACAGACGCACGCACGGACGGGCGGTTGGACGCTTGGACGGTCACAGATGGACGCATGAACGGGCGAAAGCAAGAACGAATGGACGGACGGATGCTTCGCCCCACTCTCCATCGTTCACACTATGGACATGCTGCCATTTTTTTTTGGATTGTTCATTTTTGGGTACCGTTCAGTATTCTTTTTTTTTTTGCTGCAGAATTTATTAGTATCGAGTAGCCGAGGCAATATGCCTCAACCTCACCACAGCAAAACAGTAAGAACAGAACAGAACAGAACAGAACAGATCTGGGCATTTATATAACGACTCTTTTTTTTTTCCTGTGAAGGTTTTAATTCGACGAGATAGAATTGAAAGCAGGCATTCCTGGGCACTTAAATGTTCTTTTGTTCAGTTGTTCAGTTCTCATACTGTCCCTTTGATCCAGCGTTTCTTGGTCATGTCCCGTACGGTCTCACGTTCACTGCAGAGCACAAGTCCGGCTATCTTTCTTAAATTTTTTGTAAGTATCCTGGAAAATATTTTCTCTCTCTCTCTTGGCTAGAGAATATGTATTATTTTCCCTATAAACAACCAATATCGCAGTTCTGCGTACTACCTTGCGAGTGCTGTTATTATTCTTGCCACTCGAACAGGTTTTCAATGCATAAATGCGTGCAGTAACTAGGCGAAATGATACTGGTATATGAGTTTGTACGACACTATACAAGCAGCCGCGTAGCGCCAAGAGCGAATGCTTCTGTCGTTCTGCCTAATATTTATTTAATACAATACAAGGCTTTATTTTTTATAAAGTTTTAAACTAATATATTACATCTTTCACGCGCTTTTTCTCGAAACCGAGGAAACACAATTTAGTGTCTGGTGAGAACAAGAATGTCTAGACACTCAAATAAATAAAACACTTAGAAGGCTAAAAAGCTTTCAAAAGCACTCACAATAAAAATGCAGCAAACAAAATACAAATGTATGAACAGGATAGGTAGCGCAATACCATAGGCGGAAATGTAGAAAGTTCACACAGGACAGTTCATCAAAACCAACTTTACACCTCACATTTGCTTTTTTTTTTTGAACAAATGAGTTAGTTCTTCTTTCATTAGTTTTGCTGCACCTGTCTTGGCAAGATTGGATTGGATAAACGTTTATTTGGTCCTCCAAAACACAGATCACTGTGTTGCGGGCAGCTCCCACGTGGGGACTGAGATGCCAAGCTCCTCAGCCGCCTCGCGGGCTTGGTGGACAGCCCAGAGCTGATCTGCCAAGGACGAGCTGCGGATTGCCGCCTCCCATCTGGCAGAGGTGATGTTCGATAAATGAGCGAATTTGGCAAGAGGTGTTTAATAAACTGTTCATCGTCACTAGAATATTCGCGCATAATTCGGGTGGGTACTTCTTGACTTGACTGCAACCAGAGTCATGAGATATGCTAATCACTATGACGTAGGTGACATTACGATTAGAATATTTACGTAATATTTTAACAGTGAAGTCACTTAATCTAGTCGTAATTTCAGTGAACAGCCCGTTACAAAGCTATGATCATCACAAAAATAGGGCATGGGCCACAGAAATTGCGGAAATCTAACTATTCACAACTGGTGACCGGAAATAAAAAAAATAATATAGCTAGTCAAAGACATGGCAGTAAAGCAATGGTAAGCAGCCGAAAAATTTGAGTGCGTACAACGAGATAACACTAAGAAACCTGAAAGGCAACGGTGGCTGTGAGATTACCCCAAAGTAAGGAAATACTTTATACTAGATATTTAGAGTAGAGAACAGCACGAAAAAACAAATGCGTAAAAATAACCAAACAGTAGTAGTACTTGTATACTGTCACTACTCCTTTTCATTATCTGTATGCAGTCTATCCGCTAAGTGATCACGCTGTATGAGCTCGACTATGGCCACAGATTGTGCTGATAAGTAGTATATTTAGACTTAGTGCGTTTATATTTTTCTTTTAAATGCGAAGCATTTCCTAGCGAACTTCGACTTTGCGCGTATCTATCTATCTATCTATCTATCTATCTATCTATCTATCTATCTATCTATCTATCTATCTATCTATCTATCTATCTATCTATCTATCTATCTATCTATCTATCTATCTAAGTAAAGTAAAGCTCTTCGTTCAATGACCACTCAATACATTGCTTAAACATCAGTATTTTTTTAAAGGTGAATGACGGGGAGGCGAGGCATCAGAGGGGCCCGATCACGGGCCACTCCCAAGAGGGAGTCCCTCGCGATCCTCCCCCTTTAAAACGGGGTAGAATTCTTTCAGCACAACAATACATAATCTATCTATCTATCTATCTATCTATCTATCTATCTATCTATCTATCTATCTATCTATCTATCTATCTATCTATCTATCTATCTATCTATCTATCTATCTATCTATCTATCTACAACTTTTAGCTCTCCAGGCCGTTTCGATAGTGGTATCAATACCAAACTTGGTATAGCACACCATGACTGTATAAAGAACATATTTTACTAGACATAACGTAAAAATCACGATATCGATGTCATAAATGTGATTATTTACTACTCATGGTCCTGCAGCGTTTGCGTTGGTTTAGTTTACATGGCATGTTGCAAAACTGGTATGGTATGACATGATTGCATGGCGAACACAAGCGGCAGACAGTAACATGAAAATCAAGACATGCATGTCATGTAACAACATGACTACATGTCAAGGTCATGATGCGCTCGCAGGCGTTTCGGTAGCGTCACATATACCAAATTCGGTATTACGGGACGTGAATGGATGACGAAGGTGTGATACAGGTGCCAACATGATAAACATGAGATGCGTGTCATGTACCATGAATACATGCTACCCTTATACTGCGCTCGCAGCCATTTCGATAGCTTCACATGCAACCAACTCGGTATTACGTGACGCGAACCGACGACATAGGTAAATGACACCTTCAAACATGATAATCACGACAAGTGTGTCATATAACAACATGACTACATGCAACACTGATAATGAGCTCGCGGCCATTTGACCATCTTCATATACGCTAAATTTCGTATTACGTGACGCCTATGGATGGCGAAGGTATGTGACTGGGGCAAACATGATAATCATGAGATGTGTGTCATGTGAGAAAATGACTACATGCCACAGTCAAGGTGCCAGTACATTTCAACGTGGCGCGGTGTGCGTGCTCACCGGCGTTCATTTTGTCGTGTCACGCCGGCGTTGCCATGCCAGGCGCCGGTACTGCCATATACTCGCATGCGCGCGCCACGCTGCGTTGCTTTCACGCATGCACGTTTCAGTGCGTCCGGCGTCCCTCCATCACGAAAAGAGGGAGACGCAGTGTTGTCTGGGTAACGCATCGGCGGGAAATGCAGCATGTCGCATTTCGCACCAGTTGCCGTCGGGTCGCGCTGACGGACGCTAGTTACACCGGTCGCCCCGGGGGTCAGACTATAGAGTGCTCCCGTTTTGCCAACGTAGCGTCGCTGTGCCCAGCGTGCGCTCGCGTCAACGCTATATTGGAGTATATGGGGCCCTTCATGATGCGCTCGCGGCCGTTTTGCTAGCTCCACATATACCAAAATTGGTGTTACGTGACGTCAATGCATGAAAAAAGTAAATGACTGGTGCAAACATGATAATCCTGACACGCGCGTCATGTAAAAACATCACAACCTACCACGCTCATAGCGTGCTCGTGGTCGTTTCGCTAGCTCCACATATACTAAATTTCTTATCACGTGGCCTCAATAGAAGACGAAGATAAACGACACATCGAAACATGATAATCATGACACCGAAGTCATGTACGACATCATTTACCTCCACCTCCTAACGTTGTGCTGATTTTGAGGTGACATATCAACCATTCTCATTCGTGTTTCGCATATTGTCGATTCCCACTGAACGTGGGATCAGCCAATTTTCCTTCTTCCCAATTTTTTGTCTGTGTAGGAATCTTGTGTATTACTATTAGGATGTTTGCCGGCTCTAACATAACCCACGTTCCTAAATTTATTTCATATATAATTAAAAACTTCTGCAGTTCCCGCGTGCCTAGGAAATTGATGTTATTCAAAGCATGTGGGTGGAAGAGAAATGTATAATATTTCTTTTTATTGGAAGAGACGTTATGAGTCATGCTAAATGTATTTAAGAATCCACACAAACATACGTTAAACAGCTGCATGTTTTAGATGCGGAGCATCTAATACTCGAGGCTTGTAGTGCGGCGCCGTCCGCAAGCTTCCTCCTCCTTCTTCCACCATCTGTGCATCCCTTCCTCCTCTACACACCGCGCGCGCTTCACTCCTCCACCATCTGTGCACCCTTCCTCCTCTACACACCGCGTGCGCTTCTCCTCTACACGAACGCGCGCATGCGCCGTTGCGCTTCTCCCCCTTCTCGAACATTCGACAGCTGACAGTGCATGCGCCGTCGCGCTGTATATATACTCAAGGTCGGTGCTCGCTCGCTCAGTTGCCGCTCGTCGGTTGGTTTGTACGGCGCGTCGACGTCCGAGGTCGCAATGATCGACGTCCCTTCGACCAGCGCCGGCCAAAGTGTTGGCGGAACCGCAACCAAGTCGTCGTCCGAAGACAAGGCAGCGCGGAGAAGAGCTCGCGACGCCGAACGTAAACGTCGGCGTCGAGCGGAAGATTCTCAACTTAGAGAACGTGAAGCCGCTGAGAGACGTCAGCGTCGAGCAGCAGCACCGGATTCGGCCGCTTTGAAACGTAAGCTTCGACAAGAGGACCCGGACTTTCGAAAACGGGAAGCCGAGTGCAAGCGTCGGCGACGAGAGGCCGATCCCGATGCTGCCCGCGAGCACTCATTTAACACCCCTCCTACAACCACGTTAACCAATTTCGCCAGCGACCCAAGTAAGTCGCAATTTAACACCCCATTTCACAACCACGTTAACCAATTTAGCCATCGACCCAAGTAAGTCGCACTTTAACACCCCGTTAACCAATTATATGCTCCGCATCCTCCTCAGTGTTCCCCCGAGGGAAGCTGCGGGCAATTTTGATCATCATGCAGTCCGTGGATATGCTGTGATTAACATAGATGCAGAAGCGGCAAGCTGATATGAACCACTGGTGTTCGCGCTTGTGCACGCGGAAAGGGTAACCGTCAACACTCCTGCACAAATCAACTACAGTGGATGGCGCCTATGTAAAATTTGCGTTAACCCGTCATGATGGCAGTAACATAGGAGTACTTTTTTATTGTTTATAAAATTGGGTAGCCAGTGGCGCAACCACAATTGACGTTAAATGAACATTAGGGTATATTTGTAAAGTATAACCAAGGCCTGGCGTGGCTTCGTGGTAAAATACTTCAGTTGCACGCAGAATGCTAGGGTTCGATTCCTTCTGGGTCACTGACATGTATTGTTTGCATTCGTACGGTAAACGCTGCCGATGTCAGTTTTTTTTAACGCTTACGCTTTATGATTGCTCAAAAGTGTTCTCACCATTATTACCTAGGTACTAAGTGTGAATCACTTGTGGCACATACCACTGGCACCCAGGTATGTGCGACTGTTTTAGGGGCGAAGCTCCTTATGCCGTGGGTCGTACGTCCGCGATGTAAGTAGTAGTAGTCGTAGCAGTAGTAGTCGAAGTAGTAGTAGTGGGTAGCCGCCTCTCATATAGTCCTTGGAATGTCTGCTGGATGGCGATACTTCTGTATAAATAATATATTGCTACGATACTGAGGAGACGCGTGGAAGAAGGAGAACGAGGATGGCACGAGCGGTGATCTACCAGATCCCTGGACTCTCGCATTCGTCATCGCTTGTAAATGAAGGCATCTCAACGTAACAAGATTGGTGGAAGGTTTTGGGTACAGCGGAGCAATCCCAGGCGAATGATCACGGAAGCACTACCTCAAGAACTACGCCGAAGCCGCTGACTGGCTGGTTTACCACCACTCTCTCTGGATCAGGTTGCTGACGGCGACACCACGCACTCTTCTTCTGGCGCTACGTGGCCCTGACACGTGGTACCACGAAGCTTTTCTGGGAGGGTCGGAGAAGATGTCGACGAATGGCTGAAACACTTTAACCGTGTCAGTAAGCCGGTTGTCCAACGTTGGATTGTTTCTTCAAGGGATGGCATTGGTGTAGTTTGAAAACCACGAAGAAACTATAACAACCTTGGAAGCGTTTGAGAACGAAATAGCGAGCTGTTTCGGGGACCCATTGATGAAGAAGAAGCGCACTGAGCAAACTTTGATGCAGCGTGCTCAAGTCCCCGGTGAAACATGCACAACGTATATTGAAGAGGTTCTAAAATTGTGCAAGTCTGTAGACCCACGCATGAAAGAAGATGACGAGGTTGGGCATCTCCTCAAAGGGGTTGCTGAGGACGTCTACAGTTTCCTCATCAGCAAGGACACCTTGGCGTCTGTAGCAGACTTCATTCAACACTTCCGCACGTTTGAGACCCTGAAAGCCAGGTGCACCAGTCCGAAATTTGGTAGACTTGCCAACGTCACCACCGTTGCAAGTGTCGACGTCCCTCCAACATCATCCTGTGATCTTGCCTCGATGATCAGGCAAATCGTACGCGAAGAACTTGGACGACGTGATGTTGTCAACCCACCGAGGGCACATGCTAGCAACGCCTTTCCGCCATACGACGCAATGTGTGCTGCCGTTGAAGCCACGCTATATGATGCGCCCCAATCAAGAGCACCAGAGTCCCCAACCGACAACCTATATATTCGCCGTGGTTTTCAGAACGCCTCCCGCCAATCACCTCATGGGTACATGACGATCATGGGTACATGGCGCCTCGTGGAAGGTTTGGCTACGTGAGTGAGGCCCCGCTGTGCCATAACTGTGGTCTCCGTGGACATTTGGCTCGATTCTGTGGTCAGAGGCGTTGCCCCCACCAGCGCTACTACGAGGGATTATCAGCTTCTCGACAAAACCGCTGGCGCGGTGGTATGCGCTCGATGCGGGACGCGTACGTTGGGGACAGCTTTCAGCAAACCACCCACGGTGATACATATGTGGGACGCAACTTCCACCGGAATTTACGCAACGACTCGCCTTCCTCCGAGCGAAACTTGACGACGCCCGCAACACGCCGGTTCCGTTCCGCGTCTCCTGGTCGACGCGTCACCTCCCCGCCTCCGGGAAACTAGGTGGTGCGGCCAATGGAGGTGAGGTCGCCGAACATTTTTCACTACATCCACATATGCCTACACCTGTTTTTATGACGCAAAACAAGGTCCCCGTGCTTATCGATGGACTTCCTGCGATGGCTTTGATAGATACTGGAGCAGCTGTTTCAGTGATGAGTCTTAACTTCAAATTGCGGCTAGGACATAAAGGAATGTTTCGCTGGGACAGTTGTGCATCATTTCGTTCAGTGAGCGGGGAGACGCTGTGACCGATCGGTGTGTGTGTTACTAGTGTCACTTTGGGCGACAAGGTGTTTGAGGCTGAATTTGCTGTCCTGACCAGCTCCACCCATGACATCATCTTGGGGATTGATTTTCTACGCAAGTGCGGTGCTACTGTATATTGCAGTGCTGGTGAGATTATGCTATCGGCATTTACTGACGCTACCAGGCGCTGTAAGGACCTATCACCGTCATTGAGGATGTTGTCTTGCTGGCCAACTCGATAAAGAACGTACGCGGGGACGCCTCTGCCTCGGACGCCGGCACGCTTGATGTTCTTGTGGAGCCCAGAAAAATGTGCTTGTTCCACATTGTGTTCTGTCGATCAGTGATAGGCGATCGGCCTTATGGGTGTTGAGCTATTCAAATAAACCTGTCCTGCTACTCTGCGAATTGCGAGCCGCCTCCTTCGAACAAATTGCGAACAGTTTTATAGCATATTTAAGTGACGAGAGCGTAGATCCTATTCGTGCAACGCACTATACAGAAGCCAACTTTCTGAGTATGGCATACAAGTCGCTATCATCATAAAAACGTCAAGCTTTGGTCGAAGTCCTTGCGAAGCACGCTACTATATTTAAATTTGCGCAGATTGAAAAGCAAATAAGTGTACTTCGAGTCGCGTACTCGCCACTGGATTGACAAAGAATCCGCTCACCCTATCCGGCAGAAACCATACCGTGTCTCATCGACGTAGCGCAAGGTCATTGCTCAACAGATAGAAGAGATGTTAAAGAAAAGGGTCATACAAGAGTCGTGTAGCCCTTGGGCTGCCCCTGTGATTCTTGTCCGAAAGAAGGATGGTACATGACGATTCTGCGTGGACTACAGAGGGCTCAACTCTGTTACTAAAAAGGATGTCTACCTGCTTCCCAGGATTGATGACGTCATCGATTGTTTACATTTGGCATCGTACTTCTCGGTGTATTTGAGATCTGGTTACTGGCAAATCCCCATGCACCCGAATGACAAAGCGAAAACGGCCTTCATTACCCCAGATGGTCTATTTAAATTCATTGTAATGCCTTTTGGTCTATGCAATGCTTCAGCCACGTTTGAGCACTTCATGGACTCTATATTACGTGGACTAAAGTGGGAAGTTTGTCTTTGCTACCTGGATGACAATATAATTTTTGGCCGTACATTCGATGAGCACAACCATCGTCTAGACACTGTTCTCACCTGCCTTGAGAGAGCTAAGCTCCCCCCGAACTCTAAGAAGTGTCACTTCGGCAGCCGTGAGACTTTCGTTCTCGGTCACCTGGTGTACAAGCATGGCGTTCGACCCGACCTCCAGAAGACACTGCAGTCAGCAGCTTCAAACAACCTCAGTCGGTACGAGAGTTGCGAAGCTTTTTGGGCCTATGCTCGTACTTCCGTCGCTTCGTGCCCAAGTTCGCCGACCTAGTTTACCCTTTCACGTCCCTACTCAACAAGAACACACCTTTTCGGTGGTGAGCGGAATGCGAGTCGTCTTTTTCGCAACTCAAGTTTGTTCTTACGTCAGGGCCCGTACTTCGCCACTATGACCCGTCTGCTGCCACCGAAGTTTATACCGACGCCAATGGTGTAGGTATCGGCGCCGTCTTGGACCAACGCCATGGAGCTGCTGAACACGTTGTTGCCTATGCCAGTCGCTGTTTAAGTAAACCGGAACGAAACTATACTGTCACAGAGCAGGAATGTCTCGCGGTGATATTCGCCGTGCACAAGTTTTGCCCTTATATCTATGGACGCCGATTCTCTATTATCACGGACCACCATTCTTTATGTTGGCTCACTGGACTACGGGACCCATCTGGTCGTCTTGCTCGTTCGGCGTAACGTTTACAAGAGCACGACTTTGAAGTCTGTTACAATAGCGGTCGTCGTAATGCTGACGCCGATTGCCTTTCACGGCTTCCCCTTCCGACAACCGAGTGTGACGCTGACAACTTTGATAAATATTTGGCAGTAGTGGGTATTTCGTTTCCTGACCTAACAACGTTTCGAGCAGAGCAAGGCAGTGTTAACAGTCTCGCATCTTTCTTTATTTCCGGAACGAACGGTCAACGTGGTTTTGTCGTAAAGGATGGCGTTCTTAACAAAAAGAATTATTCCGGCGTAGGCCCTCGCCTACTTTTAGTTGTGCCTATACCAGTCTGAGACAACGCGTACTTCGAGCAATGCACGACGACCCAACATCTGGCAATATGGGTTTTTGTAGGACATTTTATCGCATGCAAGAACGCTTCTTCTGGCCGAAGGTGCGTAAAAGTGGGACTGCATATGTTGCGAGCTGTGAGCAATGTCAACGCCACAAGCGTCCCACAACTCCGCCAGCCGGACTACTTCATCCTATAGCACCCCCGGGTTAACCATTTGACGTCGTCGGCGGTGACCTGCTCGGCCCTTTTCCGCGATCAACGAACGGAAACCGATTGATTATTGTGGGCATTGACCACCTCACACGCTACACCGACACTGCGGTGATTCCTGCGGCAACGGCCACTCAAGTTTCACTGTTCATGCTGTCGCACTTTACATTACGCCATGATTCCCCCGTGTCATCATCAGTGATTGCGGGCGACAACTTGTCACCGATGTAGTTGAAGACCTCCTTCATCTCGCTTCATGCCATTTCCGTCACACTACTCCGTATCACCCGCAGGCTAATGGTTTGACGGAACGAACTAATAGAACTCTCGTCAACATGATTTCCATTTATGTTAATTCCAGACACAAAACATGGGACGCGATCTTGCCATTTATAACTTTCGCCTACAACACTGAACAGCACGAAACGACGAGTTACAGTCCATTTTATCTGCTCTACGCACGCCAACCCCGCACAGCTCTTGACAACATTCTTCCTTTTTCCGAGACTCATAAACCTACTCTCGCCAAAACCATTAGCCACGCAGAAGAGGCCCAGTGCATCGCCTGTCTTCGAACTTTCGTCTCCCAGAAACACTCTAAGAACCATTACGACAGAAGTCACTGGCACGTATTGTTTGAAAAAGGGGATTTGGTGTGTCTTTGGACGCCGCTTCGCAAGCGAGGCCTCTGCCAAAAGCTTCTAGCCAACTACACGGGTCTGTTTGTTGTCCTGGAACGTCTCAGCGATGTCACGTACGTGATATCTCGGCTGTTGTCAACTCGCCGCCGCTCAAGCAAGCACAACGTCGTTCATGTCGCCCGTTTAAAACGCTATCATCTTCACAACGAAGCCTAAATCGCACGGTGGGCATCGTCTGCAAAGGGAGAATCGCTACGATACTGAGGGGACGCGTGGAAGAAGAGGAGTACGAGGTTGGCACGAGCGGTGATCTACCAGATCCCTGGACTCTTGCAGTCATCATCTCTTGTAAATAAAGGCATCTCACCGTAAAAATATGATGCAATTATGCCAGATGATGGTACCTTGAATGTTCACTACATGGACGGACGGATGGACAGACATACAAGCAGCCGGACAGATAAATTGGCGTGCGGACGGACGAATGGACAAACAGATGCACGGATGGGTGGATGGATAGATGGGTGCACAGACAGACGCACGGGCGGATAGACAGATGAACGCACAGGTGGACGCACGGACGGGTGGACACACCGACGCAAAGATGGACGGATGGACGCATGAACGGACGGGCGGTCGCACGGAAGCACGAACGAACGGACTGACGGAAGCGCGGACGGACTGACAGACGTTTGGCCCCACTCATCGTCATGCAGTCCGTGGATATGCTGTGATTTTTTTCAGAAAGTGTTTGACGACGCGCGTGACGACACTATGACATTCTTGATGCCATGAACAGCCAGTCATATTCGTCAAACCATCTTACCGTCCTGTACTAATTTTGGTGTATACCCCAAGTTAAGAGTGTGATCATGAGACCACCGAAACGTATGCTGCTAGTAGATAGAAAGATAGATAGATAGATGGATAGATAGATAGATAGATAGATAGATAGATAGATAGATAGATAGATAGATAGATAGATAGATAGACAGATAGATAGATAGATAGATAGATAGATGGACGAATGGACGGATGGATGGATGGATGGATGTATGGATGGATGGATGGATGGATAAATAGATACGCAAGAAAATGCTTTGCTTTTAAGAACATGTACCAGCAAGCTCATGTTCGCCCGCTTCTAAAGAGGCCTACGCCAGCGACGATGTGCCTGTGTATATATGACAGGCGCGAACGCTTTGTTTTATCAGCAGTTTCTTTACCTGGAGTTTGGAGATCCGCGTCGCGATTGTGACTGTCTGTGGATTACGTCCATATCTCCCTGTGCTGAGAATTAACGTAGAAACAAACAATCTAACATCTCCTAGCTAAAGCCTAGCGATCACCTATATGAAACCCAGAAACAACGCACCTAGAAACAAGCCAGGGGTGGCTGAGAGGAAGCCTGGCCTATTTCTTTTTAACTGGTCACTTCTGATAGGCCCTCATTATATCATCCTCATTTAGTCTAAACTAGGAAGCACACTGTTCAAAACTCAAGAGGTGTAAATCTTAGCAAGACAGCAAATCAGGAATTTGGAAGCTAGAGCAGATGAAAAAGCTTTCAATAAAGAATGTTGCTTGAGGCATTGTTTCAACAAGCACCAGGGCAGGCTCGAGAGCCTCGACTGCCTTTTATGCCTAGACGAGGACTTGTCCACTAGCCGAGATGTTTCCTCTTAGGACACCCTTTGTTGAAGCATTTTCGATCTCTTTAAGACATGAAAATGTCATCAGATCACCTACTAGTTCGGCTACAGGCAACTCGATCCGATGAAAGCTGCTTGCTTTTTGATCCAGAGTCGTCCTGCATAAAAGTGAACTTAATTCGTATCACATACCACAAAGCATTAATTTTACGAATGCCTCATAATATAATCTTCAAATACACTTGCACGCCGGGCTGCATAGTTCGCAAAAAAAAAAAAGGGTTCGCCTTGTGCCATTCATTCGGGCACTTGATCTTTCAGCCATCATTTACCAATGCTCATAACAGATTGATCTTTGTTTGCCCAACTAGTTCTAAAGTCGTGCACGTCTCTCTGCTAAGTACAAAAATTGGGTCACAGTTAAAAATTCTTTCTCTTGGTGTCAAGACCAGAAGCCGTACATGGGGATACGAGAGACACTGTACCGTAAGGCTTCAAATTGGAAATAATCATCTTGTGTATTCTCGATACTTTACAAGTTTTGCGAGAGGAAAAATGCCTGGCTCGTCAGTTCAAGTGCTCTGGAAATGTTATCACTTCATTGTCATTTATAGCATACGAAGAGAGTCAATCAAAATGTGGCCACATGAGAATGTGCCGGTCGTCACGAGGCAGCTTTCACAGTACAGCGAATTGTTACCTGCATCTTAGATATGATGCTATCTGCAAGATACAAATTATATCTGCCATAAACGAAAGACAATCAAAACTATGATTGTCTAGCCATCAGGATAACTTCGTCGTCTTATTCATGCTCACTAAAGTCACGTTAAAGCAGCTTTATTGTGCCAATGTGTTAATCTGTTTCTTATTATTTGAAAAGGGTAGGCAGCACTCTACTGCCCCTCAGTTTTTTCCTTGTTTTATTAACACGTTGTCTACGACATGGCCAAAGTTCTGCCTTTAAAGTGGAGTGTTCGCAACTTAGCAGAGAAGTATAGTGAATAGAGACGTATGTATGGTATTGGTTTTCTATTACGACATGTGAAATGAGTTCAGAGCGGAATTCATCTTGCTGACTGACAATGCCTTCAACCTAGAGCCAATGCAGGACGTCGCCTCACTGTTTGCAAAAACTGGGCCTTATTCTTTCTGTGGCAATTATTTTCTCGAGAACAAGCAAACTACGACGAAATCAAAGCACGTCAAACATACTGACGCACTTGAGCCTCGAATGATGTACAAAATCAATTTCCGCTCAACAAGTGTTATAAACGAGCACTTTGGTACAGACTATTCATTATAGCTTTCTGCATGCCGGCTTAAAATGTTACGCTTTCTAACAAAATCTCGACAGTATTATTAAATACGCATACATTACGGCAGAGTTATGAAGACACTTTTGCTCAAGCTCTACATCACGAAAAATATTGATACATAGCACTTTCAAGGTGACCCAAACTTCATCGCCCCAAATTTCTACAGCCGTGTTTATTCACAAAAGGGCTTAGATTACACGATGAATGCTGCGACTATCAGTAGTGACATTTTATCTCAGGGCGCTAGAATAGACAATATAAACAATTTAACGCAATAATTTAAGTTGCAAAGGGCTTTCGCACAGGTTGAGAGAGTGCGATGTTTACGAAGCAGCTGAACTTGCTTCCCTACAACACACATGGTAAAGGCACTTAGAAGGAAAGCAAACCCACGATCCTAACTTTTAGCACAAACGAACAGTTAAGCCTGGAGTCGCTGCTTACGCTATTATTTGTTCTGAAAATTTTGTCTCGTTTGAAATCACACGGTCGTAGCGGCAAAAACATAACTTTTGTCCTAAATACATGACTTTCGTCAGGTTTGCAGCGCACGTTTTGCAATACACAGCTAAGCGTTAACAAAAAACTTCGCACAAACTGTTGTTCGACTCAGCACGTGCTACGAAGTGAACGATAGCGTAGGCGTAAAGAAAGAAATAATGACTGCTTTGTCTGTTCGCCCTTGTTAAACCTCGAATCCATAGCAGTACTAAAGTGAAGTGTTAGATGGAAGGTCTCTATTCAACTTTCAAAGTATTGGATGACTCCGCCACGCCATCGCTTTCTCTTTCTTTTTTTTTATTCGCTGACAGTCAAATTACACCATTAGCGTGACTGTAATCCATAGGTTCAGGCAGGATGCCGCTACTGAACCGGGCGACCACGGGCTGTTAGCAACACAACTTCTCAAGCGTGATGAGGCTGTGTCTCATCGTCAGCAGCACTGGGCGAGGTGAATCGGAGGGTGTAAAAAGGACAGGCATGCCAGTCGCGTTCATTCCACAGAAAAAAAAAGAAAAAGCTGTAAGCCTACACTTGTATAGCGCGGAGCTGACACCCTATAAAATAAAGCGGTTAGCGGTTCCATGCAGGCACATTCGTTGAATAAGTGGCGGCTGGCGTAGCAATTACGCAAAAGGAACGCGAGCTTAGCAAAACTTTGTTCCTTTTTTTTCGTGATATTTTTTGCTCACATTGCTTCTTAACGAGTGCGCACGTGTCACTCAGCTAGTGAGACGTCTCGTTGCCATGAAGATTACGACACGCAGTGCGTGGGCCCAAATCTTTGACATTTCCAGCGTACCTACTTGCCACAACTTGAGGCTGGACTACGGTGGGCTGGGCATAGCGCAATCGTGAGACCTAGTCCGCAATCTACGTGATTGTAGGGTTACGACTGACAAGAGAACAGAAATGCATTGACGGATGAGCCGCAAAGCCCAGTGTCGTGGCGAATATTTCCTAAGGACCACGTGAACCGAGGACCATTCGCATATCCTCTGTCGCTTTGTCGGTGAGAGTGAGCAAAGTAGCTCCTACGCTTGCGCCGGCCTCGAAGCACGGAAATTATCGAGAGTGTTGAAAGTGATAATCCAGATAAACTGGACACCAGTTTGATTAAGCCAGTTGCATCGTTATAAACGTTGCTTCTATTGCATTGGTTCATCTGAGAGACTTTTAAGTTTAATTTATCTCTTTCTCGCCCACTTTATTTCATCGAATTGCTGTTCTCGGTGATATGAATTATTGTTTTTTAAAGGCTACTACCTCTAACACGCTTCAGTAAAATCAATACTATAGTCTTGAAAGTAATCTGATCTATCTGCTCAGGTAAATCATACGCGTGAATCTTATTTCTTTTCCACTTCTACTCAACACGCTTCTCGGAAAACACAACTTCAATCATGCCCTGCAAGAAGGCACCCTACTGCTCTTCTTGGCAGAACATTGCAATTAGCGACAAGACTCCTAAGCACACAGGGCACAATGTTGTCGCATAATTTACGCGTTTCTCCCATAATGTTTAAAAAGTAACTCGCCAACCTAACAGCCCGAGCCGAGATATTTTTTTCGAGGGGGTGAACGGTGTGTTTTCTGTAAGTCTTCACTACTTCAGAAAAATGTCCATTCTTTATATTTCTTTGAGGTAACTCCACCCCATCTCTATTAACGGGGCTGTCAAAACGCTTGCTGGTAGTGAGATAAATTTTGCTTCTTCCATTGTGTGTTTTTTTTTTAGCGAAGCTTGGGAGTCAGGCTGTAATCTTATTATCCCTGAGCAGGGTAATACCCATGCCACACGGGCATAGAAAATGACATTTGGTGGCGAAGGCCTTCAGTTCCCGAATGACATTTGTTTCGCCGGCGCTGCTACACGTCCAAAGCGAATAACATTTGACTTGATGATGTCGATCACAGCACCTTCCAAGTGAGCATTGAGTGAATAGCAACAAAAAAATTAAGAAGCATTTACAAGCTTCATACACATCAGATAATCATTAAATGTAGAAATAAGCGTATTACGCTGTCCTAAGTTTTAGTTTCTTGCTTTGTTTTACAATGTTGCAGCCGACCGTAGCAACCTAAGCCAACACTAGTCAGATCCACAGCGTAAATAGAAAATGGCGCCGGTCGCATCGCACCCACGGAGGAAGGGCATCGCACCTGTCGCATCTCTCAGAAGATGTTCGCAGAGTTCGTTTTTTTCACGGCAGCACTTGTGTGTTTCCGTGCAAAGCATCGTGCTCAAGAGCGAATAATTTTGGAGCAGAGACGAGTTATTATGCGCCAGCTTCAGGACATTAAACTTCAATTAATATCAAACCATTTCAACCTGAGTCACGGAGAAAGTCACGGAGGAAGGAAAGGTGGAGAAAGTTAACTCGATGGCAATGGCGATGAAAATACCAGTGTTGCATGCTTGTTTGCCAAAGTTTCGCTAAACTTGACAAGTGTTTCATTATCAATACTTTATTTTCTTCGTATAACGTTCAAAGCACCTTTTTAAGACTTTAGTGCAAATAAAAGACGGGAAATTTCATTTTTAGCTCAATATGATTTGTTTTATATACTTTCAAGTAAATCGCACTTCGCGAGCTGTGTCGTCGAGAGTAGGCATTTCTCAGTCAACTGAGTTCTGGCGAAGACACTTGGTGGCGAATGGCATTCGAATGGCATTCGGATGAATGCCATTTTGTTCGCCCGTGTGGCACCGCGCGAATGGCATTAAATCTGAAGGCATTCAGGGGTAAATGCCATTTTTTCTGCCCGTGTGACACGTGTATAACATATCTTTTATGCCAAAGTGGTTTAGATCACTGCCTTTCCTCTATATATTTTTTCTTCCTCATACAGGCTGGAACGAACACTACTCTGAAAGTTTGTTCGGCAATATTATCAAAGCCTCCAAGCGAAAACAAAAAACAAAAAATAAAAAATGAGTGAGAAACAGAAGCATGTACTAGTTACATTTTATTTTATTCCAAGAAAATCTCTGCTTCTCGTCACGCATTGATTACGTAAGAGATACTCAATAAGGGTGCTAAGTGAATGTCCTCTTTCTCGTGTATCGGTGTAGTGGACTTTCTTTGGCATCTCGTTGCAGACAACTTCTACGAAGAGAACTCGAAATGGTTTCTCGTCGACGAAGGGCGTTTCGAAATTGGCGGCTAAATTTGGAAGAATTACGCACGTTACGAAACAGAACCAGCGACTCGACAGCGGCGGTAGTAAATCTTCGTGGCCACGCGTCGCGTAGAACATGTGGGTCGCAGCTATAAAACTCGAGCAGTAAACTCCTACATTGTGCATTGGCTGCGAAAAAAAAAACGACAGAACACGCACACAAACAAACAAAAGTAACGATTCAGGGTCTTGCTCATACCTGGTCTCAGGGTGCTATACACCCCCGCGATTAGCCAGACATTAAAAATTCGTGGAATACAATAAAAATAAGGTAACACCACCATGTCCCCTCCCCGAAAACCTGCCGTCAGTGATTCTCCTAAATATTTTCTCTACATTCTTCGTACGTTTGTGCGACAATATTGAACAAAGTATTGAAACGTGAGCCAAGCGCACCAACGTTTCTTAGGTGGAGTCAAGCATAATCCGAACAAATAAATATTGATACATTGTACTTCTCAGCGCTACAGGCTCTAAGAGAACGTTGTTTGTCCGAGCGAGTTACTGAGAACAATTCTCATAGCTTTTCCAACTATAGATGCATTTCGTGTATGGCCTGCGGAAAGTTGTATGTATATCCCAGTAAACAATATATCACAACATAGGCTTAATTCTTTGTACTAGCCATTGTTTCGGAGAAGATCCGGTTGAACGTCAAAGGCATTCTCACAAAAAAGGAAGCATAGAAAAAAATTGGCAGATCCCACGTACAGTGGGAATCGATGATATGCGAAGCACGAATGAGAAATGTTGACATGTCACTTTAAAATGAGCACAACGTAACGAGCTGGAGGTAAATGATGCCGTACGTGACTTCCGTGTCATGATTATCATGTTTGGATGTGTCGTCTACCTTCGTCATCTATTCACGTCATGTTATACCAAATTTAGTATATGTGGAACTAGCGAAATGGCCACTAGCACGCTATGAGCGTGGTAGTATGTCATGTTCTTACATGACATGCGTGTCAGGATTATTATGTCTTCACCAGTAATATATTTCGTAATCCAGTGAAGTCACGTACCATCAAGTTTGGTATATGTGGAGCTAGCAAAACGGCCGCGAGCGCATCATGAATGGCTCAATATACTTCAATGTAGCGTGGATGCGCGCGCACGCTGGGCACAGTGACGTTACGTTAGCAAAACGCGAGCACTGTATAGTCTGACGTCAGGTGTGACCGGCATGACCAGCATCTGTACGCGCGGCTCGACGGCAACCGGCGCGAAATGCGACATGCTGCATTTCGCGCCGAAGCGTTACGTAGACAACACTGCATCTCCCTCTTTTCATGACGGAGGAACGCCGGACGCGGTGAAACGCGCATGCGTCAAAGCAGCGCAGCGCGGCGTGCGCCTGCGAGTATATGGCAGGACCGGCGCCTGGCATGGCAACGCCAGCGTGACGCGACGAAGTGAATGCCGACGAGCACGCGCACCGCGTCACGTCAAAATGTATTGGCGCCTTGACTGGGGCACGTAGTCACGTTCTCACATGACACGCATCTCATGATTATCATGTTTGCACCAGTCACATACCTGCGTCATTCATTGGCGTCACGTAATACCAATTTTGGCATATGTGAAGCAGCCAAACGGCCGCGAGCGCATCATCAGTGTGGCATGTAGTCATGTTGTTACATGACACGCATGTCGTGATTATCATGTTTGGATGTGTCATTTACCTGTATCGTCCATTCACGTCGCGTAATACCGAGTTCGGTACATGTGAAGCTAGCGAAACGGCCGCGAGCACATCATGAGCGTAGCATGTAGTCAAGTGTTACATAACACGCATCTCATGTTTATCATGTGTTCACCAGTACCATGCCTTCGTCATCCATTCACGTTCCGTAATACCAAACTTGGTATAAGTGAAGTTAGCGAAACGGCTGCCAGTGCATCATAAGCGTGGCATGTAGTCATGTTGTTACAAGACACGCATCCCATGATCATCATGTTTGCACAGTCACATACCTTCGTCATCCATTCACGTACTGTAATACGAAATTTGGTATATGTGACGCTAGTGCCGCGAGCGCATCATGAGCGTGGCATGTAGTGATGTTGTTACATAACACGCATGTCTTAATTTTGATGTTACAGTTCGTGACTTGAGTTCGCCATGCAGTAATATCATACCATACCAGTTTTGCAGCATGCCATGTGAACGAAACCACCGCAAGAGCTGCAGGATCATGACATTGAAATCATGATATACATATCATGATTTTCATGTTATGACTAGTAAAATATATTCTCCATACAGCCATGTTATGCCTCATCAAGTTTGGTATCCATACCATTATTGAAACGGCCAGGAGAGCTAAAAGTCGTAGGTGGCTAGATAGATAGATAGATAGATACGCTCAAAGTCGCCGAAGTTTAAGAAATTTTATTTATTTATTTTATTTTTTATATAAAAATACTGCCAATCCCTTGTCGGTATTTTCGCAGAAAGGACATCGGGAAAACACACAATAAAAGCACACAATAAAAACATCCGTAAGTTATACATCGTTTAGGATACGCGTTACATTGATGCTACCAAGTTCTCACAATTTCTAACAATCAAATTCAAACAAATTCTAACCAAATTCTAACAACAAAGTTCTAACAGTAATTGTACTATATCCGAGTGATTACAGTGTGAAAGATTCAAAATAACACAGTCTAAAACAATGGATTTTGCAAAGATGACCACAATAGCGCAATATTAGGGTTCCAAACGCAAATGTTCTTCAACAAGACGTGAAAAAATATTTAAAGAATTGCTGCTAGTAATCATAGCTGCTAAGCTGTTCCATTCCCTTATTGATGCTGGGAAGAATGAGTGTTTGAAACATTCCGTACGGAATGCGTATTCTTGTAGCATTTCGGGGTGCTTCTTACGGGTGGGTCGCGATTGTTGAAGTGTAATGTACCTGGAGGCATCGATGTTGGTTTGCTTATGGCGTAGCTGGTAAATGAATCGTAGGCGTGCTAGTCTTGCTCGTTTTTGCAGCGTTAGCATGCCCGCTTCTTCGAGCATTTCAGTTGGTGAGTCTGTTTGCCTAAACTTGTTAAAAATAAATCGAACAGCTTTTCTTTGCACACCTTCTAGCTTCGCAATATGTTTTTTTGTGCACGGGAACCAAACAATGTTCGCATAATCAAGAACAGATCTCACGTACGTGTTGTAGGCTAACAGTTTAATTTCAGAAGGTGCTAGTCGAAGGCATCGTCTCAGAAAAAAAGGTCGTTTCAGTGCGGTAGCTCTAACGTTAGAAACGTGGGCATCCCATCTCAGATCGCTAGTAAAGGTGAGGCCAAGGTACTTATGATGACTTGTTCTAGGAAGTGGGATACTATTTATGGTATATGAGAACTCTGACCATTCCCTTTTTCTTGTTACTGTCATTATAGCTGATTTTTTAACATTAAGTATCATTTGCCAATCTGAACACCAGTTTGATACTATTTCGAGGGCTTTGTTTAAGGCAAGATGATCTTCTGCAGAGTTTATTTCATGATAAATTATACAATCATCCGCGAAAAGTCTGACGTGGACGGGAATTTGACAGCGTAGGTCATTGATAAAAATTAGGAATAAGGTCGGAGCAAGAACACAACCCTGGGGAACACCGGATTTGACGGGAACTGTTGTGGATACTTGTCCATTGAAATCAACAAATTGTGTGCGACCGGTAAGGTAGTTTTTTATCCATTTCGTAACGGAGCCATTGCCTAAGGTACATTCTAACTTTTGTACCAGTTTTTTATGCGAAACCTTATCAAAGGCTTTTGCAAAGTCTAATAGGATAAGGTCGACCTGTTTTTGGTTGTCCACACTTAAGGATAAATCATGGGTTAGTTCTGTTAGTTGCGTGGCTGTAGAAAGCCCCCTACGGAAACCGTGTTGAGAAGGCGACAGGATGCGTTCCTTTTCAAGATATATATTGATATGTTTTAAGATAATATGTTCAAGAAGTTTGCTGCAAGTGCAAGTAAGATATATAGGCCTGAAGTTATTTACGTCATCTTTTGGGCCTGATTTGTGTATCGGTTTAACTTTCGCTTTTTTCCAATCATCCGGTATGGTGCATGTTGCTAGGGATTTATCAAATATGATGCACAGATATTTTGCCATCCACTCCGCATATCGGTTGAGAAACAAATTTGGAATGTTATCTGGTCCTGAGGCTTTTTTCGTGTCAAGTTGGAGGAGTAGATTAAGGATACCTTGTTCGGTTATCACGGGCAGTTCCAATGGTTCTTTGTTCAAAATGTCGATTGGTGGTTGATCGCCGTCATCGGCCGTGAAAACTGATTGGAAGTGCTCATTCAGCGAAGAAGGGGTAATAAGGCCATCTTGAGGATGACTAGCGTTTTCGCTAGACTTTGAATTTTTAAGAAAGCCCCAAAATTTTTGCGGCGAGTTTTTGATGAAACTAGGAAGGGTGTTAGTGAAATAGTTCTTTTTCGCGGTTCTTATTTTTAATTTCATGTCGGTGATGGCAGTTGTGAGAGCAGTCTTAGATTTGCTTTTACTTAGTTTTAGGGATTTCCTGAGTCCTTTAACTTTGCGTTTCGCGTGAATGATATCACGATTAATCCAGGGACTAAATTTCTTTGATCTTTTTGTTTTATTTGGTACATATAATTTCATACAGTGCGTTATGGTATGTTTAAATTTTAACCACAATTCATCGACACTTATGAATGCGCGTTTCGAATCTTCTTCAAACTGTGCTAATTCCATTGATAGATGATCAATTATGCTGGTGTCATCTGCATTCTGAAAATCTGGAACGTTTTTTTGTGATTGGCAGTGGCTTTTTTTGGCACAAATTGATGCGCTGCACACGATTAGCTTGTGGTCCGATATCCCATCGAGAATTTCTACACTGTGTTTGTCACTTGGAAAATGGTCGCTTAAGAATACCAGGTCATGTATATTGGAGCTCTCCGCCTGCACCCGTGTTGGCTCCATTATTATCTGATTGAGGTTAAAAGATATCATTGCATCAAAAAGGGTTTCTGAGTTTAAGCACTCGTGCTGCATGGTCCGCCAGTTTATGTCGGGCAGATTAAAGTCCCCCAAAAGGATTAGTCTCTTGCCTTTCACATTGCGCTGCATGTATGCGTGCAGTGATTGCATAGCGATATGGTCTGACCCTGGACTGCGATAAACACAACCAACTACAATTGAAAATGAGCCGCACAATAAATTGCAGAACACCGCTTCAGCACCCTCAACAACAGGCATCTGTGTGAATCGAATACGTTTGTTAATAAGAATGGCAACTCCACCACCGCGTGTTGCTCGGTCCTTTCTCACAATGCAGTAGTTTGGAGGTGCTATTTCGGCGTCTCCAATCTCGTTTGAAAGCCACGTTTCCGTCACAGCCAAGAAGTCAGGGTCGACAGTAAGAAGCACTGATTCTAGCGAGTCGAGTTTGTTCAGTATGCTGCGTGCATTCACATTGACAAAAACTATTTTGGACGTGGTTGATGGCGGCGAGTGCGCATGGGTGGTGTTCCTTCTTGGTTTTTTGGGTTTTTTTTGATTGGAGGGAGCATTGCGTTCTGTTTTGATCTCAACCTTATCGCCCGCGGTATCATCCCAGCGGTAAAGTACTCGATTGATACTAATCTTGTCGTATACCAACCATACTTTGTCACCAGATTCTTTGTTAGATTTGGCGCTATCCCACAGCTTTTTCCCTATGCTACGAACACGAGCTGAAAAGTCTTCACTAATCGCTAATTTAGTTCCTTTGAGCTTTTGGCAGTTTTTTAGGATTTTGATTTTGTCACGCGTGTCGAGAAGTTTTAAAATAACTGGCCTGGTTTTATTAGCGTCTGGCTTTCCGAGCCTGTGAATTCTTTCGATTGCTACAGGCTCTAGTTCCAGTGTTTTCTTAATAATTGTGTTGTTAACAGTTTGTTCGAGTGAGACATCGTCCTCATCGTGCTTTTCGGGAATGCCGTACACAATCAGGTTCCCTCTTCTAGAACGATTTTCCAGGTCGTCAAGCTTTAGTTCAAGGTCTGAAACTACTTTTTGCAGGTGCGTTACTTGATCCGTGCAGATTGTTATTTTGCTATGAAGCGAGTCCAGCAATTCTAGTTTCTTATCTATGGCGGTTAGCCTCTCCTCTTTTATTTCTTTTAAGTCGCCTGCAATTACCTGCAGTTGTTTCGCGATGTGCGCTAAGTCTGGACCGGGATTTGTCTCTACATCGCCAGCAAGCAACAATACGTTCACAACATGAGATGACAAGTCATACAAAAACAAACATAGCAGCCTTGGGCACGGCAGCACAAGTAGGCACAAATCGTTCGATCGATAGCACTTCCCATAACGTTTTCTTACCTGCGCAAGAAAGACGAAAGGGTTAGACTTCATTTCTGCGGTGCCACCGTGCCCAATGTCCAGCAGTGATCCTCCGGCGGCGTATATGTTGGGCGCGAGGTGCGCCCCCTGGGCTCTGCCGCATACTGCGTCGACGCTGATGGTCGCCGCTGTAGGGCTTCCGTGCCGATATCCGCTGTGATGGCACATGTGCTTCGCATTTAAAAGTGCTTCGCATTTAAAAGTGTTTTTTTATAGTTAAGTAGTATTAGTGCCAGGTTTTGGATGTCAGTTTATCTGCTTCGAGTGGCATCACATGCCTAAGATCTGCCGGATGTTTCTTTTATTTGTTTGCAATGCGACATAAACTTTGCCTTATGACATAATGTTTCTTTGTAAAAGAGAATCATATGTGGGCCGTAAGACCTGCGTTGTGTGTGAAGTGTGGCGTTGTCTTCTACGATGTGTTTTCCTACATATAGCGCTTATCGGGTCACTCTAGGCAATACCTGCTTGCAGGAAGAGCTCCGAACACCCTTCCTGACATCATGCTGGAGGAACGTTTTACTTATTGCTTTTGCTTATGAGCAGCCGGTGTAAAGGACACCACGAGACGAATTGTTAGAATCTCGGCTATCTCCACCGTATTCTGGTTAAGGGTAAGAGAACAGACACACGGTGCGATAATAGTGTGTGTCCTGCCAGGGAAATCATTTAGGGTCTCTCAGTTGAGTGATCGAGGTGAAAGGGGGAGGGGAGGCGGCAGATCTGCTCTAGGGGAGCTGTGTGCCGGCTGGTCATCAGCAACAGCCTAACACCACTGGAGGCGCAGTGTCCACGTACGTGGACGCCATTTGTTTTTGCCATTTCCTCGGACTTGTGGAAAAGCAAGGGCAACAAACATTGCGCATTCAATCAATCGAGTATTCTGCATAGTCAACGCGTCTTGACTAAAGCTCAATGGGCTGCATGTAACTGCTGCTATTCCCTTTGATGAAGGCACTGTGGCGTTTTACTGGTAACTCCGCGTTGCGCGTTCCAGGATTAGCTCCATAAGTATTATTTTTTTAGCTAAAAATGAACGCAGCCAAAAAAATACTGCAAGTGCGTTTTGGGCCTGAAATCAATTTCCTTTATTGTAAAAATAGAGCACGACTGGCTGCGGAATAATAAAATATTTAAAAATATGCTTTTGGTGATTATTTTTGCAAAGCTCGTCAAAAGACAACGTATTTGTCCAGAGTAAAGCAAGGGTGCGGGTCAAGAATGCAAAGAGGGTAAAGAGGAGGAAGGAAAAGCGAGAAAGAATAAAATAAGAAGGAGAAATGGAAAATGTGGCACTGCTCTACAGCATACTTTAGCCAAGTGCATGGGAAAGAGAAACACGGGTAAGGGGGGAAGGATTTGAAGGTCAGGGCGATGTAAGTGGGCTGTACAGAAAGACATAGGAAGAAAAGGTGACATTAAAGAAAGAAGAAAAAGATACAATAAAGAAAAAGAGAAACCAGAAAGCAGAAAGAGAGAAAGTGCCGAAGCTTTATTCAAGAGAAAAGGAAAGAGGGACGTCGGGATCTCTGTGGCTAGTGTCCTATGCAGAGGGCTATAGTGTCCTTAGCCGCCCGCCATACTTGATTCGTCGGCTGCGGAAAAACAGGGCGTTTAACTACATTAATTCTATATCTCTGGTGGACGCCAACCATCGGAATTGGTGAAACGAGGTTGGCGTTTTTCGTGATGCCAAACAAGGGACGACTTCAAGGGGCAGTGATGACTCCTTTGCCCTTTGACATCGCTATGCGCAGACTTGCTCACAAGCTCGGCACAGTCCCGCATCAATAGCACTGACAGTTAGATGAGTTGGTGTTTGTTCGTAGATATGAACGGTGCATAAAAAACACACGGAACACACATGAAGAAAACCACTCAACCAAGCTGCGCCAGTGTCTGTGTGGTATTCTTCATCTGTGTTCCGTGTGTTTTTTATGCACCGTTCATAGCTATATATGAACAGTTCCGCATCTTCAATATACGCTGTATGGAGATGACTTCATAAAAAAACAAAAAAGAAAATTAGAAAGATGAAGATATTGTTGAATCCCGGGTTTCGGCACCAAAATGTTGAGAAAAGGACGAGCCGCCGTGCCCATGGCGAAGCCGACCCGTCGACCTCTTCTTTATTCCGAAAGCCTGGTGCTCTCATGATGATGATAGTGGCGCTCTTTCTCGTTCACACAATATTTAACTGATATAACTGGGCATGCTTTCGCCAGGTGTTGGCACTTACTTATCAGCTCCTCTATTTACTCCGAGGCCACAGGCATTGAACATGCTTTATTATTCTCTCTCTCTCTCTCAGTGTGTGTGTGTGTGTGTGTGTGTGTGTGTGAACTAAAAATAGAATTCTACCTGTTGCTGTAAATCAACAGCAAATATTTACGCTTGTTAACTGTCAGCCAAGGCAGTGAACATAAAGACTATAGCAAGTTGTTACCGAAACTTTTACGTGGTATTGACATATTAGACAGCATATGCTGCTTCCGTTCACCATTTTTCTTGTGCACACGAGGTTTAGTTAACCTCCCTTTCTTTCCTACCTTATATTCTCTCTTTTATTTGCGCTCTTCTTTCAATCTTCATTTCTTCTTCTCCCCAGTGCAGGGCAACAAACTCGACGTATCAATTCTGGTTACCCTCATTCTTTTTTCCCTTATGCATCTCTCCCTCTTTGTAGGTGTTGCTTTTTGAGAATTAAATCCTATCTATTTTTATGCACTTTGCAATACATTGGTTTAACGAGTCCTCTTGGTGATGAAGAAAGAAGATGAAGTCTTCACCATGGCACCGCCATCTTGGCCGTGGAAAAAGCTGGATTTACTTCTGCTGGCAAAGCATTGGGGGAGCTTCCACTCCAGTAATTTTTCTTTAACCCTCCTTGCGTGGCACACATCTTATTAGAGAGTTTTAGTACTGCGGAATGGTGCTACGTACGCATCACGCAAGCGCCTTGCGTTACGTGGCGTCGTTTGCCACTACGCCGTAGTACGCTGTAGTACCCGCGTACGTAACGAGCGTGAAGCGTGTTGCGTCATCTGGTATATCAAAATAGAAGTACGTGTTGTTGACAGCCAATTTGAGCCAATCCAAGTGTTATAGCCAGATTATGGCCATATTTTAAGCCACAGAGCCGGTTGGTGCTTCGATGCCGCCATTTTGCAAAACGAAGTCTCGCGCTGTCGCGAATTTGTTCGAGAGCGGCACGAGCACCTCATACGTACGCACGCACGCATCTCATGCGTGCATACGTAGCAGCTGCGTACGTAACGCGATACGTGCGCGTTACGGTCTGCGCATGCGCACTACGCAGAACGTGGCGTCCTTATGTACGCAACGCCGCCACGTACGCAGCGTACGCAGTACTAAATCTCTCTATTGCTCTCATACAGTTTTCGAAAGATTGTCGAAAAAAAGAAGCAAAAGGAAGCATGTGTAGAGTACTCCGTCGGCCGAGTGCGCGCCCGCTGCCACATGTGCCTTTCCGAAAGTGTTTTGGTGATAATTGGGAACCAAGAAAAAAATAAGAGGAAAGAAGAATAGGCATAAGTTCTACTTCAAAGTTTCTGCACTTTTACCACACAGCTTTGTTTAGGTAGTAAGACCGACAGTTACGTAAATCTGTCTGACACGTGTGAAAGCGTTGTAACGCCTATAACATTGTGGCAAGATTAAGAGCATAAAAACCAAGCCAGAGTATATGGCCGCCAAATCGGCGAGATGCGTTTCTATTCTGAGCTACTCGAAGCTCTTGAGGGCTGCACGCGAGGCTTCAAGGACGAAGCTGTAAAAACCGCTGCTTCCGCAACTACATTGCAGCAGCATGGTGTTCATTCTCCCATGAACTACGGCAATGTCCATGTACTAACGACACTGGAACAAAGCGTGTGCAGCAGATATTTACAATAAACTTATTCTGGCTCGAGGTATCGACAAGTGTACACATGTGCCGAAAAGAGGCGCAATCACGCTGTTTATAGGAAACTGTTTATATGAAAGCACACATGCAAACACACTAAACATAAAAAAGAAGTGATCGTAAGACCCATGATAGCCATGATGATAAAAAGCGTAATTCAAGCCAAGACACGGCTGGTGTTATGAAGCGTACCTAGTCGACAGAACCGCCGAAAGAAGCAATATTTAATTCTTATTGTGGTCTGTAGACTGTTGCCTCGCAGAAAAAAAAAAGAAAAGAACTGCATGAGCTCAAGCGCCGTGCTATAACTTCACAAGAAACTTAGTTCTTACCGTTTTTCTGGAGGTATCTTCTGACTATACATATTTTTTCTTGGTGCATAGATTTTGTTCAATATGTGAGGACGACAGATCTCGAACAACGTAAGTTCATTCACGAAAACTATTTGAAGTAGTGGTTGTTGCAGGCAACAGTGAAACCGCAGAGTACATAGAATATCTTACCTGTATGTATTTTACGTGTAAAATATTTATTACTGATTGTTTTCATTTTTATGTTCTCTGTACAGCTCTACATCTTTCTTATTCATTTCAACATTTTAAAAAAAAGGTTTCTGTAATTCTTTTCTCAAAGACAAAACATGTGTCCATCGGCTTCTGCCACAAAACTTTATTCAAATTCTGATGTTCGCTCAACAGCCGACATGGCATTGGTAACTCAAAGTGCTTCGTTCTTGTACGCATTTATTTCTCAATGCTGTTACCGAGTACAATATCGAGACTTCTGACTAGGGGCGACTGAGTTAAATTGCATTTTTCTGCTCCCGTAACGATTCGCGTTTCGATATGCTTAAGCGAGGCACTCACTGCTGCTAGATGAAAACAGCGACAAGCTTACCACTTTCTCGTTTTTTGTAACAGAAAACTACAAGGTATCAGCGTTTGAAATTGTCAAGGACGAATGTTTTTTTTTTATTTTTTTAGAGAAAGAGGTGCCCTAGTCACAGTGTTGATGTCCAGTTTCCTGCAGTCGCTACATGCCACTTCGATTAGGACGAACGCGTCATTTGAAGTAAATATCTTTTCGAGTTTTTAACATTTATATTTTGCCTGCCAACTGTCGCCAGGTAGATTAAATGAGTGTTTCTGTTGCTAACGACTCCAATGCCAAGTTGCAAACAAAATGTATGTGTATGAAGATGTTAGTTAACCGTGCGGCCACGGAATATTAACGAAAACGGTGTTGTTTACTGGAATCATGACCAGCAGCCCCTCTTTGTGTTGTGTCCGAACATGGCCAAGTTCTTCACAATTTATAGTAAAAAAGAATTTCTTCGTGTTTTGAAAGCCACATTGTCTTTTCCTGAGCACCCCTGCCGCGGTGGTCTATCGGTTACGGTACTCGGTGGCCAACCCGCAGGTCGTGGGTTGGAATCCTGGCGGAAATGCTGTAGGCCCGTACGCTCAGATTTGGGTGCACGTTAAAGAACCCTAGGTGGTCGAAATTTCTGGAGCCCTCCACTATGGCGTCTCTCATATTCATATGGTGGTTTCGAAACGTTAAACCCCACATATCAATCAGTCAATCAATCAATCCATCAATCAATCAATCAATCAATTTTCTGAACACACACTAGTATAATGAATGAGTTCCGGCGGCAGCTCAGATCGAAAGAAAAGAACAGTGGGAAGAAAAGCGCTTGTGGTCGTCACTTATTCAATGTCCTCTTTGCTACGATGGGCCTAGCAATATACCGCGTTTTTTCCGCGTGCAGAAAGTGTCTTTTTGGGGCTGTAAGGCTGACAGATCAGAATATATAAAGGAGATATTCTGGCAACGTTACTTTTAGAAACAACTACGCTGCCAGCACTGTCGAAATTTGGGCTTGTTGGTGCATTGTGACGACAGAAAATAGCGCAAAGAAACGGGGACACAAGACGAGGACACGCGGCACAGGCGCTAACTTCCAACATAATGTTTATTACCACCGCACACTCGCCTATATCACCAAGAAAAATAACATCACATGACATGAATGATGCGCACAGTTATCAAGAGAATGTTTGTCAAGCTTACTAGAGAGATTATTGAGACTGAGGCTATCGCTTCACTGGGTCTAAGTGTGTCAGCACTCCCTCTCTTACGCTCAGTGATAAAGAATTGTATTTTCTAAGAAATTAATTTTTTGTGCGCATCATTCATGTCATGTGATTTTATTTTTCTTGGTGATATAGGCGAGTGTGTGGTGGTAATAAACATTATGTTGGAAGTTAGCGCCTGTGCCGTGTGTCCTCGTCTTGTGTCCCCGTTTCTTTGCGCTATTTTCTGTCGTTACACTGCCAGCCTGCAGGTGTATATACGGCACATAACAATCCTTCAGAATTTTTTTTATCACTTGACTTTAGTTACAACGACCGCTCTTTACTTATAACTTGTACTACTTTAATTTTGTGCAGCCGGTGGTCAGAGACGGTTTTTAAAAATTCATGAGCTTTTCAACTTCTTCTCTGATCATCTTTCCCTTTTTCATTTTCTTTCTATTTATTTAAATATTTTTCTTTCTTCTTTTCTTTCTGCCCTTCTGTGGTTATACTTTTCTTCGGTTGCTCTCTGTGCACAGAGACGTATAGTTCGGTGTCAAGGAAGCGATTTATATTCCCATGTATATATTATTGGCGCTCGTCAAAAACACCGGTTATTTTGATGTTAACAAACTTTTCTTGTTGCCTTTAGGGGTAGTTCTCTCCTTCTCTCGAAGATGGGCCTGAGTACCTAGCGCACCATTATTGTTTAGCGTGTCCTGTCTAGCAGAACAGTGTGCCTTCGAGGTACCGACTCCTCTATTTGCATAGTTTTGACGCTGCCAGCAATCCTAACTCTATGTTTGTTATCCCTATAACGTCCATCATATACCATACGTCTTCTAGCAGGTTTGGAATTCGGGAATAAGGAGACGAAATTCTATGTTTGCTTGCAAAGAGAGTGAAAGTTCCCGGTTGTGTGGGTGTTCTGCGCATGCCCTCAGTGAATTGAGATGACGGAATACATTATCTACGCTTCCACGTTTATTTTACTAACTGCTGCACTCTCATATTAAGGGCATATTTGTGGGATCGGAAGACGTAGAGGTAATGATGATAGGAAGGAAGGAAAAGGGAGTACAGGACAGAAAAAAACACGTAAACACAGCCATTGTGTTTTTATATAGGTGACAGTTTGTAAGCATGTATCCTCCCTACTTCCTGTGTGTCTTGGGTTTGCTGTTTATACAAAGTAAATATTAAATAATAATGCGCAAAATAGACAAACTTCAAGGTTTAGGAACAGGCAGACCCAGTATTGCACGTCTAGAACCCCCCCGACTTGTTACCGATGCCTGTCATGTTTGATAAACTATCAAAATCACCCATTTTGACAGGCATATAGCAGTACGCGTTGCAGCAAGCTCGGCAATATATTGCCCATCGTGAATCGGAGTGGTTGTTAAGGACACGGCAGGTGTATTTTAGAAAGGCTTCAATGAAAGACAGGCAGTGTGGGTCCCTGAGCAGATCGTGCAAGTCACATGAAAGTTGTGCAAACTAAGATCACTATCACGCCTCGTACATGTATGAAAACCAGCGGCCACGTCAGAGTTAGCTCAAAAATACGTTTAAAAATGCACCGTTGTAGGGGAGATCAGACAATATATGACGCAGCGTTACTGTGTAACACAGGTTACTGCATGTCAGCTCCCGTCCCTACGACGCGTGAGGTACGGAAGTGTAAGTATTTTGTCAGACTGAGGGACAGGAATGATCGTTTGCAGGCGGTATATATATGTTCGCACATTGCTTGTATATTAGCCCTGTCCATTTGATTTCTGTTCCTCACATGTAAAAAGCTCTTTCAATTTCCTCTTACGCTTACATCTATCACCTAATTACTGTTGTGCAGCGGCGCAAACGTAAACACAGCAATGGCAGCACGCATAAAATGTCCTTGTCAACTCTTTTCTATTGTCAATTGTACGCGACCTAATAATAGATGTGTTTCAACTCGCTCTCTTTCACATTTTCATAGTGCGAACAACCAGTTATATGAACGTCTGCAACTCTTTAACATATGTCTTTCCGTGCAATATTCGTACATATATTTAGCGACATTTCATGACGTGTAACTCAATAAAGAAAATTGCAACACAGTCACGTTCCCTTCGCATGCTTCGCATAACGTCAGATCCCAGGTACGTGGGATCTGTCGAAAGTTTTTCTCATCTCTCTCGGTTACGCCACCCGCAGGACAAGGTTGGAATAAGAGAATCTTCGCCCCTATAAAAGGCATAGGTGGTGTTTCGCTTGCCGCCACCGGTGGTGCGCTGTCTTCGTTTGAATGGCAGCGACACCTGGACAAGGAAGTGACATGTCCATAAAGCCAATGGGGGCGAAAATTGGGCGCTATAATAGCTCCGTCTTGATTCCGACAGCAGTTGTAGTGGAAAATTACTATTTTACTGACTACTGAAAAACGTTATATTATCTTCGGCAGAAAAATAGCTTTTTTGAACAAAAAATGATAAAGAATATTGTTTGTATAATTTATAGCTGCATATAAAACAAAATAGGTTTCAAAGCACCAGGTCGTTTTGATATGGCGGATGGACTTTTGCATAGCAGAGGACATCGTCGTCGTCTGCTTCTGCGTCATGGCTATCCCCCGCTCGTTATAGCAGCTCCCTGTCTCCATTTCTCTCATTTCTATATAATACAATGCAGCAACTACTTACTATAGGCTCACAAGTATCTTGTATGCTTACTTTAGTAAGTGAGCGATGCCGCATACAGGCCGAGTGAAACAACGCTGATCACACAAACGTGTGGCAATAAATTGTTTTATTGCAAGTCTATTTATGTTTACATGATATAAAGGCCACGTAAGTAACTTTTTAGCATGTACAGCAGTAAACAGTATGCGTGCGTCAGCGTTCATGTGCAAACAAGGTATGTACTACGCGTAGCTCCATGCCCGGAGCAAAGAAGCTGTCCAGCGCTGGCTTATGTATCCATCGCACTCCATGAAATGTTCGCTGCAGTCTAATCTCATGGTTCGTTCCTTTGTACTCACCTGAAACGTTGTTACCAGTTTTCAATAAACTTTCCTGTCTTAACAACATGTAGTACTTTTAGGGGATATCAATTGTGTGTTAGACTCACACGCAGACGTTCAAGGTCCGGGTCGTGGCCGGTCAAACTGGAATGCCAGAGAACTCAAACGTCTAGTGCAGCAATTGGCATTGAGTGACATTCATGAAAGTGTACATAGCAGCAATTATGCCCATACATATGGCATCGAGCAGCGTCGCGCATCCCCCGGTCTCATTACCTACGTTCACGACACCGGGGTAATGTCATTGCCACCAACACCAGTGTACATTAGCGACCACCGCCCGGTTATGTTCTCTCTCCGCCTGCCAGCGGGGACGCCAACGATTTGCAGACCATGGCGTCTCGCTTACCGCGTCCTCCACGACTCCTCAGTCTGGGGAAAAATTGTCCAGGGCGTTACGCGCATCGCTCATTGGGGCGGATATAGCTGATTGGGATCACCTCAAAGAACAGTGGCGCCATCATTGCAGTGCGTCGGGCAGAGTACTTTGCACCCGTATGTCCAAAGATGCGTCATTGTTAATCCAGAAAATACGCATCGCCAACCGTGATCCCAGCCCTTCCCCTGTAATGCGGGCATGGCAAGAGGAGCTTGTTGAACGGTGCCAACCTATTATGCGCGCTTCTACGCTCTCGGCTGCAGCTTGGCGGTGTAGACGTGCACCATGTGTGCAAACTGAGGTGCTAAGTTATACACGCAGTCACTAAACTCTCGCCTGCCCAGTCGCTAAACTCTACCGCGCCAGCTGCTGCGGGTACGTGCGACTTTCAGGCATTCACTCAACACTTTAGGTCATGGGCTCAATCTGTTGCTAGTGTCAGTTACCCAGGATTCGATTCTTCGCATCCAATGCGACTGACCACATGATTCCAACATGTCACATGACGTTCAGCTATCACCGCCATCCGATGATGAAAAAGGGCACATTAGATGAAATGAAAAAGGGTTCAGCCCCGGGGCCTGACGGACTCCTTGCAGAGTTTTATGTACAGTTCTGGACTATTATTGGTCCAATTGTGTCACGCCTTATTCGCAAGTGTTTCCGAGATATTACCCATCCAACCTCTTTCCACAAAGGCCGTATAACACTACTTCGCAAGAAAGACCCAATGTCCATGCGACCAGAAGATTGGCGCCCTATTACCCTGATGAATGTTGATTACAAGCTCTTGGCCAACATCTTGCTGCGCCGAATCAGCCTATCTCTTGCGACTTTAATCACTCCCCACCAGGTCTGTTCTGTCCCGGACCGAGAAATACACACCAATTAGTGGTTAACGCGTGACATCATTCAATACACCACTAGCCGATGTGCGCAAGGACCGTTGGTTTTCTTAGACCAGGAGAAAGCTTTCGATTTCATAGGACATGGCTAGCTGCATAATTAATGTTTTACATGTATTCAGATTCCCGAATAAGTTCAATGACCTCACACACGCGATGTACACTAATTCAGAAAGTGCCCTTTACATAGATTCCCGTGAAAGTCACCCATTTAAAAAAACGCGTTGGGTCCGTCAAGGGTGTCCTCTCTCCCCAGTGTTATTTATCCTTGCATTTTAACCCTTCATGATGGCCGTTCAACGTCACCTGCAGAATCGAGGCTTACCCCTACCCGGTAACACTCATGTAAAGGTCACTGCACATGCAGATGACATTACTCTATATGTACATAATGAGCAGTCGCTGCAGCATGCTCTTGATACTTTCCTTGATTTTGGCATTATCTCCGGTTCTAGATTAAACTTTTCTAAAAGCCAGTATCTTTTCATTGGCGACCCCAGTGGTCGTATCAGCATCACGTCGCCTTTACAGTGTTCTCCTCACATTGCAATACTCGGAGTTACTTTCACTGCATTTGGTGTACAGGATAGCATCTGGTCATTCGTTGTACAAACTCTTCAAATTGATATCAAAGCAGCCAGGTACTTCAAATTTCCCCTCTCGGAACGCCTATACTTACCTCAAACGATGTACCTAGGATAATTTTGGTACCTTTGCCATTCTGTCAAACCAACGCTTCACGTCTGCAGGAAAGTGCAAAGCTAAAGAACCCCAGGTGGTCGAAATTTCCGGAGCCCTCCACTACGGCGTCTCTCATAATCAAATGGTGGTTTTGGGACGTTAAACCCCACATATCAATCAATCGGAAAGTGCAAAGCTGCATCAGTTCATTTTTTTTTTTGATCTGGTGGCACAGAATTCTTATCTCGTCCGACGTTAGCTCAACCGCGAGATCAAGGCAGTTTTTCCTTCCCCGACGTTTCCGTCACGGCTTCTACATTGTTTCTCCGCACTCTATTGCGGATACTAAGCAATGATGGCACAGCCGCTCTACACTGGCTCGCTGCCATCTGGGGCCATCACTACGTGTCTTTTTGCCGGAGAGTCAAATCATCCAACGTCCCCAATCAACAGATTAGCATCTTCGTCACCGACAATTGGAAGCTACGTGTCCAGAGATAAAGGTGGCCGATTCTAAAGTGGTGGACACAATGGCCACCCTTCTACGGCTCTTTGTGCCCAAGCATCGTAAGTCTATAATGAACCACGCTTGGAAACCAATAACACCAGCAGTGTTGCGAGGGCATCTCGGGGACTTTGTCAGGTGGTTGGGCTGGGGCTTACTCCCCACGCGAGATCGGTTGCAGTGGTGGCAGGTGGTTTGCACTTCCACTTGCCCCAACTGCGCCGTGGTAGAGACCAATTGACAAACGACGATTGTATGTGGGGTCTCCTGCCTTTTTTGACGTGCGGTTTATGCTTGTTTTTAGGGACAGGGTGTGCAAACTTTCTTGTCCAACGGCTGCTTTCCGCGTGGCCGCTTCTCCGCTCTTTTAATAGTTGCGGCACTGTTCACCCTTTGGAGAAACCTATGTGAGGACGTAGCTGTCAATTGCCGCCGGCATGCTATGTGGCCGATACTGGGGAGAAGGAGACGAGAGATTTTCGCATTCCACTCTGAGGAGCTTCTCTTCCTCAGGGAGCATGAGTTTCTGCGGCATTGGGCGTGCGCTTTCGTCAAGGTTGAACATGATAGGATACAACTCATTTATTGACCGACTTGCTGCTAAGCAGTGCCAGTTGAGCTGTTACATATTTCTTTTGTTACCAATCGTGTTTCATTGCATCTATTGTATCGTTATACCATTGTATCATGATATCGCTTTGAGTTCTTGTGTACATGTACGCCAACAATATGTATATTAGAGCAAATATCTTAACTGCAACGTAGTGATGTTGGTCGTGATACATAGATGTGCCGAAGTGTATGTGCCCTGTTACTGGAAGGTTATGAAGCATTTGTGTTTTCTACATGCTGTAAATAATTTTTTTCTAAACAGCGCTTCCATAGCTGAAGATGTCGTAACACCTCGTTGACAGTATTTGGCAAACTTTCTGTAGTTAATATCACTGAATCATGTGTGCCTTTCACGAGCAGGTCGGTCTGACCGTTTGTTTTCGTGTTTGCGCTGCCAGCTAAAGTGGGTCACTTTCCAATATTCTACGCGCTCACACTATTCATGCTTACAAATGCTTAAAATTAAATGAAGACGAGGTTTTTAAGGGTATCTTTCTTAAGTCTCAGAATTAAACTGTCGAAAAAATGGCAGCACATGTTCGGGGTGAATGATGGAGAGTGAGGCGAAGCATCCATCCGTCCATCCATCCATGCGTCCGTCTGTGTGACCGTCTGTGCATTAATCCGCCCGTCCGTGCGTACATCTGTTCGTGCGTCCGCACGTCCATCCATGCGTCCGTCCCTGCGTTCGCCCATGCATACACCCCTGCGTCCGTCCAAGCGTCCATCCATCCGTGCAGCCATCCGTGCGTCCGTCCATGCATCTGCCTCTGTGTCCGTTCGTCCGTCTAGTCAACACTCCAAGTACCACCATCTCGCATCTTTTCATATTATATTCCGCATATAGAAGTACCACCATCCAGCGGATATTTCAAGGGCTAAACGAGAGGTGTCAAACGCACACTATCTTACGGCTTGCACTTCTTGTCTACTTCCCACATTTAACCACCTCAAGTTCATGGTATATACTAGTTCACTGTATTCATGGCAGTGCGGCCCAACGCTCTCTAAACCTTTCTAAATCCAGGGGACCACCAGGTGGTGCTGAGGAGTGCACACGCGTTCACATCAGCTCCGTCAATCATCGTACCTAGCAGCGGTTAAAATCATGTGACTACCAGTGAAACTACGGGAATTGTGCAGGAAGACGTCAGGTACACGCTGACACCCCCTTTTTGGACAAGCGATTCCGGTTTCCTCTGAGAAGTGAAGACCTTCGCCAGAGCATGCCAACCCGCCACGCTAAGCCTCGCGACGAAGTGCAACGCGGAGTCCTGGCAGCCAGCTCTCGGCCCACGCGTCACGCTGCACCTGCCCGAACCCCAACGGACAATGACCCGGAACTAGCCCAGGCACTTATGGACATGGAGGACCAAGACATCGAAACCCACGTGAGCTCTGCGGTGGACGCCAACGAAGATTTCATTAAACCTGACGAGGTGCTACAAGGGGAATCTACTAGCGACGCCGAGAACAAGGAAAAAGACTCTGCGGAGGAACGCGACGACGAAGCCAACAATGGTTAGTGGCAGGTAGCAATGTCATTGCGACGGCGAAAACGCACCAGGAAACAAGAACGCACAGCGTGGGATGGCAGCGTTGCTCGAGGCGTAACTGAGAGCAACAGCTCCGGCGCTAGAACGCTTGCAGAAGAGCGACGCGGAAGAGCATCTGAAAGGGGGCGACGACGAACGCGCGCGGCGCCGCTGCCCAAAAAGGATATGAAGATTATCATGCGGTCCAGACCAGGGTTAGTTGTGAAAGAACGGATAGCATACCAGGTTGTGCGAGCGATAGAACATGCGAGCGGTGACCCGGAGGGCTGTAACAACCACAAATTTCTGCTTCGCCTTCGCAACGGATCAAACATAATTATAGCAAGCACTCCGTACGAAGATGTAGCAGAAAAGATCTTCAAGATAAAGATACTGGAGCTCAATGGCACCAACTATCTCGTAAACACCTACACATCCACTACTGCTGGATACTCGAAAGGAGTGGTACACGGATTAGAACGCGAAACGCCAGAAGCTGAACTCCTGAGCCATCTCCGAGTGCGCACTCAAGGAGTGACAATTGTTCAAGCCCGCATACTCGGGACATGGACGCATGCCAGGGACATTGAACGGATGTTTGTCCCACGCCAATGACAAAGGCATGCAGCAACTGTCGCCTAAGAGACCCACCTGAGGACCACACTTGCGATCCGGAATGTGCCCTGTGCAGCGGACGCCATCCCACGGCGACATCGGAGTGCACCAAAAAACTCAAACGCGTCCCTCAAAAGGGCCGGTAGCTGCTGTCGCACCAACACAGCACACCACAAACCGCTGGCATACTCAAGAGACGCTGGTTCAGCACGGACCGTGAGGACTCTGCACCGCCAGGCGGGGCCCATTCCAGTTGCCGATCCAGGTCCAGGTCTCAATCTACATCCCAATCCAGGTCCAGCTCTAGAGACTGCTCCAACTCCAGCAATGGTGGCCACAAGCAGGCTCAAGCAAAGCAACAACAGCACAAGGGCAAGAAGGCGTAGAAAAAGGAAGCAAAGGACCAGGTGAGCTGGGCAGCAAAATTTTCCCTACACTCACACCAAACTCCACAACTCACGCGCTTAGAACGTGAGTTAGAGATAATGCGGGTGAGAATAGGTGACCTAGATCGCATATGTCAGGAACGAATATGGCAGGAAAGCGTTGTCACCAAACAAAGTATTCAGGCATGCGTTTCACAACCGCGAGGAAAACAGTGTCGTCATTGAGGGCGTTTTCCAAGTGAAATGTAGACGCGCTGTTTGGTGCGTCGGTTTCAATTTTGCCTGCTAAATTAGACAGATTTCATCGAACCGTAGTGATAACCAGTGACAGACTTTCAGAAAATGTGAAGTGACTATGAACTATTCCCAGGAAAGAATTGAATTGGCCCATTTGGCCTTACCGCTTATATCCACTGGTAAAAAAAACTATTTTTTTATAATCACTGCTGTAATTGATGTTTGTACACATCTTAGGATGTCCTATGCCGCTGTGAAGGAGCACCACAAGACGCACGCAGATTTCCCCTTCCTATATATATGTTTAATTACATTGGGCGCTTCTTTGAAGATCCTTGTATATTAGAACTATAAAACCTGAAATAAGTCACTAAATTTTATGGTACAAAAAGTGGTTTGTCAGTAGATAGTAGGTAGCTTCAGCAAGACAACTGAACTGGACGAGACAGTGATATTTGAAGATAGGCAGCTTTTGATTTATTTGTGGGGTTTAACGTCCCGAAACCACGATATGATTATGAGAGACGCCGTAGTGGAGGGTTCCGGAAATTTCGACCACTTGGGTTTCTTTAACGTGCACCCAAATTTGAGCACACGGGCCTACAACATTTCCGCCTCCATCGGAAATGCAGCCGTCGCAGCCAGGATTCGATCCCACGACCTGCGGGTCAGCAGCTGAGTACCTTAGCCACTAGACCACCGCGGCGGGGCAAGACAGACAGCCTTAGCAACATTGCAACAGCAAACAACCTCTTGATATTCGCGTAGGCGGGCCATTCATTTCAATGCACCGAAATTTGAGCTTGCAGTACGCTGTTGTTCCCTACGCTATAGTGCCTCTAAAGGCGCCAGCGATAAGAACTTACTGCAAGATCAAGAGCTTTCATCCTGATAATCAGCTACAGTTAGTAGACTAATATAAAAACAATACAGAGAACATATATGGCATGACACAACATCTGCTACTGATCTTTGAACCACAAATATGTTTCCAGAGGGATGCTTCAGTTGCACAGTGACGCTGCAACAACTCATGCTACCACCATTATCACGGCAGCGCCTATAGTAGCAAGACTTAAAGTTCTTTTTTTTACTTTCGAAACACCAATTTAACATTGACATTTTACAGTACCTAATGCCTCATCTAAAACGAACTCTCAGCAAAAGCATGAATTCATGTTCATTGTGCCACAACTACATATTGATGCATATGCAAACTCATTCCTGCCACGAACTATAAAACTGGAACGCTTTACCATCATCAGTTGTACAGTGCATGTCAGCAGAAACCTTTGAAAATAGCGTAATAGCGACATTACAAACGTGAGTGTAAACCCTTCTACTTGCCTCCTCTTTTATTTACTGTTTTGTCCCGTAGCATAAGTTACAGATGTCATTGAAAATATTGCTCTTCAATTGCTGATTTGTTGTTTCTTTGGGCTCAAGAACTAACTTCGCTTTGTAAATGTCTGTTAACGTTTTGACAACTACTGTTTAGATTATGAGCATGCATGTACTTTGATATTGCGCTGATGTATTTTTTGTTTTAACTTTCACTTTCGTTGTGTGTGTGTGTTGCCTTACTACCCAATCTGTAACGGCCGCACGGCCAACCGTATCTTGAATAAAAAAAAAAGTATCTCGTATGATTTTCAACAACTCCCCACATATGGGGAATGATTCTCTACGAAATGCCGATATTGCTTCGGGTGTCAGTCATATTATAAAGCAGTGGTACAAATATTCATGCTGCCTATAGCTATTTGAAGTTCATAACATTCGCCGCATATCTGTAACCGTTAAGCCTTCGCAGACGAAATAATGTACAAATCATTTGTCCTTGACATAGGGCGCTGTGGCATGTGGCTCAAAACGTTGCTGAAAAACATGTTTTCGACAAAGTTGCCTGCCAGCGGCTTACACCTAGGTCGACCTATGCCGCTAAATTGCGCCGCGGTATCCTGCGAGAGACGGAATTTTCATTCGATGTTCGCTATTGAGGTTCGCTGCGCAAACAAGAACGTGGGTCATGCACTAATATTCTCATGCGCGCATACCCGCACTGCGTCAATAGCTGAAAGTTCCCAACTCTAATATCGCGCTGCGCACCTCGAAACACTAGCAATACGTCGTGTTCATTTTAACGAGAGCCGTTTTTGAAATTGTAATCTGACCATTCAAAGTATAAATTATGTCGCATGCACATTTTTCGAGCACCCCGCTCTAGGTCCCTAAGTATTTAGGACGCAAATAGGAGGCAGCGCGACGTAATTTCTGTTACTAGAGTGCTTGTCTCAAGGCGGGCTCGCACAAGTGCCTTATTGACCAGAATATCGTGTGAGCTCTTCAGAGCCACTGACGGAAGCTAAATCACGCAGTACGTGAGACGGCGCTCACAATTCACGACTGGAACTTTTCGTGCAGACTAGCAAATGATAGGACCGAAGCAGTCACCATCATGCGTGGATGGACACGAGGCATATAAAACTAAACATGAAAATAAGGTTTCATAGTAGTATTGGTAGTATCCTACCAAAACAACATTTTAAAAAGCAAGAACAGTTCCAGATCCAGGGAAATAGCCGCAATAGGGTAAACGAAATTTCAGAGCGCGCTGTGTTTCTGAACTGCTTCACAGAGCAGCACACTGCCCAAGCCGGCTCCACATTTTTTGAAAGAATATCATCTCTGAAACGCGACCAAGATTGAGCCAGTCTGCTAGAATATTCTAAATAGACATGTCACTTGGCCACTTGGTGTACAGTTGTAATGCAAGGCATGTGGCCCAACGCCAGTCAAAGGCGATGACGAGGGTCAAAGTACGGACATTAGTTCACTCGTCCTTCTTCCCTTGCTTTCTATTTGTCCAGTGTTGGGACACTTTCCTGCATTATATTGCTGCAATATCGTCTGTTAGGATATCCGAGAAACTTGCGAATATGCAACTGCTCTGACAGTCTCTGTGGATTCATCATGTACGCCGAGCAAAGAACCTTTGCCAATCTTAAAAACATGGTTGACCTGTAGGCAGATCGCAGTGTGTGGCTTTCCGTCGTCTTCTAGTTGAGCGATTAGGAATAAAATGACATCGCTCTTCGCTAAGTTAACGTTGCACCTGCGTATTTTTTTTTCTTTTTTAGGGGGAAAGCACAAGTGGTATATTACCATTGTGCAAAAGGCACGCGCCCACAGAAAAAAAAATTCCTAATTTGAATGATATTTTCGACCTCCGTAATTAACCATACTTTTTATTTCCAGTAAAAATTAGCAATCACAGAAAAAGCTTCTTATGATGGACAAATGACTACCTATCTCATGCGAATGTGAATGATGCCTGTCGAGATATTGTGTGAGGCAGCAAGATAGGAATTCATATTTTATAAGCACCACTTTTATATTTCATTCACCTTCCCTTTAGTGCTGTGTGTGTACTATAGTGTGCACTATATGTGATTTCAGTAGACGCCTACCTGCTTTCCCCTCTTGTGTATCTCTCTATCTCGCTATAAAAGGGCCAACCTAAGGAGGATTATTTAATCCTCCTTGCACCAGCCCCGGCGCGATGGTTTAGGGGTAATGGCACTCGACTGCTACCCCAAAAGGTCGCGGGATTGAATCCCGGCAGTGGCGCCTGCACTTCGGATGGAAGCGAAAAGCCCGTGTTCGATTTAGGTGCACGGTCAAGAACCACAGGTAGTCGACATTTTGGGAGCCGTTCACTACGGTGCCATTCATGATCATATCGTTGTTTCGGGATGTTGAACACCAGATATATAATAGTTTCGAAGAAACTATATTTATTATCACGCCACAATTCAGTAAAATGCACTTTCATAGTCCCGGATAGTCATTCAGCTGGTCATCTGCCATGCCAGCGGCATCTGTCACTACAGCTGGTGGCACGCAGACAGATACTGCTGCGACCCCATCTGAGTTTTCTACTTGGCTTGCACACAAGTCGCACGCTCCTTCATCCGACTTCTTCTTGTTTTTAAAACTGAATGATTTTGTAGTCGTTTCTTGCTTCTCGCATGGAACGCTACACCCTCTACTTTGACATGACGTAATCATTGCACCATGTTCATGTGAGTGAAATGTATGTTCCCCGATCGTGCGCGTGCCCTTGCTTACATCTTCGAGTGTTACGCAGGATGACTCCACGGCTGCTGCCTCAAAGTTATCTACAAGGCATACGTTTCTTGCTATGTCACTTGTTTTACTTCGTGCACCGGAAAAATCGGCATCTCTTCTAGAGACTGCCCCTTGGTTTTCAGATGTGCGCTATGAGAACATCAATTACTCTTACGTCAGGTCTGTGTAGAGGACTTCACACCTCTTCTAAAACTGTGCCTCCGTTTGCACTAGGTCGTGTAGCCACATGGCTATACAAGGAACTCGACTCTCCTTTCTTTGAAACTTCCTGCGAGGCCGTATAATCACGGTCACCAAACCTCGACTGTTCTCGTCCTCGCTCTTTCCTTCGACTCTGCAGGCCGTCTAAAAGAGAAATTGACTTACTTATAAAAATCCTACCATTGGGGAACACATCGATTATCCGCTCTTTGTAGCTCAGATACGAATATTCCTCTCGCCAGTCTCTACCGTTTAGTTTCCTCGTTTCGGCCTTCATCAGTTTCAGCAGCAACCGAAGCGTTTTTTGCCTTAGCTCTTCAATTCCTTTTTCCTTCTCTCTCAGTTTACCTTCAAAGTCAATTTCCTCCTCCCTCTCTTTGCGAATCCGCCTCTCGCGTTCCTCACACCAAGCCACCATTACCTCGGCTTTTAGACCCATGCTTCTTGCCAACTCTTTTAGGTCTGCCCTACTCATGTTCCTGTTCTAGTGTGGAGAGGTAAGTTGTAAAATGGTCTCGTCCTGTCGCCGGACGTCAGTTGTAACGAGGCCATTTAATGGGAAAGCTTTCGCGTAGGTTCGTGCAAAGCAAAAACAACCGATGACATAACCATCAACGAGAAATGAGCCGACGAGACCATTTCCTTCCACCACATCCCTAACACTCAATATGTTTTAGAAACCAATAAAAGAGAATTAACAGACAAAGAACACAGCATGCATAACTAGAAAGAGGTTAGCAGGAAGAACAAACGGCTAAAGACGTGAACAGTGCGTGGAAATAAATGTTCAGTGAAAAATAACCCTTATCACAACAGAGCGGGACACGGTGCTTGCCGCGGAGGCTGTGCTACCAAAGCATGGCAGCACTCACTCAAACGGTGACAGTGGTGATGCGGCTGAGACGCTCACGTCGTTGACTGGCAGGGAAGAAAGCGTCGGGTCGGTTGAGGTCAGTGACCTTCTGGCGTGTGGCAGCCGCAGCTCGCACACGAAGCCGGAGACGTTTCCTGGCCTACGCCAGAAGACCAAAACAAGCCTGGCCCAATCAAGGCGACGAAAAGAAGCTCTGTGTCCAGGTGGAAGAGAGAGAGAGAGAGAAAAGTCTTTATTCACAGAAGCATGGAGAAGAAGGGCGTGGGAGGAACCCATAGTCCGGGGTCTCTAGGACGACTCCAATGACGAGCTGGGCCCGCTGTATCAGAGCTCGGAGGACCTCGGGAGGTCCGTCACGGAGAGCATCATCTCACAGCTCCTCGTTACGTAAAGGGTGAAGTAAAGCAGGTAAGGAAGGAAAGATGTTCGCAGTGCACTCGATCGAGACATGGAAGGTCGTGGGCGAGTTCACACAGCCGGGGCAACGGTCTGCATAGCACTGCGGGTAGAATTTGTGAAGTGGTACTAGATTGGGAAATGCTTTAGTCTGTAGCTGGCGTAACGCTACTGCCTCCTCCCGTGAGAAAGATGGCGGTGGGGCACTCTAGGTGTGACGGACGTTCCTGTAGTGACGAAGAATTTCTTTGTAAGTGAGAAGAGACCCCCCCCCTCTGAAATGGTCACCTCGCCTTGCCGGACTGCCCGGAGGGAAAATTTGCGGGCAACAGCATGTGCGCGTTCATTGCCTGGCAGAAGGCATGACCAGAAGTCCAGAGTAAGAAGATACGAAAAGTACTGTTTGACTCAGTTAGTGGAATTTATTTGAGAATTGGGTGTCCCGCTCTTGGGATGCCATGTACTGATAGGAAGGCCCGACATGCCTGTTGTGAGTCTGTCAATATGTAGACCTCATTATGAACGTGGATAGCGTATCGTATCACTAGAGAGACTCCAAGAATTTCGCCGTGAGCGGTATGTGTCCCATGCATTGCAGCCGAGTCCTGCAGCGAATCGGGGCCATCTAACACTACCGAGGTGTAACCTTCGCGAATTCGGGCTGTGTCCTTGTAAAGGGTATGCGATTCCGGGATGTCTTCGAGCATACGGCTGAGGTATCGGACGCGCAACTTGCGCCGTCCCTTGTCATGCTAAGGGTGCATGTTACGTGGTAAGGGATGAACACTTAGTATTTTACGTATCGCAGGCGATAATGGCGTGGGGTGGTTTTCAATCTCAAGTGGTGGGACGGGATATCCGAGGCATGAGAGGATATTGCGGCCAGTAAGGGTGAGTAGGAGGCGTTGGCGCTGACTGAACTAATCTGCCTCAAGCGGCTCGCTTAGTGTGTTGTGTGTCCCCAACTTAAGAAGATGAGGTGTGTAAATGTAATTAGGAACGCCGTCGGCCAGCTTTGTCGCTTTGCGGATCATGGCGTATATGCGTAGTTGTTGCGATTGGGTCAACCGCTCGAAGGTCAAGTGATATGTCAGCGGGCTGATCACGCAGGCCTCAACCAAGCGCAGTAGGTCTCCTTCTTTAAGCCATGAGCACCGATTTGAAACCCGCCGGATCATGGACAGTATTTGGTCAACTTGTCGAGATAAAAGGCCAATGGTGTAGTTAGCTTTGCCATCCACTTGAACATGTAGCCCAAGGATGCGGGGACGAGGGACATGAGTATGGGTATGCCATCCACGTGCACAATGATTGGGGGAGGATGGCTACTGCTTCGGGTGAGAATGACGATGGGCTCTGATTTTTGAAGAGCACACTGCAAGCCTCCTCTTTTAGCGTACTCAACGACGGTATCCACTGCTTTTTGCAGTCAGTCGTGGGTGGCTCCATCAGAGCCCCGTGTCGACGAGATAGTGATTTCATCCGCATAAATAGCATGGGTGACATCGGGTATCTGGTTGAGCAAGCGGGGAAGCCCTGCCAGCGCGATATTAAATAATGCAGGGGAAAGAACGGAGCCCTGTGGTGTCTCACGTTCTGTAAGGTGGATTTTACCAGACCGATGCGGTCTCATTCCCACTGTGGCCGTACGATCCCGAAGAAATGAGCGGATGTAGTTATACATTCGAGTTTCACAATGCGACTCGGCTAGATGGTGAAGGATGAGGTCGTGTTCAACATGATAGAAGGCCCCCTTCAAACATAAAGCAATGAGTGATCTTGTTTGGGCGCGAGATGGAAGCCCTAGGACTTCGTCCCGTAGCTGTAATAGTACATTTTTGGCCGATAGATGATCTCGGTATCCCGAAGCGACCTTGATGTAGAAGCTCTGCTGGCCACCACCTCCGCGCCCTGGCCACCTTCTTCACTCGGTCCCGACACGGCCAAGTCTGCCTGGCTTCGCTGTTCTTGTCCCGCGGCTCTCTTAAATATCCGTGGAGGCACCTCATTGGGTTAATATGTTCGCGCCCACACGTGTCAAAACCGAGCTTCATCTTCATCGTCTTCTATAGTTCAGGATGACGGTGTGGCGTACTTTTTAAACGCTCACAATCACATCACAGATGGCTGCTAGAGGCGGTGGGGATGAAATCCTTCATTTCATGTGCTTAGCGTCAGTCAACAGCCTCGGTACAGGCAAGAGGAAGTTCATGAATCAAAGAGTCAAAACTTCATTGTGTTCTTTGATTACGAACTGCTTGATAGCAGAAGAAGACTTTCCCAGTTGTACAAGAACAATGAATTTTAGTTCTCTGAACGTAGGTACCCTCTTAGTATAAAAGAAACAAAACGTTAATGCTTTCACGACAAACTGAGCAAAGATCTACGACAAAGTGGGCAATTTTTCAGCAAATAATGAGATTTTCGTGTGGATGGATGATCATATTCATGCGAAACTATTGATCGATTGATTGAGGTCGTTCAGTTTATTGTGAAGAAAAGCTAAGGCTCGTATAGAAAGCGTCCTACGGATGATGTATACTAATAAATATTATTTGTTTCTTTTGGTGAAGTGCAGGATTACGTTAAGTGTTCAATTTTATTACGTATATCAACCTTTTTAATGCGTTAATATTTTTATACTTTTACAAAGGTATGCTCTCTCTCGAAAATCTAAAGAAGTACAACCGGCCTTTGCTCTGAAACCACTATTGTTGACGCGCACGTATTGCAGTACAGAGTTTCAAGGAATTGTCATTACGTGGCTTCTCTTCCAGTGTATCAACCCTAAGCAGCTGCATTTTTTAGAGGAACAGAACAAAAAGTCAGGTTGTGTCATACAGAAGATTCATTCTTACGATAGATATTTTCGTATAACTGCTCAGTGCTCTTGACCCCTGCTAATGGCGACGGCATAGTTGCTAAACTTCAGCAATAACTTCAATGACACGTGGTCTGTGTGATTCGGGCTGAGAAACTGGTGCGGTTACATATACTTTACATAAGGGATGTCCGTATTCTCTTTCACGGGCGTTGACATAGTGAGTATATTGTGTGTGTATTTAGCCCTTTCACTGGTAAAGTCACCTGTGCGAATTCATTGAATAATTTGGTTTGATTAAGCAGCTAGTATAAATAGGCTCGAGTGATGCTGCAATCCTTTCATCGGCATCCTCTCGGGTCGAGAGTGAGGTCACACTTGAAAGTTTTGGAACCAGTTCCCATAAGTTCAACAGCAACAACGTGACAAGCTTCAAACCTTTACCACTCGCACAATGTAGCCGTCGTAAGCCCATTCTTGCCTTTTCCTATGAGTTCTTGTCACATCTGAGTTTCTTTTGAGCGTTTATGCCATGGATGTAGAACAAAATATTAACATCAATCATTGACGAAAGAAATTTAAATGATTCACTTAGTGAACTAACCATAGGACAATTTAATCAATGGCAAACTTTATTTTCTTACGTAATAAAAATTTCTTTATATTTAAGAATATATATTTTCAGTGCAATAGTAATAAATTATACCTTCATTGAACTACCACGAAAAGATATCCATGTTCCCGTTAAAACAGTTCATATCTCAACGTACCATCATCAGAACTTCATTGTGGTGTCCCAGTTCCACTGAAACAGGCGGCGGCATTGCACAATGTGCGCGGCTTTTGCGCTCAAAGCGTTCTGAAAGCATTGGTTGCATTTGAAGTCAAGCTCCTTCAGCTTTGTCTGCATCGTCGTTTAGGACACAGTCGGTAGCGTCTCGTCCTCTTGGAAACTCTGCACAATTTTGGCGATATTGGAGTTTCAACTCTCTAAAAGAAAAGAAAAAAAACTGTACACCACCCATCAAAAGACACTGAGCTCAAAATCATGCAGCACCTTGGCCCAATCACAACGCTCGTTTTGCCGTAGGACACCGGTCGCGCTTTGCGCCAGCGCTTTCCACCGATAGAGCGTTAGCTCACTCACCTGGACCGGTCTTTCTATTCTCTTTGAGGGTATACACGCTAGCAATTCTTCTGAAGTTGACGCGAAGCACTAGCGGTTAAAGCTATCTGCTTCGCCAGCTTGATGAAATTGCGCACACTTGATGAATGGCTCACCGGCGGCCATTTGAGAGACGTGTTCAAGACACACGACCAACTCAGGGAACGTCATGTTACCGACTAGCGGCGCATCACCACCTCACATCAAGCCTGCGCTCTGACGCGTTCATTTGGGCTTTATCCATTATTTTTTACAACTTGTCGAAACACTGCGGACATTTTAAAACATCAATATCAGCCATGCAGTCGGTTTATGTGTTTTTTTAGGCAAAATAATTTGGCATTTTTAAGACAGTTGGGACAATTTGCTGTGCTCAAAGAGCCGTGTTTGGACGAGAGAGCCCTACGTTTGGCTATACTGCGAACAGATTTTCAAACGAAGTGTAGTTTTCATTTCGCCTTTATTATTCTTATTTATTTATTGAAAGAGAAGCTTTGCCTCCAACGATTGGTTGCAGGCTGACGTGTGATCTAGTGGCTACATATAAGGGGTGGCCAGTGAATGGTTTCACAGCGCAAGCAGTTGGTTTTTACTAGCAGACACTGCCTGCGTCGGTCTTACGACTTTGCGAGGTGGTAGAGAAGGGAAGAGAGAGTTGGCACGAGACGCGAGGTGATAGCACGCGCAGTGGCGTTGCCGAAGCCGGGGCCGGATTTCCGAGTAGGTGCTCCCTTTCAGTCACGGTGGGTACAAATGGAGACGCGAACTTCAATGGCGCGTCGCACACTGCGCGTTTTATCAAATGGCTTGTAACTTTTTATGCCCATTTGTGCAGGCCTCCTTAGAGGACAGATGGTGATTATGTAACTTCATTATGCTACGTATTGCAATCAATCAATCAATCAATCAATCAATCATTTTATTTTCTTTAGATAAGGTGGAGGACAGGACTGAAAGCTCAAGAGCTATGAAAACAATGCTAAGATAAAAAGAAAGTAGTTCAAATGTATGGTCAGGAAGTGGCATGAACATTAAAAAGCAATAATAAAAAGGAAAGAATGGGCATAAATTTTGAGAGATGTATCCTTGAGGATAATGTATCAATTGGGCGAAGTGTTTAATCTGACAGTTTTGTTTAGAGGAAAGATCAAAATCTTCGCGGTTCAAAAAGTTTAACAAAGAAGGTAGTCTGTAGGACAGGACAATGATTGTTTGTCATAAAAAATGGCAGCATATCCACGGAGTGTATGATGGAGAGTGGGGCGAAGAATTCGTCCGTCCATTCGTTCTTGCTTCCGTCCGTCCATGCGTCCGTCAGTGTGACCATCCATGCGTCCATCAGCCCGTCCGTGCGTGCGTCTGTTCGTGCGTCCATCCCTGCGTTCGTCCATGCAGCCGACCCTGTGTCCGTTCATGCATCCATCCATGCATCTGCCTATGTGTCCGTTCGTCCATTTATTCAACACTCCAAGTACCACCATCTCGTATTTTTTCATCATATATTCCTCATATAGAAGCACCGCCATCCAGCGGACATTCCAAGGACTAAACAAGAGGTGGCACACGCACACTTTCTTACAGCTTGCGCTTCAGGTCCACTTCCCATCTTTAACCACCTCAAGTTCATGGTATATACTAGTTCACTGTATTCATGGCACTGCGGCCGAACGCTCGCTAAACCTTTCGAAAACCAAGGAGGTTACGCCCAGCGAGTATGACGTAGCAAAATTTTTTCAGTCAGATAGTGCTCAATATACATGCCAATGGCTGCTAATGGGAAATGAGAGGCGGAGAATTCGGCTTTTACTTTCTTACGTCTTGCGCTTCGTATCTACTTCCCATTTTCAACCACATCGAGTTCATTCATGGTATATACAAGTTCATTGTATTCATGACACTGCGGCTCAACGCTCGCTAAACCTTTATAAAGCTAAGGAGGTTACACCCAGCGAGTATAACGTAGCAACCCTTTCTTGTCGGATAGGGCTCAATGTACATGCCAATGGCTGCTAATGGTGATCGCAGCCTGCGCGTTAACTAAAAGCCGAACGCTCCTGTCTCTCATTCCCATTAGCAGCCATGGGCATGTACATTGAACACTATTGCTTATTGTTCAAAAACGCACAGAAGAAATCTCTCGCCGGCACCACCTAGGAGGTCAAAATGTTATACTTGTTACAAACTACGGGGGACGAATGGGTGTGCTATAAGGAGTTTCGCCCCTATAAGTTCTTAAGGTGGGTATAGTCCAAACTTCTTTGTGCCTGGTGAGTCGAACACTTGTGTTCACGCCAAGTTTAGAAAGATTTATTTCTGCAGAGGATCACTTTGCTGAATGCACTACAATGTTCGACAGTCGTTCGACGTGACGTTTTCTAAGGCCAATGTGAAAAGTATTTTTTGTTCGCTCGAAACAAGTACAACAACAAAATAACTGTGCATACATTTCAGGCCTATTAGCGGTTTTTTATGCAAGCACTGAACTTGACTGGTGGCAGCATAATTAGAAATTTGGTTACACACTGATTAACTTTTATCATCAGATGTCACACAAAACAAACCCTTCCTTCATTTTTTTACCTTAGAATGTCATGCGGAAGGCCTTAGGATTATGTCATGCAAATTTTACGCGTTTGTGGCAGCGCATTATAATTCATTACTGAAGGAATTTGAAATTCTTCGCAGGTTAAAAACAAGCTTCCCCACTTTTCAATTATTTCACAACTATACCAGTGACTTTTTCGTGCACTTACGCCGTACGCTATTCAGGTAACAACAACAAAAACAAGGACAGCGGTGAAAGAGAATGCATCCAATATATCCTACGACACGATGTTGTTTCGAACAACCCTAAGTGTCATTGTAAAGTCGTGATGAACACTAATCAGTGGCTTATATAAACACGCAAGAATTGAATGCACCCCGCAATAGTGGCATAACGAACTTTCTGTGCATTTAGGTGTTCCTCTATCTGCACCTGGGTCTGGGATTGCCGTTACCTAACTCGTCCGAGTGTAGCAGCCAGCTGGAAGATTACTTCGGAAAAAAGAAAGCGAACGTACTCAGCCTGTCAGTGCTTTCAGTCAATGTTAGGTGCGTGTAACAAAGGGTACAATAAAGGCGGCGCTGTAGAAGTTTGATTGCGTTTCATGCACTATGCAGCCTAATGGACATCTAAGCAACATAAAACGTTGAATTCGCGCCAGTGCAGTCTTATTTTGCGCGTGCCAGGGAAGCGTGCCATTACAGGTATCTCTAGTAACTCTTCATTGTTATTGCGCTTCACCGCCATTTCATCTGTTGGAGTCGTCACGTTCCCGCAGTGAAAGACGTGGCATGAATGAATTCATTTAGAGAATGGTAGAAAGGGCTAAGTGGTTCGTAACGCTAGACAGAACGTTCTCTTCTTTCCCAGCAAACGAAATCATCTTTTAGAGTAAAGAGAATAAAAGTACTGGCGTCGCCTTGGGGATTAGAGACTATCTCGTTAGCCTTTTGTTCGTAAAAAGAAGTTTGAGTAACGCAGGTCTAAACAATAATGAACAGAACTGTGACTTCGATGTTCTGTGTGTAGGTTGAAAGTAAAGTACTTGGTGTAAAAAATAGGAAAGAGAAAAGAAGGGTTCAAGAAACAACCAACTTTTGCTTTATGTTCGCATTCATGCGCCTTATTTAAGCATGCTAACACAAAAGAAAAGAAAGATGACGAAACTTATGCTAGCCTCAGCGTTTAGTAGGACATGGAGGAAATAATGGGCAGCGGTTATTGTGAGTACATTCACTTGGATACTCATTCGTGACGGGAAAGTCGTGAAGTGTCTTTACTTGATGCTGCAGATGATACGTGAAGGCCTCCTGAGGTGTGGTTGCTAAATAATTTGAAGATAAGTAAAGAGTTTAAATGCTCGTCAAAATGCTCTGGGTGAGGCGAAAGTCATTGGAGAGGTGACTCTGTAGTTACAAGAAACAAAACGAACGTCGGAACGTTATGTCAGACGAAAAATAAACATCCCTATAACAGTTTTACTATTCGTGGAAGACAAAATTTCATATTTGTTACTTCACAGAAAAGGTAATAGACTTTTAGCGCAGAAACAGGCCTTGTAGTCAACATTTTAGTGCGATTTGTGATAAGGCAAAGACATACTCTAAAGGTATGATCAAAAGCACAAAAATATTCATAGCATCAGAAAAAGAAAACTTATGGAGCCGGAACGATACGATTTATAGTGTACGATATAAAAAGTACAACGGTACAGTTTTAGGTGCGGTGAAGCTGGTTAAAATGACAGAATTTAGGCTAAGTGTGTATTGCTTGGTATCTGAAGCAAAGCGGAAAGCAAACTCATTACTATGAAAAAAAGCACCAGAGGCACACACGAAAAACACTCTACTTCCGCAGATGGTGCCCACCGAAGAAATAATAAAAAAGGCTGAAAAAACTTCTGTTTGAAGGCTAGCGTTTAAACCCAAGCCCCTCCACCATCCCCCTGCGAAAGCGAGTTTTGGACACAAGCAAATGCTTGCTGGATGTGAATTTTACTAAACCGTACGAATGAGTTATGCCCAGGATACAAAAAAGCAACTGGCAAGCAGTGCGCCTGATTTTGGCACTTGACTCAAATATATTCAGTTGGTGTAATAAGAGCGATCTGCTCGACAGCACGTGAAGATGATATCTCGAATTCAGATTTCAGCGGAATTCTGAATTCTAGAGAATAGTATTACCGGACCGCGTTCCCAGGATTACGTGATGATCCTTTCAATGGGCGGTTCTTCAGGCTGATGAACATTGGAAAAATCATGGGTTACATCATGTCGATGCTGCCCGAAAACATAGTTTCGGTTAAGATCGGTAAGAAAACTGAACACCGACATAAAAAGGAAGCACTGCGCACTGTGGAAGAAAAAAAAAGAAAGATACAAAAAATGAGCGAATAAATAAATAAAAAAGAAAAGGACTGAGAACTAAAAAAAATTAATAAATAGGCTTCGCTGAACACACGCCCAGCGGGAATCGGTTGCATGAGAAGCAGGTGGCGATTAGTTGTGTAAGCAGCATTTCTTCGCTTCAAGCCAACCATTCAAAGGTGGATCGATGCATTTTCGCGAATGTATTCGACGTTCCTGGTAAGTCCATGATGGGCACGTAAGTACTACGCTTATAGAACACGTCTATTCACCTTTTATCATTTAACTAAAAGACAAAAAAAATGTTGCGTACACAAATACTCATCGAAAGCTCCACATGAAATTGATTCTGAGAAGGCGGGGGATGTGCCATTTTTTTAGGTAATGAATTTTTCTTCATTCTATAAAACTGCTCGTGTTACATGGTCGCGTACAACACACGATATAACCACAACAAGTCTAAGCGTGATAACTGTTCATTCGGTTTTAATGGCTTAACGATTTGTTAAGTATATGGCCATTATTTCTTTTTGTTGAATCTGCACCTTTGTTTTGTATGAACTTGTTGGAGGCAATTAAAAGGCATTCCTGGCATTCCATTTCATTAAGAAGGAACTTCATTTATGAGTCGTTCCAGGCAGTGACAATTGTTGCCGTCATTTTGTTAAAACACGAATTGCAAGCTCACTTTCTATTTTGCAGTATTTTATACCCTGTATGATATAACAAAGTATTTCCGTGGGCAGCAGGTCTTTGAAGATGTAACGAGATCCATAACAAAGTCTTTTTAGGTTGAAATAAACTAAGCGCGTCTGCTTATGTGACCCCATAGACTGCGAGAGCAATAGATTTTTGGGGCTCCACCTTAGTGGATAATTCTAACGTCAGCGCGTCTACAACCAAGGAACAATTTTCAACTTTCCTGTTGTACAAAGCACTATGAATCGTTAATCAATTTTTTTCTAAACACAGGATTGATCCCTAGAGAATTTTCGTCAACAGGGCCTCATCAAATGCGAGGCCTACTGGACGGCTTTCAGCTCTATGTCAGTAGAGTACCAAGCATTCCAAATACTTAACCACTTTTTATAAACCCACGTAGTCGTCTAAACCGTCCCCCGTCCTGGCGCTTCACTTGTAGGCGTCGAACTGCAATACAGCTCGATGATACATTTGATTGTATTCATTGCAGTGCGATAGCACAACGCACCTCATTGTGGAAACCTTCCTCCACCAAAATCTGTGGCAGAAAAGTTACATAGTACTCCCGTCACCTTTGGGATCGTTTACGTGGATGTTACGTGTACGTGGATGAACGAGTGATACCCTCTAATATAAATGAATTTGTTTAGAATTCCAAAATGTTCTGCAGTATATAGCTTTAAAACAACTCATTAAATCAATTCACGAAAACAAGAAAAGAAAAAGACTAATGTTGTTATGTTCTTGAATAATATGCTTGAGAGAAAGCATTTTACGAAAGCGACTTGTTACCTCTTCCTTCTTTCATCTGATGCCTTTATACCTATCCGCAGTGTTAGGCATTTTCATCTTCCTGTCCTGTCGTACCTCCTTTGATTATCGTGAAGGACAAGTATTTCTCGCATGGGCTTCACTGCCCACTGTTTATTTATTGATGCTCTATACAGCCCGAAAGAGGAAGCTATATAACATGTACATGTGGTCGGTACTTTCATAAGGATTAGAAACCTTGAGGCTTACAAAATGGGGTTCATCTTAAATGAAGGACTAACTAGCGAGCGATGGTAAAGGAAATGATAGGTGTAGATTTAAGAGACAAGAAGAGAGCAGAGTGGGCCAGGGAACAAACGGGGGTTAGCAATATCACAGTTGAAATAAAAAAAAAATGGATGTGGGACGGGAACGTAGCATGTGGGCAGGATAACCACTGGTCAATAAGAATAACTGACTGAATTCTCAGAGAAGGCAAACGCACAAAGGAGAGAGAGAAAGGTGGGTAGGCCGATGAGAATAAAAATTTCGCTGCTATAACGTGGCAGTAGAATGCATAAGGCCGGGTTAATAGGTGGATTATGAGAAAGGCCTTTGCCCTGCAGTGGGCGTAGTCGGGCTGATGATGGTGATGATGACATGGGTAAATACGAGCCTTGAGGCCTTCGTAATCTTCCCTACAGCTATGCCACCAATTTATCAACGAACAACATACAGCAATCAAGGTGATACTTGGGAGCGTGCTTATTTATCAGCGTTACTTTTGCATTCCTAAATGCATTACGCACAAACAGTTTCTCTGAAGTTTGTCTTGTCAAGCAATTAAATAACTTTGAAAGTCGATACTACAAAGAAAGTGAAGTCAGTATCTTAAAATGTCTGCACTAGTGCAAATTCCTGACTCTCGCGAGTGAAATGAAGTAGAATTTTGTGATTAGAACGAGAACTCTTCAGCTTGAAACCTGGCCTGCAAAACAGAAAACGTTTGTAAGCTTATGCAGGAAGCAAAGCCAAGGAGATGTAATTGTGAAAACGAGAGTAATAAACGTATACAAAGAAAAGAAAAAAAAGGTATGTGCGGTTACATTGACTAGTGCTTCTGATGCCGGATGGCAGTGGGAAAATGGTAGCCTATAAAAAGCATAAGAATCGCGGATACAAATGCAGAAAGAAAGTTCTGAGCAGCATCCTGAGGAACGTTTTTGTTGCGTTTTCTTCTGACACAAGGTCAGGGATTCGGACGTGATAACGAAACCTTTTTTTTGCGAACAGCGAAAAGGAATGCTTCTCTTCATGATATGTCCTTGGTGTAGTGTTAAAAAAAAGGCACTGAATATCAAAACCGAAGGCAGACGCTTCATGGCGCTCTACATAGCGGAAGTTAAGAAAAGTAGAGGAGATGCAGTAAGCCCGTTGTCACATAAAATGCTGAAACACGAATGTTTTTTCCTGCAATCTACTTTAACTTTCAGCTCTTCTGTGTGAGTTGCTTTATTCTATTTTATTCCTTGCCGAATAACTAAAACATATTATAATATCTAGGTAATATAGACGAAGTCGTCTCGCCTTATCTGCACGCCGACTTTTTTCAAACTTCTTTGGGATTCTGGGCGAGAGCCGTTTCAGTGTGCTGCCGTGCACTGCATGGCTCAGCGTCCGAACTGCTTTGGCACCGTGTTGAATTTGGTTGTACAAATTTTGCAACTCCTCTGTGAAGAAGAGCGATCCTCGAAGGTTGGCATGCCGCAACGAATGTTAAGGTGACAGCGTTGTTGGTGCCAAATGTTTAGGCAACGTTTGTGTAATTGGAAAAAGTGGTTAACAATTTAGAGTGTAGGTACTCTATTATGGGAGAGCAGTTTGCCATCCCCAAACTTTCTTGGAGATTGGCCCTGCACTGTAACATCACATTGACATGAGCACGTGCATATGTGGTGCAATAAACATGTCAAAACTTAGAATGTGTAAGTGGGACAGTGACAGTGATTACAGGAGTCAAGAATTTGCGTGTATTGTGTACAAGTTTTAAAGGCTAAATAGTGAATTGGAAGAATAGTGTGCATGAACATGGAGGGTTTAAGTATATTGATGTTAACAAGGAGTGAATACTATTTAGTCAGCATAAAGGAACGGGCATCATGTGGCTAATTTATTTATTTATTTATTTATTTATTATACCCTCAAGGCCATGGGCATTGAAGAGGGGAGTGGGAGTAACAAGATGTACAAAACATAGAAAAAACAGAGCATGTGTTTAAATAGAAAAAACATAGATTATCCTGATTATACAATATTAGCTAATGCTTGATGAAACAGGTGATTAACGCGTATTTGTTTATATAAGTGTCATTTCCACAATTTTTCTCAATTTTTTTACAACTTTGGCCATCTACAGCAGCGACAGCTTCAGTAGCAAACTCGGTGCGTACTATAGCTAAGATAATGATTTTTGTCAATTATATAAATAATCAATTCTTCCAATAGTTTTCACCTATTTTTTGTATTCATAGCCTACCATTTCACAGAATGGTAGGCTATGAATTTCGAAGCAAGAAGAAGCCTCCACATAAATTTTTGGTTATTTGTATTTGCTTTAATATCACTTGAACAACGCCAGAAAAGTGGTATTTCTGCATGTTGCAGCTGCTCAGATATACTTAGTACTCCTACATTTACAACGTTTCTATGTCAAGGGCTAAGGTAATTATCGGGTTCGTGCACCAAAGGTCAGCGAAAAGAGCTTGTCACTGAAAATAGGGCAATCCTATACGTATTTATGCTCATAGAAGGCTGGCGTTTAGAAATCATTGGACTACTGGGTGGGAAAGGAAGCAAGAAAAAAGAAGCAAAGGAACAAAGTAGCAACATGGCTGGTATCGCGACCTTCCTTGCTTGATTTCGATGCCGGGGCTCAGGTTGTATCCAATTTCCTATGTGCTCGTGCCTGCCATGTGGCGGACGCAAATCCGCGTAGGCTCCTTGAAGGTTAATGAGCTTATTCGCCCGAGTTAATTACCCGAGGAGTCACCTCTACCTTCTCGTCTGTGAGTGCTTATGTGAACGGCCTGGACAGTTGATTCGCTTTTAAGGTCGTTGTGTTTTAAGGGTTGTCTCTTTGTCACAGCAGCCCTTGGGTGAGACTAGTGACACGAAATAATTTGCAGGTTGGCCACCGATGACCCACATTCGGTGTTTCTTAGCGCCGATACTACCTTGCGCTGTTGCTTGTGCCGAGGCTCACCTTGATTTCCAAGGCTAAACGACATGTGGTTTCGTTGGGCCTTTTGCTTTTACGGCTTTGCTTGTCCTTGGATTGACAAATATCACAAGCAGACAATCCGCTCCTGTCGCGGTTCTATGCGGAGTCAAACATCTGCTAGACTCGCTTTTTGCTCAACATTGACGTAGAAATAAGTCTGAATGGAGCGCACGCTCTACGCGCTGACACCAGCGGAAGTTTGGTTGATATAAAAAAGTTCTTATGCTATCTGAGAGTTCTACTATTTCACAAATGCGGCAATGTACAGAAGTGAAGTGTGTTGTAATCAAAGGGGTTATTCGCTACTTTTTAAGAGTAGATTGACGACCGTACCCACGGAGCTTTCAAGTAGTCCGTCATAGATCGCGGTATTATTATTATTTGTTTCTTATGTGGGTATAATGTGCAGCTTGATCGGCCCGTTCATCGGCGATAAAGCCACGGTGACTTTGAAGCCAGTGAGAAACATTTTAATGTTCTTCCTAATTTAAAAGTTGCGTCACTTCTGCAATCACAAATACCAGTCCCTCGTGCGGGCTGCGGTGTTCAGGTGACAGAAGAAGAGACTGCGTGCTTCCTCTCAATTACTCAACAAAGCACTTTTTGTGCCCCTTCATCTCTAATTGAATGCAATGCGACATGAAGAATTGCTAACTTTGCGGTTGTCACGTCCACATGGAATGACCCCCACTTCAATCACGTGTCACTATATTTTCTAGACCTCAACTCCCTCGTTCATAGTTCTTCCAGAACTTTGTCGAGTTGACCCTTTAATGTAGGTTTAATCAGGTGTTTGATGAACAATCGTCCTGGCTAGAAACATACTTGGCAATAAGCATAAGCCCGCCAAGGTAACAACAAAAACGAATGAGCATTTCTTTTTTACGTTTTGGGCCCCGTACAGGCCTCTTGATCACAACGAAGACGTTAGCATGGGAATTCGGCTCTTGTGGGTCAGGTGGCGCAACGTGCTGGTGTATATCTCAGGTATATTGGCTTTTGTCCTGTTTATTGTGTGGCTAGTTGATTGAATGCAAGACGATTCCCAAAACGGATGGGCAAATAAATGCATTTCTCATTTCGATAAAACCTGCCACGTCTCCGTCAATACTGCGACCGGTTTGATTGTGGTGTTCCGTCAAGGCGTTAACAGTTGTGTGGCCCCCTGGCGACATCGTTTTTGTGTTGTTTCAAACGCCGTTTTAAATTCCCGCTTTTATCAATATGCGAGGTGTCACATGCCCCACACGGTATCTTGTAAATAACTCCCGGGAAGTCCATGCGCTGCAGAAGATCATTTGTGTGAACGAGGTGTTGTCGTAGTTTTACTGTAGCCACGTGGGCTATTGGAACACCATAGCCTTGCAAATTCTTCCAAGAACTTCGTTTTTTTACGGCTGCCTAATAAATCACTGCTAATTTAGAGCACGGCACGACGATAAGTTACTAAGCAGCACAGGCAAAGCCCATGATCAGTTCCCTAGGTGGGTGAATGACCACGTGGATTTCAACAGCACCAGAAAATGATGAAAATCACTCAAGTGTCCTTAATAATGTTGATTCTTTCTTTTCTGTTTTATGTAAGAATTCGTAATTTGTGGAGTCTACGAATGAGACACGGTCTCGGAGCGTACTGACACAGCAGACGTGGTTGTATCCAAGCCGAACAACTTTCGTTTATTTAATTACTTCTACTGCGACAATATCGTCAGGCGAATTAACATACATCACTTACCACGCTAAAAGAAACTAACCCAATATTCCAATACACTCAATGAAACATAAGAACAGACACAATCTAGTGCGAAAGCGGTGCCGCCAAAGCTCGACTTACCACGAGGGACTTAGGCAGACGACCCGCAGTGCCGTCCACCTATGGATCCACCCCGGGAGACAACCGTTCGCGCCAACCACAACCCGCCAAAAAGAACCGCTTATCTCTCAAGTGCCACAAGTGAGCCTCGCCGCCAGGCTTCACTGCTGGCACTACCGCGCTAACCATGCTGATGATGATGGTGATCGACGCTCGAGAGCAAAACACCACCTGCCGCTCGATAGTTGTGAACCCTACACCCGGCTTATGCGTGAGAGACACGTATATGCACCATGAGGTGCAAAGAACTTTACAGGGGGTGTTAACACCCCACAAAATATACTCTAGCGAACAGCTACGAAATAAAAGGTGTTGAGAAATGGGCGCGCCCACGTGTTTTCAGCACACATAGATGTCTGATATCATTAAAAGAGTCTTACACGATATTAACCTGCCGTAGGCTGGCAACTGCCGAAGTGGCCAACGTAGTACGGATGAAATCGCACCAAGGCCTCGAGTGGTAAGCACTTCAAGCCCCTTTTTATGATGTACACTGTTACTGTGCTTATTTTGCTCCCTTCACGCTATGATATTCGTTCATAGCAATCTCTTGCTCTTTAGTCAATCGATTGATATGGTCGCTCTTGAAAGGGGAGAATTGACGTGAGGCAAGCTGGCAAATATAGTGGCTAGCTTCTCAAAGGAGGACAACGAAGTTTTTCGGTGTGTGTGTGTTCCGGTGTGAGCCATTTCTAGAGTAAACGTCTAGAGCCATGTCTAGAGTAAACGCCTTGATTTGTATCGGCATCGATATGTTTTCTAGAAACTATTTGCTAGCTTGGTTACAATATTTCGAAGTTTGTCCTCCAAAAACAGACGTCTCAAAAGTGGTAGAGTGCATGTGCGGGAAGTTTTAGCGGTGATTATACCGAAGCTTCATCCTCTTCTATCACTCGGCTTCGGGTGGCGTTAACTAGTTGCAATTCTGTCTCCCCTAATATTGCCATCCACAAAATTCAGTTTCACTTTTTATGATAGATGATTGTCGTTGCGGCCGGTTGGACAGGTCGAAGAAAGATGAGGGTTGAATTGGCAGAGAAAGAAACGCAAAATACATTGATGGAAAAGACACCCTAACGTCTCGCGTGAGCTCCGCAGATCACAAACTCTCTGAGGAGCTTTACGGCGCTAATTTCACGTCCATCTCTATCTAGATGAAACATGACCATAGGCTTAGACATGTTTACGTATACAGGGTGTCTCACAGAACTTGAGCCAAGAATTTGAAAATGAAAGACATCTAAGTGGCGAATTGAACCAAACGCCTACCATTCGCACTAGCCTGTATGTACTCAGGCAATTTTTATTTCTCCCCATACTAATTATAAATTTTTCTTAATTAACTAGTTTTTAATTATGGGCTGGAAACCTAAAATATGAACACTGAGATGTAGAGCACTTTCAGAAACCACCGACTAAATTATTTCCTGTACGATACGTCTAGCGCTGTTATTTTTTTCCACGTTGTAAAGAAAGCTTATAATAGCACTATAACAGTGCGCTCGCGGTCCGCCACACGGCTTCATTTCACATTTCATGGGCTTTCTTTACAACGTGGAAAAAATAACAGCGTGAGGCATATCTCACAAAAAACATTTAGTTGGTGGTTTCTCAAAGTGCTCTACATCTAAGTGCTCATATTTTAAGTTTCTAGCGCATACTATAAAGTAGGTAATTTGGTTTTATTAATTAGTATGGGGAAAAATAAAAAAAAATAGCCTGAGTACTTACAGGCTAGTGCGAGTAGTATGTGTTTGGCTCATGTCGCCTCCTAATCGCCTTTCACTTTCAAATTCTTGGCTCAAGCTATGTGGGACACCCTGTATACACGACACGACAATTGGGAAACGCTTCATGTACGCCTTCTTATTCACGGCGCACCAACAGCTTTGGCGTGCTTTCATTCTCTCCCATCTCAAATTAACGTGTTCTCGAGCTTACTGCAACTGCTCGGAGTGTTCAGTTCGCAAACCAACCATCTGCGCCTCTCGAAAGAGTCACACATGCATATTCATTGTCCGTATAACTGGAACTTCGGAGTCGGCCGAATAATTCATTGATCTGGGAGGCAAACCTAAAGAGGTGGGCTACGGAGAACGCGTTCGCTAACAGCCCAGTCCAAAAGTTTACGTGGCACGCAGGATGCTATAGGGAGTTCACGGGAAACCGTATATTGAACGAGAGAGACCAGGAGGTGAGTCAAGTACCTAGAGAAGTTGGATGTCTTTCACAACGCCGTGAAAGTTGTACTACGGAAGGCATTGAATGATTCTAGCATTGATGCTAATGTCATGCAGTTGGTCTCAGTTTCCGTTTTTGTGGTTACGGTGTTCGGCTGCTGACCTGGAGGCTGTGCTGTCTGTATCGGTCACACAAGTTTCATTTGGGTAGAGATCCGTACATAGTTCGACGTCTGTGCACTTGAGGAGCAGCAGACTGTCTAAATTTCTGGATTCCTTCACTGCGGTGTACCTGTTCTTAGTCAGTTATCATGCATAGCCACTGAAGTCATATCACGGTTTTTGGCCTGTATGTATCCAGCTGTTTTTATTTTGATAAGGCGGAAATAAACGGCAAAACGCGTTATTTAGACTTTGCCGACATCTGCAGCTAATACAAAAAGTACCTTTCTTTGTTTCTCTATACAAGCGACAGGCGCTGACAGTTGTCCATGTTTTATTTGGGAAAGTTACTAATTATTCAGAACTTCCGTATGGTAGAGATTACTAGGAGGTGTGTCAGTGAATTTGTGAGCCATCAAAAAAAAGGTGAAATTCTGCTCGTCAATTTTTTCAGATCCATGCGTGGCACTACTCGGGAGTCAGTACAACAAAGGTATTTGGTTGGTTACTTTATACTACTCTTTACGTGCAACCAAAGTTTGGTTTATTTGTTTTCACGGAAAAGTAGAATTTTCTTTCGGGCATGCGAGGGGAGCAAAACGAGCACAAAGAGATTGAATTGGCTTAAATAGTGTTTTATTAAGCCAACAAATCACTTATGCTCATTATTATATAAGTTTTTCTTCTGTATGGTTTGAGCAAATAATCCAATATCTTATGAAGCTTTATTGAAGGAAAGTGCAGGAAAAAGCACCGACACATGGTGTTCAGAACAGGACTCACTTGATTCGCGATACATAGAGGTTGCTCTACGTTTCCAAGCATGCTCTAGAGGGGCATAAAGAGGTAGGAAGGATCTATCCGGCTATTCACAAACTCGTCTTTGGATCGAGTTTTAACAAGGTTTTGCGAATTCACAAAAAAAAAAACAAGTGCTAGAATTGAAAACTCGAACAAGCCCGGCTGACCAAGTTGAAAAGCACAAAACGCCCGTCCAGTTCTGCATCTAAACAATAAATAGAGACAAAAAAGATGCGTCAAAAGATATTCAGCTTCTAAATATAGCATAAGCCGATGAAACTGCAGGCATTTAACAAAATATAACATTAGCGCGAAAAAGACTGGTGATGTTTGATATGCAAGGAGTGTTGGAAAAACGCCGTGCCCGGTTTCGTCCGGATTCAGTAAAAGGAGTGCATGGACTTTGTTCATGAAGACTGCACGAGGGCCCACGGAGTAAACTGCAAGAGCCTTCGCTGCAAATACTCCAACAGTGAAAATTTCTACTCTCTTGTTTTGCCCTACGCAAGTTTCATTTTGTACCAAAATGAGACAGTTGTTGCAAGTTTTACAGCGAAAGCTGTTATGAGATTAAAACTCGGGTCATGCGCAGCGCTGTAGTTGTCCACCGCCGCCGCCGCCATCGGTGTCCGTAACCACATTGCACAAAAGTAGAAAAAAAAACTTAGCTCCAAATGACACAATAGACCTCGACCCGGGTCCGCTGAATGTCAGCCCAGTATTCTACCACTAAGCTACGACGGGGCTTGTAACTTGCTGTCGAACTTGCCTTAGGCAGGCATGACCTAGCACCAATGACACAGTGGGGCTCGAAACCAAATCCGCTGGGTGCCAGCCCAGTATTCTACCACTGAACCACGCCAGGGCTTGGGACTTGTTGGCAAACTTGCCTTAGGCAGGCTTGATGCCGGGAAAGGTTCTCTCGTGGGGCCTCGAACCAGTGACCTCTGGATCTCCAGCACGCGGCTCTAACCTAAACGCCATGGCACGTAGGTTGTCACTATTGCTATCGGCAAGCTATTTATATACATCCTACTCCGTGTTGTGGTCCTCAGAGCTCCGCAACTTCAGCGCGTCTGTGACAGGAGTAGTGAGATGGCGCTAAAAGCTGTCGTAGAGCGCGTCTAAAGGTTCCTGGGTCTCGAGTTTTGGTGAGTGCGGACCTCTATGGAGCATTGTTTTTTTGGTGCGTAATATTATCAGACTCGTGAATAGGGAGAACATGAAGGTCACTTTCCTCACTGCCGTGGCCGCGTTCACGAAAGGATCATGTTGCCCGCACACGAAGGAACCAGAATTTTGAGGGTTGTTCGTGCTTGTCTTGTGGATACACGCGCATTCCTTTCGTGCGTCTTGCTTTCTATTTGTACAGCGCGCTTATGTGTCAAGCTGTGACAGTCGTTATTCCGCACTTATTCTCTGTATGCTCACTTTGTGCGTACTGTATATATTTCAAGCGCGTTTGGTAAGTATTGATTTTCTTTCCGCTTTTTTTTGTCTGCTTTCCAGCAGGTCATGGTATCGAATCCCGGCTGTGGCGGCTGCATTTTCGATGAAGGCAGAAATGTTGTAGGCATGTGTGTTCAGACTTGGGTGCTCGTTAAAGAACCCCGGGTGGTCGAACTTTCCGGAGCCCTTTACTACGGCGTCTGGCATATTTATATGGAGATTTGGAACGGTAAACCTTACATATCAATCAATCAATCTTGCTGTGCTTCGTGAGACATTCCAATTTGTTGCTGTAGCATCCGAGCCTTCACCCTTGTCGCTAAACAATGCACAATAAACGCTTAATTACCTCTGTGAAGACACGTTTCACTTTCATGGTATACCGATTCCTAGAAAGTGGAATCAGCCACATTTTTGTTGACATTCAGTCCTCTTTTGTCCGGCAAGCATGTCGGCACGAAAAAAGAAAGCGACAGAATACCTATAAAGAAGGGTGTAAGACAAAGTGATACAGTCTAACCAATGTTATTTAGCGCGAGTTTGCAGGGGATCTTCAGATGCTTAGAACGAGAAGAGTTAGTGATACGATTTAAAGGAGAATGCCTTAATAACATGCACTTGGCCGATGACATTGCATTGCTGAGTACCTCAGCGGACAATTTTCAATTTATGATTACTAAACTATACAAGGAGAGCAGAAACGTAGGGGTTAAAATTAATATGCAAAAAACGAAAGTAAGGTGCGACAACCTCGGGAGAGAACAGCGCTTCGAGGGAAGTATAAGCACTGCGCTTGATGTTGTAAAAGAATACGTCTACTTAGGACAGGTAATAGCAGTGGAGTCGAAGCACAAGATTGAAGCAACTAGAAGAATAAGATCACGGTGGAGTACATTAAGCAAGCATTCTCATATCATAAATAATAGATTACCACAATCCACCCCCCCCCCAAAAAAAAGGTATATAGCAGCTGTATATTGATGGCACTTACCTACGGAGCAGAAACCTGGAAGCTTACAAAGAGGGTTCAGCTTAAATTCAGGACGATGCAGCGAGCGATAAAAAAGGAAATGATAGGTGCAACCTTACGAGAAAAGAAGATAGCAAAGTTGATCAGGAAACAAACCGGAGTTAACGATATCATAGCTGAAATCAAGAAGAGGAAATGCACATGGGTAAGGGCACGTAGCGCGTAGGCAGGATAACTGCTGGTCATTAAGGATCACAGACAGCATTTCAAGAGAAGGCAAGTGGGTGAAGAGAAGACAGAAAGTTAGGTGGGCAGATTAAATTAGGGAGTTTGCGGGTAAAAAGTGGTAGCAGCGAGCACAGGACCAAGTTAACGGGCGCAACAGGGCAGAGGCCTTTGTCCTGCAGTGGGTGTAGTCAGACAGATGATGACGATATTTTTATGCGCACTCTGTGGCTCAAACGGTATGCCAGAATGAAAAGATTGCGTGCGCGACAATAATGTAAAGCAAGGGTTAACATAGAGGAGAAGGTGGAGGAGAAGGAAGGGAAGAAATGAAAGGCAGGGAGGTCAACCAGACGCACGTCCGGTTTGCTACCCTGCACTGGGGAAAGGGGTGAGGGGAATAAAGGAGAAGAGAGAGAGAGAAGTGAAGGGCAACGTGTGTGTAGATGTGACCTTGTCCATTGCACGCTTATAAGCGGTCGCCTAATCCGGTCGTCTTTAGAAAACTTAGCAATGCCCGCGTCGCTTTGCTGGCTTGCGATGCCTACAGCCATGAACCAAGGATGTTCTCTTCGGAGAAAGGTCTACTGTCTAGTGTCTGTAACGTTTTGCGAAGCAAGTTGCGATCGCTCGCAAAACTTTCACATGAACACAGCTGATGTTCTATTGTCTCATCAGTGTCGCACTATTCACATCGGGAGCTATCCGCCATTCCTATGCGAAAAGAGTACGCCTTCGTAAAAGCTACTTCTAACCACATGCGGCACAGTAAAGTTGCATCCTGGCGGGAGAGGTCTGATGGAACTTTAAGGTAAATTAGAAGTTTCAACAGAGGTAGTGAGACTGCATCACGGAAAGTTTAGTCAAGGAATGTGAGTCAGCAGATAGCGCAGAGAGCGAAGCACCACGATTCAGAGGACCCATAATTTGTCGTGAACTGGAAACTATAGGTTGACGCGCTGGGATCATCAACCAAAAGCGCCTACAAACGCTCTTTGCTTTTTTTAAAATTAGGTACCCAAACTGTGGATGCATCTTTACAAAATAATTCTATTTTAACAAAAACCACTCCACAAAATTTTCTAACACTTTCGAAAACATTTCTGTCTTTTATTGAAACTGCAAGTATTACTTTATTGCTGTAATGATAATCTATGCAGTTTTGTAAATAATTCGAAAGGCAACAATAGCAAGTTGCAAAATGATGATGCTGTCGTGGAATCTGCTTTTGCGTCCCAGATGTTCCTCTAGTCTATCTAATTTCATATCTGTAAGTTGTAACTTAATTAGTACGTTATGTCGATGGTTTTGTAACTTCAAAACACGCGCTTTCAAGCAAATAAAAGAGGGCATTCTAGAGAGGACCACAGAAATTCGTTCGTTTGATCATATGGCTTTTTTTGAAAGGATAACGACTGTGTTTTCTCAACGACTCTAGGATAAGTGTACCCAACTTGCATCCACTGGGAAATGAAGGAAGTTTCGCTCTTCTCTTATCTTCGATGCGATCAGAACAGTGAAAATGCTCTTGAAAACACGAAAATAATGCTAAAGCCTCAATTTAATTGATAGCGTGTATTGCACGTGCATCGGCCTCAAGACAGCACAGCTTTTGATGGTCTTGCTCAAAAACATTTTAAAGACGATAGTCTTTCTTGGGGACCTTCGACGCAAAAATTTTGGTCTGTCAGTCTATCTGTCTGTACTTTTGTCTGTTTGTCCATTCTTAATGGTACCGAGTATTTTAAACGGCACCAGCCGATACCCCAAACGGCCGGTCCCATCCGCAGTGTCCACCAATGTTGCTCAAGATTCAGCGTTCATACTTGTGCGATTGTCAATTAAAAAGCAAATATTGCACATATATGAGGCACCATAACAACACGTATATGTTCTGTATGTTCGTCTTTTACTAGAAAAAGCATACATAAGTAATTCTAAGGACCGTAGCGTTTATCACACTCCGCTGACCATGCAGCGCTTGCACGAAAGGGCGAGTGTTTCCAACGCTTTGCTAAGATGACTCGGTCGTGGCACCTACCCGTCGCCTTGCGTTCTACACCTTATCACCTCTGAGACGGGCGCGCATGCCCGTATCAGAGCCGCGCGCCACTTTGTATTCTAAGAAAACTGCCAAGTAGCGCTCATGTCTCACGTGTGACGTGACTTGTCTCATGTCTCATGTGTGACTTGAAGGAGCGTTGAGCATCAAAGGTGGAGCAGCCGAGCAGGTACTCGTGACAAGCCTCTCTAGTTGGGATGGGGAAAGGAGATGAAAAAGGAAGGTGGTTGGTAAGCCACGAAGCGACTACTTGGTAGGTGTCAGCCAGGACCTAGCAGGTCGAGCGGGTGCCACTGATTTTCGACAAAAAAAAATGCCTGCCGACCGCCGGACTGAGATAGGTGCTTGTCTAGAGGTGAAGTATTCGTTCGTCCGATTTCTCGAGACCACGTGTGGGGTCCGGGTAGAGGCGGTGCAAAGCGCAGTAATGGGCAAGAATTTTGCGGAAGCTCGTCAGGTTCGTATTGCCAGATTCGGATGATATGATTGAAATGTCGAATTTAAAATCCCAAAACTACCATATGATTATGAGAGACGCGTTATAGAGGAGGACTCCGGAAATTTCGACCACCTGGGGTCCTTCAACGTACATCCAAATCTGAGCGTATGGGCCTACAACGCTTTAGCCCCCATCTAAAATGCAGCCGCCGCAGTCGGGATTCGATCCGGTGACCTGCAGGTCAGCAGCAGAGTACCTAAGCCACTAGACCAGATTCAGTCTCGTGTCAAGAAGGACTTTGGTGGGCGTACTTGCAGTCATACGCAGTGCTCCAGTACAGAGTTCATCTTCCGAAAGAATCACAGCGCTGTGCTATTTGTGTAGGCATCTAAAGCCAGTGGACTTGCCGTTTGGCTTTGACACCAATACTCTTCGTGCAGGTGAGTGCGAGTGGGTGATGTAGCGTGACATACACTCTTTACAGAGAGAGAGAAATAAACGTTTATGTCGAAACAGTGTTACGAGTCAGGTTCGGTGTTACCCGAAGGTGGAAGGGTTCCCTAGTCCATGAACCCTCTGGCTTACACTGCTCTCTTGGGCCTGGTGACGAGTTGTCGCTGATCTTCCAGGAGGAGGAGGAATAAACGCTTATTTTTGAAACGGTGTAGCGGTGTAGGTTCCGCGTTCACTTAAGGTGGAAGGTCTCCTCATTCCAGGAACCCTCTGGCCTTCGCTGCCTCCTTAGCCCTGGCGACGAGACGTCGTTGTTGGTCCAGGTCCTCCAAGGCGAGCTTAGCCTCCCATGTTTCGAGAAGGTGTTTGTTTTCTTTACCAGCGTCGCAGGTGTTCGGCGGAGACGATAGATTTGTATTTGTATGGCATGAACACTCGAGAATCAGGTGGGCCAACGTGTCAGGTACGGCGCAAATCGAGCAAACATATTCATGTAATGTTGGATACAATCGGCGCATTAGTAGTATGCCGTGTGTGTACGTGTTGCTCTGCAGTCTTCTCTTCCAGAATCTTTTTTAACATCTTTCTCACACTATCAAAATAATACTGCCTGATACCGAAAATACCGCGCTTGCTGTGAGAAGACACTTGTTAATCAAGAGAACGTTCAAAGAACAAATGCGGAGTGACGCCACCTTGAACTTCCCGCTCCAGTCCTTGTGAAGTCATAGACCTTTATGATGTCTACTTTGAGGCGTACTTAGCTGTTATTCTAACAAATAAAGTAGAAAGTATTTCAGAGAGCCAGAAACATAAGACTTGAAATAAAGAAGTTTTGTCCTGTCAAAGGGGCGAAAATACAAAAAAGCACACTCAAATCTGTTATGTCCCTAACGGAGATGTCGAAATGACTTCGAAAATAAGTTTTCTGCCTTAAATTTGCGGATACAGCAAATAAACTTTTTGGTGGTGAAAATAGTGATACAAGGGTTTTAAAGTACATTTTATAAGTGTAAAGTATTGTATTGATTTTAGTGTCAATTGAAATGAGTACTGACATGATAATTATTATTTACAATACCTGCGTCAAATGAAAAGCCAAGAGCTTAAGAGCCTAAAAAATGTGCTTCTAAGCGTCACTGCGTCCTCATAAAGTGTTGACGGCTTAGCTTTAGAAGCTAGTTATGGCTCCTATTGTACCCTGATATCACTGCGTGGTATGAACTTCTGTCACTTGCTCGCTTAAGATATCATGACGTTCCCGTCGAAATTCCACGGTGTCACTCTGTCCGTGATGCAGAAGTGGCCATTTTGGAATTGCTGCTACCTGACGTTGTCACAGCTGAAGAAAAACGAGGGAAGTTGGTCACGTTATTTTAGTCTACTTCACTATCGTCACATCTACAGCATAATTTTGACAAGAGAAACAGCACGTACAGTACAATGAATATTACCCATATCTGCATTGCTTCAATGTCTGCTTCTTTTTACGAGGCACTAAAGGCACTTTTTTGCTACCTTGAGACGACGGGCTTGTGTCGACGCCTTTCACAATATGTGCATTCTGACATGCCTAAGCAAATGGATCATTATTTTCTTTTCTCTCCGTCCTTCCCTTTATATATTTGCACTTCCCATTTTCTCAATGTGGAGCAGGAAGTTACATGTGTTTCTCGTAAACCTCATGTTCTTCTTTCGGCGTTTCAGTTTCTTTCTTTCCTTCATAGCTTCTTTCCTATAGATTTGCTTCTTTAAGCCTACAATCAACCTAACTCTAGTTACCAACGCAATAAAACAATGTATGTGATTACGCCTCCAAGTATATATTGCTGCTGAATGTACACTGCACTCAAATGTCAAAGGAAATGCTCTAGCGGGTGGATTCCGCCAGTTTCTTAAGTTTTGTGCCACCCGCTGCTGCAGTGCCTGTTTAATATATTACGGTGAGTTAGCAAGTGTATTGATCAATAAAAGTATGTATGCCTCAATATAATCGTTGAAGTAGAAGCAATAGCCAAACTTGGCTTCGCAGTTAGCGAAGGATACTACTGAACAACATAAAATAAAGGAAAGATGCAATTATTCCAGTAAACTTAAGGGATATTGAAAGCATTATTTCACAAATAAAAATATATAACTTTGCAAATAACACGCGAAGAAAACCTCTGACAGTGAGATATATATAAACTGAGTGTGTAGACGTCGAAAACAAAGTGTGAGTGTAATCTGGCAGATTATACTGGTGACGCGTTAGAGGCAAGTAGCCAGAGTTTTGTTTTGTTTTGTTTTGTTTGGGGGGGGGGGGAGGAGGGGCATCATCTTGTAAGGGTCATTTTTTGCTCTTTACCCCATGGCGAAAAAACTTTCGAGTTGGGGGTGTGCTGGATCGATGTCCCACCCCCTGGCTACACCCCTGACGCATTATAATACACTGTCTGCAGTATGGACCATACGCGTTACAAGTTCCATGCTACACTATGCGTTGCCAGCGCACGTTGTCAAAATTTTCGGAGCCCTCCCCTAAAGCGTCTGTCATAATCATATCGTGGTTTTGAGACGTGCAATTCTATATATTGCTGATATTACACTTTCATTGCAAATCTTGGACTCTGTATTTCTTCTCACAAACAAACGTCCTTTTAGATGTTTTAAACCATCCTATAATAAAAAAAATGATGATATGTTAGGAATGCAAGTTCCGAAACACAGCATAATAAAAGCACGGACTCCTCACAAAACTATGAAACTACAACAAAAAAACAATCTGGAGTTGCACTAAGTCAGGCAAGTTTTTACTGTCTCAAGGAAGATGAATCTAAACTATTGAACAGAAGCATCGTGTAATATCATCTTCTGCTTTTACGGAAATAAGGTGAGAACATACTCTGTGAACAAACAGCGAGGAAGATGTATACATCAAGTGCATATCTCTTGTTTTCTTGTTCTTCGTTTTGTCGCTGAAGTGCAGCGGTCCAGACTACAGCTCTGTATGAGCGATGTCGGTTTCGAAAAATCGATGTCAGACATAGCTCAATGCATGCGCTTTCTGCTCACTGCGGCACCATCTTTTTCCCTTTAAACATGCCAGGAAAATGTGAAGTGGAGAAATATGAACTGAAGAACTTGGCCACGAATTCAGTACGTGAGAGTGGGACGCGCTTCTTTTCTAACCATCATTTTTTTTCACCCCTCCAGGTATACTCACATATCTGACACCTTTCCATTTCCGTGGAAAGAACTTTCTCATCTCGATACGCATTTCAGACGACTTGGCGACACATTCCGTACTGCGCATGCATTTGCATTTGTACTTTCTTCTACCGGAAGTGTATTGAAGCGCGAGACACTTCCTTCACGAATGAAATGAACAGTCGATATAGGTTTTTCTCGTATTTTTGTTCGCGAAGGTGGTTTTTAAAACTTGTCGTTCAATCAGTGCTGCCATCGATCCCGGATAAAGGAAAGAAAAAATCACTGTTTGAGTGCTGCATTATGATTTTGTCATTGGGAGAAGTGCTAAGTCCATCCAGAACATCACTCCTATATAGGCTGCCCGCACATACAGACGTCATTGTTACCGGTAGAGCATAGATAAGGTTTTCGTACATTGAATTTTAGAACAATTGTTTCTCTTGTTGAAGTTACTTCACTGATACCACAGTTGCTGAAAAACATAATCGAGTATTATGCGTTATAAGCAAAATAACGAAGTAAAATAAATGCAAATGGTAACAATAGGAATAATAATAATAAGTGATGTTTTATAACCCAAAACTGCAATGTGATTACAAGAGACATGATAATGAACGGTTCCCGAAATTTTGACCTTCCGGTGTTTTTTACCGTGCACTGACATCACACTACATAATCTTCTACCATTTAGCCTCCATCAAAATTGGACAGCCCGGGCGGGGTCGAACCTGTGAGCTCAAGGTTGCAGCTAGCCAGCGTAACCACTGATCCACCATGGCGGACAAGCAAAACAAACAAGGGCAACGCACATTGTATGTACCACTCTTGTATTCCATCTATTTGTAAAACCTTGCTTTAAATGTATTGCTCAGCTAGTTTGTTCACCATCAATGCATATCGCAGTGCATATCCTGCTTCTTTCGTATCATTCCTTCACCAGGTACGCATTGCAACGAGCTATAATAAAAAGCCTTGTTTCGAGCAATGGTGTCTAACTATCTGTGAACTCACCTAGCGCCATAAGTTACGCGTCAATCATGAGGCCCTTCAAGACAGGCAGCAGTTTCTGGCAGTGAACGCACTCAGTATGATGACATCTTAAACGTCGTGGTGCAATATGCGATGTGAGCGGCCTTTTGCGTAGGGTGTAACTATGCAAACTGTCATTTTTTACAACAGTTTGTAGACTACTGGCATAACCATAATGCATACAAAGGCTGGCAGCGGAATAAAAATAATTTTCAATATGCCTACGATACGCCGGAAGCATAGATAAGATATGGTATCTTGCTCTGGTCTTCAAAATTCTGTCGTCTTTCTCAATACCAAATTCTGTTTTTCAGTATAGTCATATGATAATATTTTCTCAACCTGAAACCCGAAGTGTAGGTTCTAACATATCACAAGCCTTCGAAGACGAATGTCGCAACTAAAGACAGCGGGTCATATAGAAAGGTGTATCTGCTGTCCGATACCCTGTCACGCAGGCACCCGAAAACATCGTTTAAGTCCCTAGTCCTTAGGACATTGGAGATGTGGTCCGTGTTACACAACCACCCTTACGCAAACGAATGTAAACGAAACATTTAGCAAAAAAAGTTCGGTGATCTTCCTTTGCAGCGGAACGAATTACTCTCGTCCGCAGTAGGCTACAGGTCAGCAAAAAAAAAAAAAAAACTCCGTGTAATAAATTGCTACAGTGAAAACAACAATGTGTTTTCGCCATATTAAGCGTTTTTTCGGTGCAGTTCTAATTTATAACGTGTGTTTCTTCACATATAAAATGTGCCCCAGCTATGTTCAGCCTGAGGTTAAAAATATGCCACAACACGCAATGATGACGCGATCGAATGCATCTTGCTGATTGTTGCCCGAAGTGAGTCCTATTTCTCTGTGTTCTGAATGATTGCCTACTTAGGTCACCTTTATTACCTACTTTTTAGGCAACGAAAATGGGCCAGACATTCCAATCAGAAACTTTCTCATCGGTCTGCAAGGCGTCTGATTAGACAGTTTTGAGCTCTATATCTGTTAATTTTAGTGTTTTTCTACTCACTGCGATTTCTCACGAAATGCAAAAAATACCACGTGACAAGCCCGCTCACGCGCCAGTGTGCCAGATTATTCTATTGCTGCCTAACGTTCCGCGTACGAACGACCACAGCATTTGCCCGATTGTGCTGTCTCAACAGGACCGCAACGATGGTGGTTCTTTGTGATGAACACGTTTCACAATCGGTCACGAAATCGATAACCACTGGGACTGCTTACCAGTGTTAAGACCTCCTGTCATGAACCGGTGCAAAGGAAACGTATCGTTCGTACGCGGAATGGTAGGAAGCACCAGAATCGCTGCGCGCGTAGGTGCGTCAGTGGGTATGTCAGTGGTGTTTTTCTTTATTTTGTGGGCATTTATAGTAAACAAAAAACACTAATTAGCAAGTATAAAGTTCAAAACTGTCTAATCAGACGTTTTACAAACTGATCTACAACTTTGTCATTGAAATTTTTTTTAATTTACCCACCTTTATTTCTTCAAAAGTTAGTAAAAAAAGTCTAAGTAAACATTTGATCAGAATGCAAAAAATAGTCTGATTCACTCTAGACCACAATCAGCAACATGTATTTGGTCCCGTCGTAATCGCGTGTGTCAGCATACTTTTAAACTCTGGCTAAACAAAGCTGGGACACCCTGTATAAACGCCCACCACAGTGCAGATACTCTCCCCACCGATGCCTTCCACATCGTGCCTCTCGAGTCGGGCCGCGCTATTCGGTGTGTGCGTGCGGTTGTTGTCATCGTCCTGTTTTCTTTTGCCCATTAGAGAAATGACTGACAGCGCTGAATCATCGTCATCAACTGAATACAGCGCAAGGAAGACAAAATGTGTGCTCACAAGGCAAGGAAACAAAAGAACATTCACACACAAACAATTTCTCGTCGAGCACGGCACAGTTGTAAGCAAACCTAGCGTTAGACACAAGATGGTCAGCATTGCTGCCAGCAGCGCTACGTTTAGTGCATGTGTTTTAGTGCTCCGCTGACTTAAGGCCTAATGAATATGGCGTTTTCGTAAAAACCGCATAACAAGGATTCACAACAAAAGCAACTAGAATTGAAATTCGAATGCTTCTGCGAAAATTAAACAGTGCATGCTGAGCCACTCGCGGCAACTATTACAACCTTGCCAATGCCGCGTGACGCTCCCACAACTCCCATCTCCGTCGAACTCCCGAGGGGAGATTTACGTCGACGGAGTTTAACTAAGTTTAATGGTGGCAGTGTGACAGGAGTATTAGTTACTTTGGCGTAACCGTCACACTTCTCATTGTGTTTAGATGACTTATTCTACAAACTTCTTTTACTTTATTACTCACGTTCTGTATCATATAAGGATGAAAATCGGGAGATGAGCGAAGTTTGAAGATACGAAAAATGTTTGAGCATGGATATGTTTGCTGGAGCCAACGTTCCATCGAGTGTTTACAGCAACACCCCATACCCTAGGGTAGTTCATGAAGGTCTATATCATTCACGTGGGATGCAGTGTTCAAGTCTCGTGTGTTTCTACCAACGGATTTTTAGGGCACGGAATGTAAAGGCGGCGCCATTGGAAAGTTCTTTTTCGTCAATCGACACCGACACAGAGCAGATAATTTGCGTAAAACGATTGGCTCCCTACAGTGTACTTGCACCGTATAACTTAAAGAAAAACAAACTAACTAAATAAATGATAGCGCGACTTCACTTGTAGAACGAAAGTTGGATGAGAATGCGCGGTTTCATAAAATATTACCAACGTTGCCCACAAGCATGCGTGTGTCAAAGCGCGAGGCCGCGGCGCTGGACACTTTCATAAAGCATTCATTGCAACACGTCTAATCCTCCGTCCGGTAGTTTGAAACTATCGTCAGGAGTCTCCTTTAAAATGCACAGACTGAAAGACAACACTCGTGTCTGACGATAAGCGCAGCAGTGTGGAACTATATAAGTTATGCAGGACGTGACGGTCGCCAGATGTAAACATCAATTTTTTGCCGCAACTGGGTTCCTTTCATGGTGTACTCATATGTGGTCTCCAATTTCACTTTCCGTTCTTTTTTTTCGTTTTCTTTTGTTTCGGCTACGCTGATAACTTTCCTTCTGGCAAGTTACCAGACAGTTTTTCCTGCTCGCTGACACACTCTAAAACCTAATTAGAAGCTTCTTCGGAATTCAGGATGACGCTTGTTTAACGCTGCATCTGCTATATGCGTTAGAACATGCGAGATTGCGGGGTTTACTGTGATAGCATTAACCACCCGCTCAGGAAAAACACCCGTTTTCAAAATGATTATTATTTTTTTTCAGATAGGACATGGCTCAAACAAAGCAAGAAAAAAGACAGGGTTCAAAGTGTCCCGAGATGTGATTTTATCTTTGCTTTTCTTTTATTGTGTGCAATAATCTCTGTGGTTACACGACAAAAAAAAGTTACGTCTCTCAAGTAACGTTGAGCTCTCGTGTTTTAAGCGGTCGTGCAGGAACAGTAGTTTCGTCTGTTCCCAATTGCATGTTAATGGAAGCGTTGCTGTTAATATTTCAGTAAGAGTCACTCATGTCACTTCTTATAACCATGCATTCGTTATTTATCGGTTTGCCTCCATCTTTAAGACTGTTCTGATTGCTCGTCTTCCCACCTTTTATGTTCAATGTACATACCTTACAATACGACAGAACTAACAGATGGGCCAAAAGTCAGCAATGATGGGTTATTACTCTAAGCATTAAGGTTCAATTTGTGTTCGCATGCTTTCTCAGATATTTTCTTGCCCCTTAAGCAGACATTTCACCACTGAAATCCTGGTGGTCGCCGTTTAGCCTCTTAGGCTCTACATATATAGCATGAAGACATATTATGATGTCGCATACCACGCAGAACTGTCTGATTCTGATTGTTTGAATCTAAATTACGAACTATCCCATTCATGTACCGTGCACATCGGGCGAATACATATCCACAAATGACTGGGAAACTCCGAGCTGTTTTACAACTAGCAATATTTAAAATTTTGACATTCACTGCACGTCAAAACTGCCATATCGTTGGGCCCACAGATCTAAGAATCATAGGCTGGTGACCTGGTGGGTTAAAGGCCCAATGTTTTCTCTTTTACGAGCATTCATTACACTCTAATCCTTCTTATTCGCAACTATTTGCAACTCTATCCATTAGCAGCACTGGTCTGTTCTATCTGTTTCCTAACCTTATCCGCATTACCCAATCACATGATTTTGAATGCTTTTGCGTCGGAAAATTGGCTCGCGTGGACCCTACCGCTGCAAAGAAGTTTACGCTGCTTTTTATAAAAACCAATCACGTTGACAGTATCTGCCCTTGCGGGAGCACGATTTGCTTGTTTAGTTGTTTTTTTTTTGTTCTTGTGTTTTCGTGTGTGTGCGTGAGTGCGTACAGGCGAACGTACGCTTTCTACACTAAAAAAACATAAAAAAGATGGTACAACAAAGAAATTCATCTCTACCACACCTGAGGCCAAAGCGGCTTTAGCTTTTTTTTTCTTTTGATAACAGTCGCTATATTTATTACACTCCGTTCAGACTCAGTGTTCTCGGATCTATATGTAGCAACCCGCTTCCTGTGTGTGGTCTATTATGTCACGTGGTGACCCTGAGGTACCTATTTTGCGAGGAAAGTAATAAACGCCGCATCACTGAAACTTGCGAAGCACGAAACATTAATTGCAATATGTCGCATTGAACCCTCATTGCTTTCGAGCTAATCATGCGTTTAAGCTGACAGAGTATTTTGCGCTCATTTCTTGCCAATATAGACTATACGGCTACACGCACCAGAAGAAGCCATCAGTGATTGGTCGCGCCCCGCCACGGTGGTCTAGTGGCTAAGGTACTCCGCTGCTGACCCGCAGGTCGTGGAATCAAATCCCGGCTGCAGCAGCTTCATTTCCGATGGAGGCGGAAGTGTTGTAGGCCCAGGTGCTCAGATTTGGGTGCATGTTAAACAACCCCAGGTGGTCGAAATTTCCAAAGCCCTCCACTATGGTGTCTCTCATAATTATACGGTGGTTTTGGGACGTTGAACCCCACATATATATCAATCAATCAATCAGTCAGTCAGTCAATCAATCAATCAATCAGTGATTGGTCGTGACTGCTTTTCTTGGACACTTCTGCATGCTTTACAATATATGAGATCGTTTTGCACTAAGGAACTCAAGTCAAGTAGAGGCTAGATAAATGAGGCTACCGCTTGGAGGTTTACGGAAAAGAAGCTTCGCTCTTGCTTTTCCATGCTAGTCGGGCGAAAAACAAACAAACAAGGAAAGTGAAGACAGAACAGCAATACAGATTGATAGAAAATGATAGATTTATGGCCCGATCATCTCACAAAACACCAGCATGGACAGGTACCCATTAAAACGTAAAGCGGTGTCTCGAAGCCTTACCCTTGTGATAGAGATAGCCAATATCAGATGTTACAGGTTTTCAATTCCAACTAATATGCCTGGTTCACAGGCTTTGAAGAGTTGATTTAAAATTTGTAAATACAGCCCATCCTCTCTGGATCTTTTCTTGTATTGTAGCCAGAAATAAACTACAATTTAAGAATTTTAGAATAATATTTTTTTACAGAAGCTGACGCTTGCAACATCGCAAAAATTATTGTTATTCGCAAGACTTGTTCTTATTCCTTGTCGGTGCTACAGCACTCTATTTACGATAAATGTCAAACAATTGTCCTTCTCACCCAAGTTCATATTACAATGGTCTGTTTGTGCACAAGATATTAGCAGACAAAGAGCGAAATTATTCGGGGTTAAATTCCCCACCTGACTGTTCGTTTAATGAAACTGCATATCACTTAGCCCTCTATTTTTCAAGCTATTTTGGTGTTATCAAGACTGCTCTCAGTTTATTGCAAACTGGTTCTTTAATGCTCAGCCTTGTCAAATATTTATAGCTTATAATTCGCTATTGCAACGTTAACGCTGTTGTAATGAAGATTTCGAATTTTAAAGCTGTTTTGCATCTCGCAATGTTTGATTAAGTTCACTTAAACGCTGTAGCATTAGAGCAAGGGCAAACGGTTCTTCAAAATTGGAGCTCTCTCTCGTTAATAACCACCCATTCATGTTTTTCTTGTGTGCTCTAGCCTCGCTGCATGAGTACCAAACTCTAAAATAAACTTTGTAAGCCTTCTTAAAATACATCTGTGTTACCTTTATTTTCTTCTTATCCCCGGAAATAAAAAGATGTCATTTAAACTTCGTCTCGTCCACTTCAATTGTCGTGTCGTTATACTATGTCGGGTTTCCGGTCTCGTTGTTTTGCTATACGCTGTTTACGCCATTTAGTCGGTGTCACCACATGTATGGACCGCATGAGCCTATTTACGAGCCCAACTAGGGGAGCGGGAACACCGGACACGCGTTTGGGTCAATGCCGCGAGACCCACCACGTGCCGGTTATGGTGTGCACGGAACCGTTCACCGGGCGGTTTGATCTGAAAGGCATGAAGCACGATGATCCGGGCATCACGCCACGCAGGTAAGCGACAGCTTGCATCTACAGGCTCAGATCGAGAGATCCCCAATAAGTTCTAGAATCGCAGGGTGACCCTGTTCACAAGATTTTCTTTTTCTGGCGTAGGCATACTGAAACTTTACTCACAGATATCGGGGTAATGTGCGAAAAACCAGTGCTGTGGAGCCCACTTATGTGAGACACTCGGATGTACGCCGGCAACTTGCGTATTTTTACGCGTCGTTTCTCGACCATTTGTGCTCTTTATAAATCACACACTTGTCGGCGATCTGCCCTTTCTGATGAAGCAGTCAGTTTTTTGTCAAAGTCACTTGCCAAGCCACGTTGCCACATTAAGTTGTTCTCAGAATATCAACACATCACTGTCGTTTTCCCCTGTAGCAACTGATGTGTTGCGCTGCAAAGAACCTAGATGAAGGTGCCAGTCACGGTACTGATAAAGAAAAGTCACGATGAAGCGCCACGATAAGAGAAAGAAGGAAAGAAAAGGTAGAACAAAGGTAGTACGTCATGAACACAAAAAAAATGCTCACCTGTCATGTTTATGAACATGCTGTAAAACTTTGTGCAGTACCGTTCAATCTAAGAGAAGGTCCAGACTATGTTTGCTTGAACTGATTTCATTCTCATCAAAAGAAGCGAAGTGATAGTTAACAAGCACTTACTCTATTTACTTGCGGCAGAGCGTATCGCAAGTCATATCTAAAAGGTAAAGTGTCAGCCAAATTCACCTCTGCACATGCTTCGAAGAAATATATGTCAACCCCTTTAGCCCCCTCCATCCACTCCCCCTTTCGCATTATATCGGCTTTAACTCTGCTTAAAGCGCAAGATTTCCGGACGAAGATGGACACGTGCGTTATAGTTTGTCTCTTTCGTTCTCTGTCCATATTTGTTGTCTACATGCAGCCTTAAATTGTAGGCCGACAAAAAAGAAAAACCTGTCGGCTTGTCCCAACCATCCCCTTATTTGGCCTGCTTTGCGCTTTGGTTATTTGTGACAGCAAGTAAAAGGGTTCTTTAGCAATATGTTTTAGCAGAAATCTAGTTATAGATGGTAACACGCATTGCTTCATGTTCCTTACCACTTCTAGTACTAAGTGTGAAGTTATTTCAAGTGTTTTTTTTTTCACCATGGTTCCGGAAGGTCGTTGAGTGTCAAAGCCCATAATATAGTTTACTTGGGTGCCGTGCTCTCTTTCACACTTAGCCAGCGACTAAAAAACAAAAAAAAAACAAAAGGGTGTCTTGTTGCCGGCAACGGAGCCAGCAAAGACCTGTCTTGGAGCATCGCGATGTTTTTTTTTCCCAAGAGCTCGAATACTTCTTCAGAATGTCGCAAGCTCTCCATGCGGACAGCATAACGACGAAGATATCTTGTTAGGCACCGTCGGCATTTCGAAAGCCGAAAGGTTTGTCAGCTCGCCGGGAATCGTCCTCGGGAGAGCCGTAAAGAGATCCAGGTCGTCGTGTCGCCCGTTTGTGTATCAACTTCATCTCGGGATGAAGGCATATTTTGACCATGTGTGATTTATAGATGACGCAAGGGCTCGTGTATGATGTACGTGAGTTTAATCTTCCATGGTAAGTCATGAAGTTGACGCATGGCTCATTGCTAGCATGTGGCGCGGTCACCATCGCCATGTCCTACTTCTACCCCTAGCATCGTTTCATTTTGCGCTGCTTGAGTTGCGTCAACTATACAGAACACTAACGAATGACCTTTCGCTTATCTGAAGTGTATCATTGTAGAACTCAAAGCTTTAAACAACGACAATAGAATGCATACTGTGGAATCTGAAAAAAAAAATCGGTCCAATAGACATTTATTCTGCAATTCAACTACCTTAGCTATAAAAATAGAAAAATATCAAGCAGACAAACGAAAGAGTGTTAGGGAGAGGTAAATGCAAAAAAAAAAAACGGGAGGGGGTGGCCAGAAAAGCTTTTTCTTTCCTGCTTCTTTCAATCAGTATTGTTGACCACTTCAAGTACCTTGGCGTTGTACTTAGTGCACATATGTCCTGGGAATATCACTTGAATTAAGTACTAACAAGACTAGCTCGAATACCTCGACTGGTATGTGAAGTTTAACGTCCCATTACCATCATATGATTATAAGAGACGCCGCAGTGGAGGGCTTCGGAAATTTTGACCACCTAGGGTTCTTTAACGTGCACCCAAATCTGAGCACTAGGGCCTACAAAACTTCCGCCTCCATCGGAAATGCAGCCGCCGCAGCCGGGATTTGATCCCGCGACCTGCGGGTCAGCAGCCGAGTACATTAGCCACTTGACCACCGCGGTGGGGCTAGCTCGAATACCATGAATAGGGGTCGGTTCAGATGAATTTTCTCTCGAGAACCTACAATATTAGCTTACACTTCTATTTTTCTATTCATTGCTTGAATATTGTTAACTTGTGTGGGGTACAACTACACATATATACAAATAATTTACGTTATGCAGGAACAATATCTAGGCGGTGTTCACAATGTGGAGTATACAATGCGAAAGCCACAAGCTTCTTTCATTAGACTCGTATTATTACAAATAATAAACTATGCTATCATCGGTTGAGGTGCAGTATATATTTGATGTGAGACACAATATACATATAGCTTATATATCCTAGCACGTTGGAGACAGATGAATACTCCTATAAAACAAAGGAAACAGAGCATTAGAATACGGTCGGTCACACTCCATTCAATTACTGGCATAGAGCTTTTGTCTTTCTCCTTACCATCCTTGTTAAATCATTTTCAGTTATCTTGATATGTTTGCTTGTTCTTCAGCAAAACTCAGATAAATGTTTGTAGAAAAAAAATTCGTTCTTCTTTGTGTTGTGTTGTTATACTTTTGTATGCTTTTTTCTCGCTATTGTGTATTTTGTTCTGCACTAATCTTATATTTTCGCTTGTCAATTACCTGTTTTAAGTTTGCTGCTGGCTACACGCCATGCGCTACGTCGGGCTGCGGACTAGTCAAGCCGCCTCTAGGCACCTTTTCTTTCGTTATCTTCCATCTTTGCATCTTGTTTATAAGGCGTAAATAAACATTCGGTTTGGCAAATCTTACTCAGCCTTAGGAGAAAGAAGTGAGAAGCCGAAAAAGAGAGGGCATGTAAACGCAAATAGAAGATATAGTTGCCGAGGGAACTATGCACACGTGCAATAATTATACATGAAACATGCATACGCGGTATATACATCATATATGCCCTCGAGTGTAAAGGACAGGCCATTCTTCCTTTAAAAATAAACTGAGTGTAATCTCATCACATGCCTAGCGGTTCCCCCCCTCCAGATTCTTGCATTGTGAAAGGGGTCATCCGGCTTTCGCATATAAATGATGGAGGCGTGCAAGAGCACAAGCGTGCTCAGGTTCAGTCAGAACTATGATGAAAACTAACAAGTAATAAAGGCGAAGAAAGTATACAGGACGCCGTTTGTAGCCATTATGATAGCAAAGTGCACAAATTTAGGTGAAGAAGAGACAGCTTGCCGCTGGCCGGAACTAAACCTGGAACCTTCCAATAACGCGCAAAACGTTTTACAAAATGAGCTGCAGTGACCGTCGTCTTCTAGTCCATTTTAATGAGAACTTCTGTGGAAGTAAACCACTTTTTGTCGACCTTAGTTTCTTCGCATTCATATATTAATTACTAGTAGGAACGTCCCTTATACGTTTTTTGGCTTTATTGTATATTGCTTTCACCAAGGTTTCTGCCTAACGAAGATAAACGAGCCCTTAAAACTTCCGATCGATCCTTCGTTGAGACTTATGTGGACGTTAAAAAAGAAACAGATGGACCAAACTTTCTTAGTAGTCTACTGGTGCGTGAATATTATTTGTATTGTGTTTTTGATCTGCGAAATTCCAGAGTTATATTAATCCTAATGATTAAACGTTTAGCAGCGACTGCCACAGTGATAATTAGTCATAATGTTTACAGCACAGCTACTGGCAAGCTAACGATTAAAACCTCATGGAGTCTCCCGTACACTCACCTAAAAAACGACTAGAACTTGAAAGCCATCCTCTTCTAAGTCGATGAATTGATCCGGCCCGGTTGTAGTTGCCATCCTCCGGAAGATTTGTGAACCTAACTTGGTTCTGCCCACCTCCGGAATCACAGGCACCTCCACCAGTTTAGGCCCCGCCGCGGTGGGCTAGTGGCTAAGGTACTCGGTTGCTGACCCACAGGTCGCGGGATCAAATCCCGGCTGCGGCGGCGGCATTTCCGATGGAGGCGGAAATGTTGTAGGCCCGTGTACTCAGATTTGGGTGCACGTTAAAAAACCCCAGGTGGTCAAAATTTCCGGAGCCCTCCACTACGGCGTCTTTCATAATCATATGGTGGTTTTGGGACGTTAAACCCCACAAATCAATCAATCCACCAGTTTAGGACATCTAAAAATAGGCATACCTTCGTTCATGATACGATGTCATATGATGACGTCAACACGTGCTGTTACGTCACAATTAAATCGGGCGGGTGGGGGTGGGGGGGAGTGAAACATTGTAGCGACTTGCCACGTCATTCTGAGAGCATATGGAAACGTTATCTTGTAACGATCTTCTGAATTGGTCGTATTTACGCTGCCCATGGCACTGTTTCCACAACCAGGGCGTGCATCCTCCGTCCTCTGCCACGATCAGCACGCAATGCCTTAGGCGACACTGGTGCTAGAAGCACCGACAATGACGATCCTCCTTTTATCCAACTCATCTAGGTCCCAGAGAACGAAGGAAACCCGGGTAACGAAGCCACCCACAGGCAAACTTGAGGACTCGTACGCTGAGTGGTGGGCCAGGCTTCGGACCACGATATCGAAGCAACCCAACCACTCACCACCTTTCACGACATCACGTAGTACTACGAGCTATTGAAGGAAACCAGATCACCCCCGCACCTGCAACTAAACGAAGTTCAACAAATCACTTGGCGGCGACTTCAAGCCCAATCGTTTTCTTTCCCGTACATATACAGAAACATATATTTAACCTTACTCACATATACGTACATCTTTTGCAAGACACAGACCGCAACCTTGGACCACATAATCCGCGGTGGCAGGAAGGACCCTCTCCCTCCGCCCCGAACCTCCTATGACAGTCACCTTCAAGTGAGGCCTGGGAAACAATCCGCACGACCACAAGCCCGGACCCCCAGCTCCGGGCCATCAAGCGCGCTCATGAGGTAGCGACAAGGCATGGCCTTACAGCCCTCGCCACTTAGGAAATCGTCAGCTGCCTTAATAAAGTTGTTCACTACTATTACGCTGCCGACAGGTGACCCCGACGTGGGACGCTCGTCAATTTTCGCCAACATTGAGGTATCGAGGCTCACGTCTTAATGGTTGCCGAGCTTTTTTTTACTTGTCAAAAGCGCAGAACGAATATGAGAGATGACTTATTGAAGAGCTCCGCAAGCGTCGACCAGCTAAGGTCGTTTAAGGTGCAGCTATAGACCAAAGCACATGGGCCCATAGCAATCTACACTCTAAGAAAACGTATTCATCGCGGTAAGTATTAGGTCCCTCAACCTTCTTGTCAGCAGGATGGTAAACTATCTTTGTCATGCGTCACCACTTTAACGAAGCTGAAAGTAGCGTTTTAGTTGTATAAGCAATGTAAGACAATGTTACTAACATCTTGGTTCGGTATGGCGGCTGACAGCAAAGAATGAATTCCTTCCGGCTCCCATGCATGTCACGCGTACTCTACGCGGGGAAAAAACGATGCAATGCCTGGAACTACGAAGCGGAACTCTTCAGAAAATATATGCCTCGTGCCCGTTTGGCGCGTACTGCTCATTCGAGAATATCCCCGGAACAGCAGGTGTCGCGTAAAAAATGTATCCTCGCTTTTTCAGAAGAACCACACCGTAAGACGATCAGTGAGACTGACGCCGTGATGGTAGACATATTTTTCTTCGTGTCTCCAGGAAAACGTGATCCTTTCGCTGGCACTGCGGAACATCACATGCACGAGTGCAACGATGGCACTGTCAGGACCATCGTCCTTCACTGAGACACGCTCGAATTGCGAGAATAAATCCCTGAGGTTTGCAGGCTAGTAATGTCGTGTAGCTTCCTGAATGTCACGTTCCTCATCTCCTCCTTCCCCGCCGTGGTGGTCTAGTGGCTAAGGTACTCGGCTGCTGACCCGCAGGTCGCGGGTTCGTATCCCGGCTCCGGCGGCTGCATTTCCGATGGAGGCGGAAATGTTGTAGGCCCGTGTGCTCAGATTTGGGTGCACGTTAAAGAACCCCAGGTGGTCTAAATTTCCGGAGCCCTCCACTACGGCGTCTCTGATAATCATATAGTGGTTTTGGGACGTTAAACCCCACTTATCAATCAATCATCTCCTCCTTCACTTCTTCTGTTTCCTTTTAACCTTGATCCTCAGCAACCTTCTCGTTGAGCAGTCACGTTTACAAGGAACTTGCGGCAAGATAATAAATGTCAGAAACCTTATTTATCAGAAGAGATTCTCTTTGCGTTTTCTTTTCTTTATTTGGTCATGATCTCTAGTTTTTTTTTTCATCTTCTTCTTCCGAGAACGTGCTTGGCTCCAGGATATTGTGGTCGCCCATTTTGTGATCGCCACGAACACCTGACATTTTCTAGGGAAAAGAACTCCGCTGACGTGATGATCGCACAGCTTATAACGATGTGACCAATGACCATTGGGACTGTGATTACACGACCGCGTTACGTCTTGGTAAATAATTTTCTATGGTTGCTGAGTAGGGCTTTTTTCTTCGTGTGTGTGTGTGTGTGTATGTGTGTGTGTGTGTGTGTGTGTGTGTGTGTGCGTGTGTGCGTGTGTGTGTGTGTGTGTGTGTGTGTGTGTGTGTGTGTGTGTGTGTGCGTGCGTGCGTGCGTGCGTGCGCGCGATGATTCTGACTTGTAAAGAGAAGAAGTTTTAGATTCTGATCCTCCGTCCGTGAGAATCGTTTCACACGTAGATTTAAATCAGTTCTCGCAAAGAGCTAGGGAACCTTGCTTTTGTTCAACGGCGTTTTTTTATAATGTAGAGGTCGAGTCCTTCAGGTGCGAGCATTGTACCGATCAACGAAAGAGGGCAGATTGAGTGAGGGCTCGTTTATTTTGTTATGAGACGCAACCTAATGAAAACAAGAGACCATGAAGCTAACTTAAGTTACGGGGAACATTACTAGTATGTTTTAACTGTTGAAGAGTAGTTATGGCGTAAATAAAAGTGGATAGTGGATGAAAAAATCAACTTGCTGCCTGTATGGTGACCGAATATAAAACTTTACGATAGTTCTTTAGTCCTTTGTTTTAAGTTCACGTGTCGAATTAAAGCTATAGGTCACATCACTGTATTTAGGCAGTCGGAAAATGCTTTTACCAACACGAGACTCTAAACATGCACCTAATTATTGGGCAAAGTGCACAAGCGTTGTTGTAGTAAGACCCTGTTTCTCCTCTTTTCTTATCCTGTGTTTACCACATTGTGGCCCCCGTTTTGTCGAATCAAAACCACGTCCTTGTGACTGGAAACGCAATGTCTTAGCAGCTAAGGCACATAACGTGGTAGGTGTATGCGTGTGTGACGCTCCCGAACAAAAAAATTATCTGAAGTTTGGCGCGCTAAGACCACGATATGATTATGAAGGATGCCGTTGTAGCGAGTTCCAAAAATTTCGACTATCTGGTGTTACATAGCATGCACTCACACTGTGAAGTTCACGGACCTCTATCAACTCGAATCAATCGAAATGCGACCACCGTGGTCAGAATAGAACGCGTGCACTTGGGGTCAGCAGCCGGACGCCGTAACCCGGAGACGCACCCGAAGTGAACAGTGTAAGCGGCGGTAGTCGCCGTGATGCAAATAGCGTGAATAGTCAAACTACGGTGGAAGTGAGAGAGAGTGAGAGAGCATAAAACAAGTGGTAGTGGCGACACACACAGTGGGCGCGCGAGCGTCATGTTTCCTCCGTGAGGTGAACGAGCCGACGTCAAAGAGCTCGTGTAACCGGTAGACTTCGGCCAAACGCCTCGCATTGCGACGCTTCTGCTTCGTCGACAGCCCTCGCAACCAGGTTGTTAACCCCTTTACGTCGCAAGGACGACGAACTTCTCAATGCGACACCCAGCTCGACTGGCTCGATTCGCCGAGGAGAGTCCAAGAAGTGGTCCAGACTGACAATGTTAAACGAGCTTCATTGCAGGAAATCTTTTAAAAATGAAAAGATACTTAATCGCGTACCCCAATTAGATCTGTGAACAAGCAGCCAAACCGGACCGATGCACTCTTTAGAAACAATTTTTACTGGCATGCTGCGAACCCTGCAAAAAATACGACTTTGGTACTGACAGTGCCTACGACATGATGACAGCGCAGAGGATATAGTCAAATAAGGAGCAACACATCGCTCGCTTATAACGCTTATTATTATTATTGTTAGAAAATTATTATTATTATTATTATTATTATTATTATTATTATTATTATTATTATTATTATTATTATTATTATTATTATTATTATTATTATTATTATTATTGTCATCATCATCATCATCATCATTATTATTATTATTATTATTATTATTATTATTATTATTATTATTATTATTATTATTATTATTGCACCAAAGCAACACATCAAACGAGAACTACCTGGCCTGCATGCGTGAGATCGCACATTCGTTAAGATTTTTATATGCATTTCCTTGCTTCAATCCAAAAAAAAAAGGTTGTTAGTCATTGGTCGGTAACAATTTTATTGTATGAGGTTTATCGTCCCAAAACCAAGGTGTGATTATGCGAGACGCCGCTGTAGAGGGCTCTGACAGTTTCGGCCATCTAGTGTTCCTTAACGTGCACTGATCACGCACAGCACACTCACCTGAATAATTTCGCTAGCATAGAAATACGACCACCGCGGCTGGGATCGAACCCGGTACTGTTCCACCGCGGCGTACTTGTTACGGCGATGCGATCATTCTGCCTTTGTAGTTGAAGTACGAACATCTTTTACTTCGACCAATATAAGCCCTGCTTATCACTTGATTAACATTAGCTATATTATGGCTAGTTATGTCTAATCTGGTGTAATGAGGTATAAATATGGCTAAATGATTGGTAATACCATGAATGGCCAGTGAAAAGAGGGTATATTTGCTGTCCATTTTTAAATGAATTTGTTAACCGGTGTTTGAAGTGGGTGCTTGAGTCTATGAAAGTTAGGTTAAATGGGGAGACCAAGAGAAACTTCTAGTGTCAATGTTTTACTGTCGGACAGTGTGGAGCATGTGGGCATACCTATATAGGTGGTGGAACATCTATCACACATAGCTCCTGACGTTGGTCTATCCTGAAGTGGTCCAATAGACCAGCCGGAAATAAAGTTACCTTATATTCACTGAGATCGCAATAGCACAAAGTGACGAAGTAACCATCTGGCAAAGGGTACCTCGAGTATCAGAAGAAAGATTCACGGTTTTCGTTAGTTGGTACGTAGATATGCTACAATACGACTAAGTGTCTAGATGAACACAATATGTTCCTGAGTGATCAAAAAGTGTCTTATCATTTCCAGACCCAGTCATCAGAAGGATGTATAAACTACCCTTACACGAAAGATGGGATGAATTTCGCATATGCTATGCTAAACTATCACTTATCATCAAATGGCTTCCTCATTTAAAACAAAAGTTAGTGCAGCCGGCAGATTGATTGGACAGCAGCTTAGGGGTGAAAACTTTTCGCGGTGTGGAGCTCGATTTCGATAGATTATACTTTCTCGGCTTACCTACAAGAACTCTTCTTCGAGAAAAACTATACTTAATTACGAGAAGGCTGTTTCGTATATTGGCCCTATTTTGCCCAGGGTCTACTCGATCATTCCTCTGGCCAAATGTTCGGACACTGGTTTACGTACGTAACACTTTTTATCATTGGGCAGCACCTTTGGAACGTAAGCAATGAGAACCCAATTTTCATTACACTGTTGCCATCATAAGCCGCTATTTTTGTTTCATTAGTTTGCATTGTTCCACCACATCACTCAACAATTATGTTTGCTCTTGCCCCGCCGCGGTGGTCTAGTGGCTAAGGTACTCGGCTGCTGACCCGCAGGTCGCGGTTTCAATTCCCGGCTGCGGCAGCTGCATTTCCGATGGAGGCGGAAATGTTGTAGGCCCATGTGCTCAGATTTGGGCGCACGTTAAAGAACCCCAGGTGGTTGAAATTTCCGGAGCCCTCCACTACGGCGTCTCTCATAATCATAATGTGGTTTTGGGACGTTAAACCCCACAAATCAATCAAATCAATCAACAATTATGTGAAGATTTACTGTAACTCGGCGCGGACACCTTTCTTGGAAGAGCAGCGATAGCTTTAACAAACATGCTTCATCGGAATAACTGCGAGCAGTTAGTTATAAATCGAATTATGATGCTAATTTGAAGCTTTAGCGATTATGCCATTGTTCCGGTCATATCTGCATATTAATAAAGCGCATACGTTCTCCTTTCTTTTACATATCCTTCAGGACAATCGAGAATCGGCATTTCGTCATTGAATGGATTACGCTACCCCGACACCACTTTGTAGGTTTATTGAATTTCTATTTCATTATGTACTCTCTGCGCGTATAATTGACACAACTGGCTTGCGAATGTTTCGGCGCGAAATTCTACGCATGGGCGAATTTTTCCACGTGGGCACATAAAATGATTGAAGCTATGTCTAAGTGTAATTTATTGTGTTGAATACAATTCAGCGCAGTGACAAGACTAACCAAGTAAAATTGAAAACAGCAGCTTAAAAAGAAGAACGCTGTTTTTAAGGACGATAGTCTTTCTTTGGATTCTTCGACACAAAAATTTTGGTCTGCCTGTCTGTCTGTTGACTTGTCTGTTTATCAACCAAAATTACTTGTCTTTTTTCTTTCATTGCTTGCCTTTCGTTGTGAAATCCAACCGCATTTGCAGCGCCCACCAATCATGCTTTGTTTTCTGCGTTCATACATTTGCGTAGTATCGATTGAAAAACCATAGTTGCACAGGTCTCACGGATAACATCAACACGTGTTTGTTCACACTATAAATATCATACATAAGTAATTCTAAGGAACGTAGCGTTTATTACGCTAAGCTGACAATAGACACTTTTAGTTAGGCGTACGTATAACGAGCCCATACGCAGCGCTGCCATGGGAGAGAACTGCGAATGTGCGGTACGTTACGTATCAATTCCAGAGATGCGCGCATACGCTTGAAACAAGACGCTGCGTTCGTAACGCAACTCTTACTACGTTACGTTCTCGCGAGACCTCTAAGAAACCAGAACGAGAGTATATGGTGGCAGGGCAGCAGTGGCGTTCGACGCAGACAGCAACAGCGGGCCTCACGCAAGTCTTGTGTACTTCACAATGAAAGGCGACGTTTTCATGCCAGACAAGGTACATTCAAGCGGCGCGTTTTGGCATCCTGACGTTTCAGAAGAAATCGCCTGGCATCTCACGAAAATCCTCAATAATCGCCTTTGATAGGTTGTGTGCGGCAACGCGTGTATTTCTCCCAGGCCTCTCGGCGAATGAACCCGTGAATAAAACGGCAGCTTGGTACGTACATTTATTCGTGATGCAACATAACACGCATTGAACGTTGTGCCACCTTTAACTCCTCAAATGCACCGGCAGTAGTTTGTAGGGTCATGAATACCTGGAACGCGACCACTTGCTGTGAGGTACGCTAAGCATCATACACCGCAGTGCTGGATAGAACACTGGGGTCGATCCAGTGCGGGCATGCCTGATCAGACGCCGTTCTTTGGTTGTGTTCCGATTCTTAGACAGCACGTAGACAGTTTACGCAGACTGCTTAGAACACCGCACCGAACCCATGCTGTCCGAGAATTGAAACACAGTTAGACAGCTTTTACGCGACAATGCGCCACCTCACGTCGAGAAAAAAAAGCTAAAAGAAACAAACGTACCAGTTGTAACTTCTGGCTTGTTTCGTGTTGAAATAAAAAAAAAATGCCCGCAGCTTCCCTCGGGGGAACACTGAGGAGGATGCGGAGCATATAATTGGTTAATGGGGAGTTAATTGGGCGTGGCATACTGCTTGGCGCGCCACGCCGCTACCTCGGCGCGCTTGCGCTCGCGGGCAGCATCGGGATCGGCCTCTCGTCGCCGACGCTTGCACTCGGCTTCCCGTTTTCGAAAGTCCGGGTCCTCTTGTCGACGCTTACGTTTCAAAGCGGCCGAATCCGGTGCTGCTGCTCGACGCTGACGTCTCTCAGCGGCTTCACGTTCTCTAAGTTGAGAATCTTCCGCTCGACGCCGACGTTTCCGTTCGGCGTCGCGAGCTCTTCTCCGCGCTGCCTTGTCTTCGGACGACGACTTGGTTGCGGTTCCGCCAACACTTTGGCCGGCGCTGGTCGAAGGGACGTCGATCATTGCGACCTCGGACGTCGACACGCCGTGCAAACCAACCGACGAGCGGCAACTGAGCGAGCGAGCACCGACCTTGAGTATATATACAGCGCGACGGCGCATGCACTGTCAGCTGTCGAATGTTCGAGAAGGGGGAGAAGCGCAACGGCGCATGCGCGCGCGTCAGCTGCCGATGTTCTCGAAGCGCGACGGCGCATGCGCGCGCGTCAGCTGCCGATGTTCTCGAAGCGTGATGGCGCATGCGCGCTACATTATACAGCTAGCGAATGTTCGTGAAGAGGAGAAGCGCACGCGGTGTGTAGAGGAGGAAGGGTGCACAGATGGTGGAGGAGTGAAGCGCGCGCGGTGTGTAGAGGAGGAAGGGATGCACAGATGGTGGAAGAAGGAGGAGGAAGCTTGCGGACGGCGCCGCACTACAAGCCTCGATTATTAGATGCTCCGCATCTAAAACAAATAAACTTTACTCACATTGAGCGTCTGGGAAAGCGTCTGCTTGTGTGCAGACGGCCATTCTGGCGAGATTTGATCTATCTGATCGATTCGCTGAGCCGCCATCTTGTTTAGACAGCAAAGTGGCCTGCATTGTATTTGTCTACGATGCGGTCTTCTCGGAGCTGTCTACTTTGCCGGCTACGTGAGAATTGCAATGGGACTCAAGATGGCCGCCGTCCATTTAGCTGTCTATTTAGCCGTCTATGGTGAGTATTGGAACACAGCCTTACATTGCGCACCCAAGTTCAAAATAGCAATGGTGAACGTGCGCTTTGAATGCACCAGGAACGATGCTAAAAATTTGCACAGCGAACGCCACGGCCAGCCTCGTACGCTGGCGGTCCATACCCTCGCAGTCAGGATGTTTTTCGTGCAGATCACAGAGGCCACGTTATTACTGGGATCATGGTACAGAAACCTAGCATACTGCTAACGTTGGTGGCACTGACAAGCACTCCAAACCCTTGCAGCTCGCATTCTATTTTCTAAGTGAGTGAAATGCATCAAAGTACATTAAACTAAAAGTATTGTCGCACGCTTCGCTTGCAGATTACGCAACCTAATTTTCGCAGCGTGCGCAACTTCTCCGTACGCCCTACTAAGTGTGTAATGCAACGCTATGCACGAAGAGGCGGGTGTTTCCTGCGTTTTGCTAGGACGATACGATAGTTGTACCTATCCGCTGCACGCATCGAGGCCTTCATGTGCGCGTCGGCTCAGTTAAAAAACGGAGACGCGTGCACGCGGAGGTTCCCTACGAGGCACTTTAGCGCGGCACCTCCATAATCTCATTCACCGATTTAATCGCGCAGAACATCTAAGAAATGTTTTATTCTCTCTCTCCAGACAGAAGCCTATCATTATTCGATGACAATTGCTGTGAAATCTGCAGATACGGGGCCAATTTTTAATGTATTTTCAAGAGTGATGCGTTTAGATGGCATTTCTTTCGTGTGATAGTGTCATAGACCTGGTCAGCTACGTGCAACACGAAAAAGGCCGTACGCGTCTCTGCGCTTGTTTATTTCTTGATGTTAAAGGGGTGTACGATAACGTCACACATGAAGCTGTCCTAACCACTCTCAAGGACGTAGGAGTGGGTGGTCGGATGATTCAGTGGCTACGCAGCTATCTTTCTGGAGATCCTTTTTCGTGAGAACCGAGAATGGTGACACTTTGCTACATTACAGCCACCGTGGTGTTCCCCTGGGTGGCATACTTAGCCCTGTACTATTCAACCTGACGCTAATAGCTCTCAATGAGCATCTGCCAAGTACTGTCAGATTGTCCATGTACGTGGACGACATCTGCGTTTGGACGTCTGCAGTAACGCGTCTAGAGCTGTGAGCGCGAATTCAGAGAGCTGCCACTCAAGTTGCTATTTACCTCCGTCAACGAGGTCTGGAAATTTCCTCTGAGAAATGTGCACTTGTGACATTTACGTGCAAATCAATGCAGAACTATAGCGTTCTGATAAACAGGGAAAGGATACGTCACCTCCGATCATGCAAGTTCTTAGGTGTTATAATTGACAGAGACCTCTCATGAAGCTCACATGTATCGTACATGAAAAGGCGATTGACAGGCATCTGTCATTTGTTCAAGTTCTTCGCTGGAAAGAACTGGGGAATGTTCACAACTGCTATGTTGTGACTATACAGGATTCTTATCCTTGGATTCCTTCCGTACAGCCTACCTATGTTAACCAACGCAAGTAAAACAAGCATACGAATGCTTCAAAGTGTCCAGGCTCAAGCACTCCGGATATGTTTAGGCTTGCCCCAAAGTGCGTCAACAGCGGCAACTATCGCCATCACAAGGGACAACCTAATCAAGACGCACATTAATGTGGAAGTGCTGAGGACACGTATACGACACCTTGCTCGAACTCCTCGCCATCACCTAGCCTCTGTACCAGGGGTCCGACCATGCACATCTTACTGCAAAACAGTGACCGCACATGGTGAGTCGATCCCAACTTCGTTCTTTCCTGCCGCTAGACCTGTGACTCCGCTATGGTGCCTCGCTCAACCAGTGATCATTATTAACATACCTGGCGTCCAGAAAAAGGCCAATTTGTCGTCACCGGTTCTTAAACAGCTCACACTACTTCTCTTGTATGAGAAATACCAAGACTCTACACATATATACACTGACGGATCGGTTCAGCCGGACAGCTCTACAGGAGCAGTAGTGATACCAAGGTTGGCCACGACAATTAAATTCAAGACATCTCACGCAACAACATCAACGGCAGCAGCATCGGCAGCACTTCGTGCCGCGTTGCAATTTGTAGTTGATCAACCTACACGCAAGTTGACTATTTTCTGCGACTCGAAGGCGGCACTGCAGTCTCTACTATCAGCCTTACGCCGTGGACCACACGAGCAGCTGGTACTCGAGATAGCACAGGTTATACACCACCTGACTGAGAAAGGGCAGCAAATTACATTTCAGTAGTTGCCCAGTCACTGCGGAATCATCGGCAATGAATGGGCCGATCAAGCTGCCCGCTCAGCCTACACAGGAGATCATAAACTACGACTACCACTTTCTAGGACAGATGCTGCACGAAAGCTCCGCAGGCTTGCTCGCCAGCAAACCACATCACAATGGAATCAGCCACATTTCAAGCATGCCCGATTGTACTCGCTTGACCCTACGCTAAGTCTTGAAGACCCGTCGAGGCTTTGCCGAGCAGACCAGACCCTGTTATGTCGGCTGTGGTTGGGTGTTGCGTTTACCAACGCCTACGCTTTCCGCATTGGGATGGCCGACACCGCAGCCTGTGGCCACTGTGGCAAAGAATAAACGACCCAACATATTCTTTGTGACTGCCTAGCGTATAGTAAACAACGACTATGCCTTCGCAAGGAACTAAGCAAATTAGATAAGTAACCTCTGTCGGAGCAAGGAATTCTACATTATCGACAAGATGCAACTTCACAGAAGAAGACCCTGAAAGCGCTACTACACTTTTTGCGATCGACCGGCCTTACTGAACGGTTGTAGCTAGAACGCCCTTCCTGTGTGTGTTTTCGTTTTCTTATGAGTGCTCGTGTGTTTTTTTTTCTCTATCTACCCCCTCTTTTTTGCCCATACTTCCCCGCCCCCAGTGCTGGGTAGCGAACCAGATGCCAATATCTGGTTAAACTCCGGCCTTTCCAGTATCTCTCTCTCTCTCTCTCTTTCGTGTGATAGGTATGCACAAGATTTGTTCCGCTGACATAATTTACCCTATCTTGCGGCTTGACAACTGACGGGCTTATTATCTATTTGATGATGGTAGCCTAAAAGGTTTTTTGGAATGTATATATATATGCTTATGGTGCAATGCACAGTGACTATGTACTGCCTATATATATATATATATATATATATATATATATATATATATATATATATATATATATATATATATATATATATATATATATATATATATATATATATATATATATATATATTTGCAGCTGAAGGTATACGCCGATAGTCCTTGGTGTAAGTCAGTACATTACTACGGCCTTTAGTTGAAATGTACATTGTACGCACCGAAGATGCGTTAGGCAGATTCCCCTTTTCAATTATTCAATATTCCAAACAATTCTTTGATTCTGCATGCTATACACTCACTGAATCTCAAAGCTTTAAGCTCGCTGTGTTTGAGGGTGCTCTGCTCTTAATATTTTGCTAATTACTTTTCTCTTACTTTTGCATAGTTGGGGCTCACATTAATTTGTGGATGACCCTTCTCGGCCGAAAAGTAATGTTATCGTAATGAGCGAGGAAGTTTTATACGTCGCATTCTTCTATGTCAGCGTGACCCACGACCTAAAGCTGTTGTGACGTGTTGCTTGACTAAATTATACCACGTTACAAGTTTCACGAACGCCATCTTTACGCCTGAACGATTACGCGGAGGTGGAAAACTTTTTGACAGAAAACGAAACGCGCTGATAGGCGCGATAGCAATGAATTTGTCATTTCAAAGTGACAATTTTTAGCTCCCTGCCTGTTCACCCCAAGGCGATAAACATCTGCTTATAAAACTACTGACGATTCAGCAGCTGTATGGGCAGGTTCATATATAGTAGTCTCTATAGCATTCATGCACAAGTTACGCCCCTTAGTCGCAGTAACAGCAATGATCCCGCTTTTTTTAATCATGGAGTGCTTTATTCAAAAACTAGTGGTATGTTTTTTTTTTAAAGTGGCGCAAAGTTGGTTCATGCGAATTTGAAAATATGAGATATACCTTTAGATAAATCGCGAATCACTTCAATGCCAATATACGCGCATTGTTTGGAACCTGTGAACCATAATTTCAGCCAGATATAAGAGCTCAGTACTTTGTGAAGCCAAACCAGTTTTGCATCAATATATACAACAGGAAAAAACAATGAATTCATAATTAGGACACATAAATAAAAACACAAAAGAGAAGAAAATAGGACAAGCGGTGGCCTAACAGCTGAAAATTCATTTAAGGACAGTATGGAGTTGATGTTTTTTTTTTTCAGGTGGAAATCTATTGGGTAGCCTATGGGGCTAAATTCAAAGCCGCGTAAAAGGAAGTACAAGAGTGATTGGTAACACTTGCTCAACGAAGCACGTTAGGAAGTACACTGCGTGTTTGACCAGTGTAGCTTATAAAATTTCTTGCACATTCGGCAGTGTCTGCATCGGGCAGACTGGCAGATGTGAATATCAAGCTTCGGGAGCATGATATTTCATTAAAGGGTGGGGTATCATTTCACCTGGCTAGTCATTGCTGTGAGGGCAGTTCCACTCCTTCTTTCGAGCGGACTTCAATCATTGATCGCCATCATAGTCAACAGACACGTGAGATTGCGGAGGCTAACCTCATAGCGAAGTGTGTTGGTAATTGCGTTAGCCAGCCATCTGTTCCGTTATAAGAGCAAGACATTCGTATCATAAATCGGATGTAATCTTGCATAGCGCATGTTTATCTGTATACATGTGTAGGTATATGCTTTCCTTCAAATAAATTTTCAGTTGTTAAACCAGCGCTTGTCCTGTTTCCTTCTCCTGTGTCTTTCTTTTTGTGCACTTCCCAATTATGGATAAGTTCCAACTCGCTCGCCTTTCAGTTCTACTAAAGCAACGAATGTGTGTGCATGAAGGGGGATGGGGGGGGGGTTATGATTACTATTGTTTAGCACTGCGAACTACAATTCCAGATATTTATCGAAGCGCGCCAATTTGTGGAAGAATATTCCTGCACAGCGCTACATACCCGTAGTGTTATTTTATTACATTCATTCAGCACGATCCCGCAAATGTATTTTGTTTTGTGATATCTCATCACAGTGACCAATGGGTGAGCCTTGTTTGGCACTAGTTTCCCTTTGCAGTACAACAAAAAACTTCATCGCCCAACGCAATGTCATAATTGAGCTCAAGAGAGTACTTACGGGTCAAGAAGCATTGATGTGTGTGCATGCGCAAGCAAGAATACTGCCTCACAAGCGAAATTCAACCAGTCGCAAGAAACGAGGGCAGCCACCATGTCCCGCATTCTATCCTGCAACGAGTTTCGGTCCGTGGCTGCTTTGTCAAAGGAATATCTGTTTGTCCGAGTCCTGTCAAAATCTAGAACAAGACGTGCTTTATATGATATAGCGATATGGTTTGTCGGTCGAGTGAAGAGATATTCAGATCTTCCTCTATAGCTAGCGAGGCCTGCATAGCAGAGCTCTCCTCAACCCGTTTGTCCTATTGCATTGTATAGTATAGTTGGGCTTGCTCTTTTTGATAGAAAACAGTTTGGGATGTTCTTCGGCATTTGACCAGACGCAGATATACACTGGGAAGTACTAATCGCTCAAAACGAATGGACGAGGTACCTCAGTCTTGCTAAAAACAATACTTAGAGAAAATTCCGCTTGATCATTTATGCAGGATATGTACATATGACTGTTGCGTACACAAGCCAAGTCGAAATAAATAGCTGTTTCTGACTTTCAGTTCCCATGGACTGTAACAGGATGAGAAGCCTAGCCAAGATTTGTCGAGCTTTTTCTTCCCGTGCCCTCGGCTCTGTGAAGTAGTAAAAAACTAAAGGAAAATATTGGCCCCATTTCTTATTGCTCGTGTTAGTCATCTTGTGAAAACTTCACTTTCCAAGTGCATATTATGTATGACTGGTCCGACTTGGCACATAATACGTCAAAATAAACTGTCTCGTCAGAGACGGCGCACCATTATAAGAGACACTCGAATCTATCACACAAAAATTGGCTCTATAAAGTACAATCACCCACAGTGGATTTGGCGTACTTTTGTCACTAAGTTCATCCATAAATCTACATGGCCTCATCTATGTCGAAAGCATGTACACCACGCTCCACAAAGAATGATTTCACTTAGATGTATGAAGGTCATAGCAGTACAGAGCTACAGTAAAAGGTTGAGTTGCATAAAGACCAAAAAACACTATGTAATGTCTTTCTTGCTATCTTTGAGGAAAAATGGCTGTTAATACAATACAGACAGTTTTCTGCAGTGGCGAATGGGCGCTATCACATTTGAACGCGCGATATAATGGCCTTCTCCTTTCCACTTCTTCACTATCATCAATGGCCAGCTGATTCACTGCCGCCGCTCCCGGGTTAAAGGCCAGCTAGCGGGTGCAGTGCATAAGTTCACGCCACCCGTTTCTACTTTTTTCTGTTTTTAGGCACTGCGCCGTGTCACCTTATGGCTGACAGAAATCAATCAGATGTGCTTTTCTTCTTTTTTTCTTCAAGAATCAATACCACCACCATTTCCTACCGTGGGCTGAATGAAGGGCAACGTCCGCCACACGCCACATCGCGGCCACGCTGCCGAGGGGAGGGCCGTGGCGCTTCGGTGCGGAGGTGTCATCTAGTTTTTCCTAGACAACTTAGCTGCGGAAAACAGTCAATACCTCTGAGCAACTTTCTGTGGCAGCGCAGCCAAGGCTACGAAGCCAAAGCATGCACTTTCTTACTACGCTTCAGCATGTAGTCCACGTATGCTAACGTTTATATATGACGTAGCATAAATGAAAACATAAAAACAAAACACATGGTTATTATGTTCAAGATATTTCACATTACTGTCAAAAAAGCTTATTTCTTGCAGTAATTTCATCCTTCGCTGTTTCTACTTTTCTGGTGCCACTTCATTTTTTTCCTTCCCCAGTTAACAACGATGGCGTCGCTCAGTTGCAGAAATTTCACGTCGAAGCTTGTGACCGAGCAACAGTGCGTGTTTGTTAGGGGATGGATCTATACTCGTCGAGCTGATAAAAACTAAGACGGTGTTGCGTCGCCCAATATGTCGTTTCATTCATGTGCAGTCATCAAGATAGAAGATATGTGGGAGTGATACCATCAGCGCAAGTTGGTCTCATGGGATAACCACCTCGAAAGTGACACCGGCGACTGTCCGTCTTCAGCAAGACTAGCTGCTTTAAAGCAAAGTAGCTGGAGAAATGCCGCCTCACCACTTTTAAGGTTCTTTTCTTGTTTTTGCTGTGCACAAGAAAAAACAGACGTGCTAAAGCTGACTCTTTGGCATACTCTGGAGTTGTATAGAATGCTGGTCTGGTGAAACACATTTTGAGCGAGGCATTCCACAAGAGCCGCCTCGACGCTGAGAGTATCGCTGTAGATGAGGCGTGTAAACTAGATTTGTTTAGAACAATTGTTCAACGATTTTGAGTGCGATGCACACTACCAGGGGGAGAGCTTTGGGCTATCCCGGTATGATAACAACAGTGAATGCACATATATTGGAACACACTAAAAACTGTCGCTTGGAGATCAGAAAGGCCGCCCGTCCTTTGATGTACAGAGAACTGACATTGCTTCTCACCCTGTGTAACACGAATGGTGTGCGCGTGGCTATAGGTTCAAATGCGCATGGAGCGCGGGCAAAGAGTGGGTGTCAGCATAATGGCTGTGGAGGAGAAAGCCGCATCATTCTGAACTCAGTGGGGGCTTTGTAGATAGTCGATTGTCTGAGAGAATTCCTTTCTATACGGCAAAAGTTGCATTTTGTAGTTTTTTTCGTTGAAACAGAATATACTATGAAATACATTTGCATTTAAAAGGAGTAAAAAACAGCAGGCCTGCGCGCTTTGTGCGCGGGACCGTCACAGCAAAAGATGAAGGAGTGGCCTTTCTGGTGCCATGTTGTAAACCCTGTGAGGGTGGTTACTACAATTACAGTTGCCATCTACTGGCTACACTACAAATCATAATTTACAGAAATGGCGAAATATTGACCAAATAATTCTTCATCATTCCATGGAGAAGGAAAGCATTCCATACACATCTGTAAACAATAGAGATTGCTTTGTTTAAAAAATGGGGGACCCTTAAGCTTCACCTATAAGAGTTGAACGTGATAGCAAAATCTGGCCTGTAGTGCACCCTGCAACCGCTGATTGCATACTTATTAATATGTTTTGTTACACACACACACACACACACACACACACACGCACACACACGCACACACGCACACACACACGCACACACACGCGCGCGCGAGGTACATACAGGTTTTTTATGTGAATCAAAAGTCCCATGGCCTGCAAGATAGACGCCGCGCGCTCGCCATCTCGGAGGCCATAAAGAGTTTCACAATGCCTCACAGATGGCAGCACATTATCTAGCATTTGCTGTTTGCTTGATCAACGCTTCTGGAAAGGCAAGATATGCTTTTCACTAGGTGGACATAGTTGCCTATTTTTAGAGCTGTTTGAAAGTTCCTGTGTTTTTAGTGGCGATGGCTGTGCTATCCCGGCCTTTCTCGAGATAGTTTGATGGCCTAATAAATGCGCTAACAAATCGTCGAATGGGCTTGTTTTCATCGTGACACCTGTCGAACAAAACGCTTTAAAGAGACTCCTACTAGTACATGGCATTTATGTAGTGTTTTTTCCTGAAGCAGCTGCAAGTAACATCGTGGCTTTGTGGCAGGACACCTGCTTACCGAGCGAACGACACGCGTTTGGTCTTCAGTGTAACCAAAAATTTTATTCTTCATTTTATGTACCTACTTCTTGATTTTTCGCTCACGGACAATTTTTCGCTCACAACCAACGGTGGAATTTCTGGGACACGAGCTCTCTAACACTATCTCGTTAAAACAGTAGCTGATAACAAGAAAGAACAATGGCTGTGCACACTGTAACGGGCGGGAAACTATAACACATACTCATTACGCAGTTCGCTTTGTGTGACACCTGGTTCGTATTTATATTTTCTCAGACGCTATATTTAAACTTTTAACGAGATTACTTGTCTTACATGATACCTCTACAGAGTCAGTTTGTGAAGAAATTTCACACACTGGTGTGCATGTCTGTGTGGTATAATTTTCAATTTACGCGTAGAGGGCCTGAGTTGAAATCATGCCTGAACTTATCTTCTTTTTTTTTGTAGTAGGGCATGATGGTGGCGTGGCTGGCGGGGACTGCGTACAACACCACAAAAATCAGGTATTGTTGCTATCCCATGACTTCTTTCTTCTAAAAGTTTTCCTTCAAACAGTACACAACCACGCATTTCTCAGCGCCAGTTTAACATAATGCAAGTAGCCTATGTGTGCACACAGGAGCAGAGTTGGGGGGGGGGGGGCGGGGGTTCAATAAAACGGAGTGGCCGCCCTCACGGTCACCTGAGATTTTTGCGCGCAAACTGTATATTGCTATGTTGTTTCAACTTGTTTCGCAGTGCAATTATGCTTTCTCTCTCTCTCTTTAATTTCGTGCTCTATAATCATTTTGGGTACCATTAGTGTTTAGTTTTGTCGCTTCACAACTTATTGATATGGAGTAGCCGAGGTAATATGGACCTCAACGGCTCCACAAGAAAACAGATAGAACAGAACAGAACAGGAGGGAGCGTGAAAGTCAACCGTATAAATTGACATAACAGGGAGGAGCTATTGAGTGGAGGACGCAAAGTGAACCCCATACATTGACATAATATGGAATTGGAGTGCTGCGACGAACCTTCACTCCCATTCCCTATGGTTGAGAGCCCTGACCACGGGCTTGTCATCATATGTGCATATGATGACCGTTTTGTTCTAAATTCTCTCAATGCGCACAAATGAAGCTAACTCCAGCATATTCAAAAGTGATACGTGTTTGTCGACAAGACCTTTTTGCAGTCCTCATGTTTATTTTTTTCTGCAAGTGCGCTTGCGCTATAAAATAATGCAATGGCATTCTAACGACGTGCACTATGCGCAGCTGTGTTTTAATGAGTTTTTCATTTCATGGGTGAAAAAAAAAAAACCTTCAGACTGGTTGAATTTGCACTCTTCATACGCGTTTTTTTTTTCTTTTCTTATTTTCCAGCCCTTTTGTTCACGCAAAAGCATGTGAATAGATAAAGGCTTTATGTTTCCTGAATGTAAATAATCTTCGACTAAACAACAATCTTTGTTCGGCACAAAGCCCGAAGCCGCAGGTTCTCGAGAAAGTTAGATTCGGGCAAAGTGAACAGACCACTACGCACCTGCATTGCGTCTTTAAAAGGTCACAAGAAAGGTATTCCCGGGATCGGCAAAGGAGATAAACGAACCTCTGGCCCCGCGGGATACCCAAGAAATTGTAGGTCGGCCCTGGAAGCAGTAAACACTGCCATTAGAAAAGAAAACAAGAACTTTCTAGCAGGAAAGAAATACAAACGTTGGTCGCATTGAATGTCTAGCCACAATTTGCACGGCACCGCTGTACACAATAAAAAAAGTTCCGAAGGAGAGCAAAGAGCAATAAACAGACGGGACCACTTTCGAAAAACGTAAGAGGTGGGGCTCAACAAAAGAAACACGTTCACGGAGAACCGATGAACATGTCCGGGGGATAGGTGTGAATGCGGGTTCACTTCGTTGAGCTGGGAGAAGAAAAAAAAAACTTTTCTAAGTAAATAGTTGCCAAGGCTTTCACAGAGGGGATTTCCTTGGCGAAGTGAAGGGCTTCTTTGAAATGGAAATGCGATTTTCCGCTTTGGAATTTCTGCAGTAGAAGTGGGATGACACGAAATTTCCTATTGACCTAAAGAAAGTAATACAAAATTTATAGGCCCATTTTCAGGCACATTGCACGAAGCAGTATATTTGCATTAAATGGAGGACGTTCGTAGCTCCTGCAATACGACTAAGACGGACGCCGTGGTCGTATTCTTGACCTCTTTTATTTTTTTATTTATTTAGAGAGAAGGCTACTTTATCGGCATAGTATACAAGTGGGGAAGATTCATTACCACAGCAATAAATACATAAACGCTCTTAAGTGTTTAATCAATGTTTTTATTAATAATTTAGATAATGCCGCGCAATAATTTTTTATTCGCTAGAAAATTCGTAACACGCTTGCGACGTGCTCGTCATGCTGCTCAATCCCGGGCCGTGCTACCAGGAAGGTTGCAGTGTCCAGGTATCTGCTCGAATATTACTGCACATTTCACTTAGCTGCACCTTGTGAGCTCGTTGGGTGTTCCGTATACCAAACTATCACTGATTAATTTCGTTTTAATGCTGCCTAGTAATGTCAGTGCTGCCTCTGAATCGGTGAAAACCTCCTGCCTCTGTGCATCTCCTGCAGAACTCATACGGTGAATTGTACGGAGCTTAGGGAATACCTCAGCTATTGTGAAGATGCCGCGCGAGTTGTCATATACGATTATTGCATACTGAGATGCAATATAAAAAATGCTGATGCTGAAGAGCTTTAACACTTCAGCCATCGGTATAGACGAAGGTGTACCCTGCGCACCACATAAGTATCTGCTAAAGCAATACTGTTTGCGTTGTTGTAATGAATTGTGACGATATTAGCTACTAACAGATCCAAAGTTTGTAGTGTAAACAAGAGTGGAGGGTGGTCGTCGTCTTAATTGTAATGATTATTCTTCGGTAATATATCAAGATCTCTCTTAATCTGTTTATGAACACTATTTTTATCTCTTTGTAATATCTTTACGCTCTTATGCTTTTAAGTGAAGTCTGCATGAAGTGTGAAAATCAGCCACTTTTAAATTATATTATTATTGGAAATGATAGTTGACGAGTGTCTGCTATTGCAAGGCTGCTAGTCATTCTCGGAACACCTAAGCAAACGCGTAGTCCACTAGCTAAAGGTGTTTTCAGTTGCTCTTCCGAAGCTTCGTTAAGGTCATGCGCAGTGAACAGAGTTATTTAAATAAACCTGTCAAACTTTTTGTCCTTAAGTAGTAGCTTTACTGTAATTATTGTTAACTGTACAAATAATTCGTGAGTCATGATATGAGAAGAACCGTTGCGGTATGAAAGAAGACACGCTTAACTACACGAAGATATAGACATGAACAGACCCAACTACAGTGTTCTAGTGTAGCACTCACATTATATCTTTTTGTTTTTTTTCTGCATGTGTGAGTAAACGTGTCTTCCTGTCAAGTGCACTTTAGTGTGGCGACCTCTGCACATTATATATAAACTGAAACTAACGGGCCAATCCCTCTCCATCGAACGCCCTTCTAACATGAATGTCGGGGTGGGTGACCACTTTAAGAAGGCACGAGGTGTTCCCGTTAGAGCTGAGTTCTAATAGTGCGACAGCAACTCGTCCGCGAACGTATCTTGGGTGAACGGTCAATGAGTCGACGACCCCAATATTGGTCTCTTCCACGTGGTCCCTAGCAGTAATCAGCGGTGAATTACTGGCTCGGTTTGTGACCTTTCGTGAGATGACAGTGTGGGTGCATCTTCCCGAGGCTGACGAGAGATGTTGTGGTCGAGCGTAATATAGACTGCGTAAAGAAGTCTGACTCATGCCATTGTGTGCAGCGTCGTTTGGAGATTTTATTTGTATGCTGTACTGCACTTCAGATGAGCGAGACTGTCAGTGGCTATAGTGTATAAAGGAACGCGTGATTACAACCAGACATTTGAAGAAGGGCAGGATGTTTATAGTTACGTGGCTGCCGATGCCATTGTGAAGTTGCCGGCAATTATCATGGTGAACCTGCTAGTTCGGCTAACAAATCAAGACCGTAGGAGGCACGCAACACCCTTCAACAAGCACACCGCCCGGCAACTTCGATCTTTTTCTAGCCACTTCACGCACTTACAATAAATTACACGAGTTTCTTCAACTCTCGCAAATAATACACCAACTCTAATTTGCGACTTTGATGGTCACACCTATACAACGCCATTGCTGCGAAACTTTGACCTGTTGCATGTACTTGGTTGTGGTGGAACGAATATTCTTTCCCTGTTGCATGTGCTTGGTGTGGAACAAAAATTCTTACCTTGCCAGAACATCTTACATCAATAAGATGTTCTGGTGGACTAGTTAACTCATTGATGTTAGTCATTCTTAAACTGAGCGAAATGACTCCAAGCCTGCATGGAATGTGTAAAGGACAGTCACAGCGAAAGCAAGAACACTCTTCGGGTAACTACTACTAGCACACTGCTAGGTAACCACTGCGCCATATATAACCAATTTTTTGTTCAGTAGGCCAGCAATCATCAGAACACGCGCGTCACACGTGTTCTGATCTGATAATAGCTTTCGCTGTAAAATCTTAGGCACCATGTATCACAGTTTGGCCATTTTCGAGCTACATCACCGTCTCGTCTATTACACAAAGCCAACAGAATTATTTCAAGTATTGAATACTGACCCCCGTATTCGCAAACGCTCCTCCACTCGACTTCCACCCTTCACTTGACAGAGTTGAGCACTGCGCTACCGCTCGGCTGAGAATGACGCTGCGCTACTCAAGAATCACAGCAGATTATTGCTCACATGCAGTGACTTTCCGTGCCCAGAGACGGCACTCCCATCGCCTTTCTGAAGTGAAGGTGAAGCGTTGAATGAAGGGACGTTCTAGAATACGGGGGTTAAACTTCCGAACTTTTCCTCGGTGTGGATGCTAATAAGAAAAGAATTCACGCTATAGCTCCTTGCACGTTGTAGACGCGTACCGAAGGTGGTATGCTGTGGGATACTTTCGCGGAGTAAGGTAAAGGCTTCAATTCAATAAACAAATCCGCGTATTTAAAAAAAAAGAACACGACCTCTCATGACACCATGATAAAAAGAACGTAATCAGATACAGTGATTCGTTTTTTTTTTGTGTGTGTGTGTGTGTGTGTGCAGCAGCAACATTTCGCAAGACAGCGTTTCGCGAAAACTCTGCGTTGCCTTTTAGACGCTATACGCTGCACGCTCAATCACCGTGGGGCAAAGTCTTCTTGTGCAGTGTGGGTAGCAGTGAAATAATGCTCACGTTTCGCTGAAATTTATGAAGCATCCCAGACGTCCGGTCATTTATCATTTAGGCTCGGCGCTGTCCATGTCCCCGAACTTCACGCGACTTACAAAATAGCTTCTCTCCCTGGCCAAGCTCAGCGCGAACGGCGGTGTGCAAGAGTAGCTACAAAACAGAGACTTCCTACTCAGATAAACGTATGAATAATGTCACTGGAAACAAATACGTCCACAGGTTTAGAGGGCAGAGAAGCATTGTTCTCGCTTCCGCGGACATTCCATGCGTGCTGTATTCTTCGCCAAGTTCGGGTTACAGGCAGTCGTTTTTCACGCCGCAGGCTTGCAAAAGCTTATGTGGAATATTCGCAGTGGCCTTCGCGATAGGCCGACTGAGTTATACGCCACCAATTAAGTGAATTTTCGTAGCGTGAGCTACATTACCCGCATTCTCTTCGTTTTATTGTGACCGGTGGCCTCACCACTCGCCGCGTCCTGTGGCATGACGTCAGAGGAGTACCCAGTGAAATCACTTTGCATTAGCGCTTTTGGTTTGAAGTAAACGTTGTTTGAGAGTGTGCGTAATTGTGTGCGTGTTTGTGTGTGGGTTCGTGTGTGTGTCACTTAAAGGTCAACGTTTTCTGTGCGCATCTTTAAATGTGTGTGTGTGCGTGTGCGTGTGGGTGCGTGCATGAGTACGTTCCTGTTTTGGCCGTGTTCAGTTATGCTGTTGAAACTTAACAGAGGAAAAGCCAGCGTTCTCTTGTAAATATAGAAGGGGCGGCTCAGTGGGATTTATCTGAAGATCTAGAAAGTGAGTCAGAGAGTCTAAAAGGAGCCAGGCTTCTTCGTAAGAATGAACTTGAGACAAGCCAGCTAGCCGAAAAAACGGAGGAAGAATGAGCTGCACGCCTCGAGAAGCATAAACCTACAGACAGCCCAGCTAAACAATAGACGCATTTAGTTCGGTGTCCGCAGAAGATGTGCGAACAAAATCTGCTAGCAATTTCTTAATTCAGACTCCGTCCGCAAAGCTATCGTGGACGCTCAGCGAAATTTGTCCAATAAGAATAGCTATACACCTCGCTACATACACCCAGGCACAACCGAGTTGTCCTACGGGACCTTGAGTCACCACATCCATTTTTTTAATGCAAATGTAACTCTTAGTCGGGATATGTCAGGCATCCGGCGTGGTCCGCGGCAGTGTCCGCGCGCCGGCAGGCGTTTTGTATCCGCTCTCACTCCCTCTCCATAGCAACAGCTGCAGGTTCGCTCGCTTATTCTCGCTTCTAGCAAACGGAACATGTGGTGCGAGAGAGTGTGCAGTGCCTCGCCACTCCTCTCGCCATTCGCTCTCTCTCCTCCATGAGTTCCACTCTCTCGTCCACTCACACCTCACTTTCACAGTTCGCTTGCTGGTCGCCTCGCAAGGTGGTTGCAGAAGTCGGTGAAGGCGAACGTTGGACGCCAGCAGTACCCTCTTTGGCCGCAATAAATGCATTCGCATTTCCTACAAATTTCTTTCGGGAAGGTGGAGGCACCCATTAAGACACGTTAACTCTTCTATCGAAAAATCACACATGTAGGGCCAGTGATATGTCAGTATCCTCGCTTCCCAAGAGAAGTAGTGCCACTGAATTAACAATGATGTGCAGATTGCTGAAGCCTATTCAACATTTAATGATGTGCAAAATATTTTCAGAATATCACACTGCATCGTTTAAATGTATCCCCTACTGCTACGCGGTAAGTACATATGCAGTCCATGGATTATTTTGTGGTAGGCTGTGTTAATAAATATGCACCAGTATATTGCAATGCTATTTGGGTAATATGTGTTCTGCCTTTTTTTCCCACTCATGATATTTTAAATCAGCCATTATAATCTCTACACATGTGTATTTTTCGGCTTTTTTTAGAATTATCCCCGCGCAGAACGATAATTCTCATATTTAGGGCCTTACCTTCTCATACTCTCTTCCTTTCCTTCATCTCTCTCTCTCTCTTACTCACCTTGTCTGTACTAAGAAAGCAGATAATGTAAAATTTATCTCTAATGGAGCTCAGTCCCGAAATATTGTAGCCATGAGAACATGATGATCGCCGTAAATCAGCGCATTAAAAATCAATGAATGTGTACTTATGCAATACCACGTCTTAGTGGTTAGGAGTTTTCAATCACACACGTTTGCCGATAAAATGATGCCTACATAAATGGTATAATCCGAGCAACATGACGTAACACAATGCGCACAAAGGCGCTGTTTTGCCGCTCATGTAGTGCAGATGCGAAGTTCGGTCGTGATCGCCCAAGGTTATGACAATGCGAGCCAGGCACCGTCACAGTGGCACGGGCAAAACTGCACTGATATGTTCTAGGCTTGTAGAAGTGCCCATTTTAGTTTTAGGACAGTGTTATCCTTGGCCAGTATACCAAGATCTGCAGATTATATGATTGTCGAGATGGCGACCACTCTTACATGATGCCTATAAGTGGCGTCCCTTCATCCCACTGCCTGAAGCGTGCTCTCTTCCCTCCAGCATTGTTCAGCTAAGAGTGATATACAAAAAATCAGTCGTAAATAATGTCACCGTATTGGTTTCAATAATTAATGATCTGCTGCATACACACAAACGTGCCACATTCACTCTGAAGAAGCATAATTAGCACACAAATCTGATGCGTCCTCGCAAGACAGCAAAATATTGTTGCTGATGTTAACACTTATCTGCAGAAGCACAGAGACAGGAAATAAAATCTAGCTGGAACCCCGACTTCGTGTGTATTCTAAAATTACATTATGTGCTCACATAAATTTTATATACGGAAAACTAAAGGTGCATTTCAAATTCAAATTCAAATTCTTTATTTCTGCCTTGTAGGGGTACAGACAGTGGAGGCGCAGAAAAAGCTGTCAGAGACAGCTTGACAAAGCCGCGACACCCTTTTGCTTAGCAGCAGCTTCACAGCAATGTTCATTAAACAACAGTATTAACATAGTGTAATGGCAAATACACAATAATCGACAAATACAAAAGAGACTCTAAAAGATATTATAAAATAGAAAAAAAAAAAAAAACTAAGCTTACATATTAACGTACATGGCACGCAAAGTATTCTTTGACGAACTGAAGAGATCAAAACCACTATGTAAATATGAATTTAGAAGGGAAGGAAGAGTAAATTGCAGGCGTTGTCGACCTAAGTTTATTCTGGGTGTCGGCACAACCCAAGACTCTCCATGCCTTGTCATAAATGTCATTTTTCGTGCATGCAAATCGGCAAGGTATCGTAGATGGTTTATATTTTTTAGAGTTTCGAGTTGAAACCTGACACTCAAACGGAATTTGTACAAGTTCTCGATCTTTATTACATTACTTTGCAAAAAGAGATCTGCACTGGGCGAGTGCCAAGGTACATTATGAACATGACGAAGGAATCTCTTTTGCAGAATGTAGATACGCTGAAGACAGCCAGGAGTAGTCGTGCCCCAGACTAAGTGGCAATAGTTTAAATAAGAGTAAAAAAGGGAATTGTACAATAGTAGTTTTATTGGTTTCGGGAGAACGTATTTGAGCCTGCCTACGATCCCAGTTATTTGAGCCAGTTTCGTTGAAATGTGATCCACATGCTGTTCCCAAGACATAGAGGAGGAAAAAACCACTCCGAGGCACTTAAATTGTTCAACCACATCTATACATCGTGAGTTCAGTTTAATGCCGAAGGAAAAAGGAACTGGTTTATTTTTAGGGCGGAATACGACAGCTTGTGTTTTCTTCTCATTGATACGCATGCACTTGGATTCTGACCATTTTTGTAGCTCACTCATGGTATCATTGCAATCCCGAACAAGGATATCAAGATTATTTCCAGAAAAAAAGATGCTAGTATCATCAGCATAGATGATAAATTTAGCAGTGGTGTTGATATTGCAAATGTCGTTAAGATACATATTAAAAAGCAATGGTCCTAATATACTGCCCTGTGGAACGCCACAGGTAACAGACTTTAGTTCAGATTTTATGTTGTCAATGCAAACAGCCTGTTTTCTATGCGATAGATATGATTTCAGGAGCAACTGCGCCTGTCCACGAATACCATAACATTCTAAGTTTTGCAGGAGTATAGTGTGATTGACAAGATCAAACGCCTTCGAGAAATCTACGAAGATACCAATAACGAAGGCTTTCTTTTCAAACTGTGTTAATATATATTCCTTTTGTTCGAGTAGTGCTAGTTCAGCAGATTTATTTTTACAAAACCCAAATTGATTTGGTGATAGTAGGCTATGTTTATTAATAAAATCATACAACCTAGTATATAACACTTTCTCAAAAACTTTCGAAAATATTGGAAGTATGGATACTGGTCTATAATTACCTAAATCATTCCGATCTCCTTTCTTATATAGAACCGTTACTTTAGCAACTCTCCATTTCCGCATAAGCATTCAGTGACATGAGCAGTTTTGTGATGTGTTTACCCGTTATAACATTTAAGGGCTAATGTCAGTGTTCCACGTCACATTGGTCAATAATGCAACTCATTAAGTCGTATACTACAACAACCTGAGTGAACAACTTCTAAAACAACAACAGCTAATAATAATAATAATAATAATGATAATAATAATAATATTTTTGGTCGGACTTTATTTTGGTTGAGTTGCTTCCTACTTACTTTATTTGGTTTCAGGTTTTTTCATGTATATTCAATCAGTAGGAACCAACTAGCGCAAACTAAATCTTTCCTTCCAATTCATGCAGCGCAATTTTGCAAAATCATAATAGCCACTTGATTATTGAGGCAGGAATTAATGAACTAAATAGCAGCACTTATTTGTGATTTACCGTATTTCACCAAGTTTTCTTGTCGCAATTTATGATCTCAATAAAACGTTTGTTTTCTATTCGCACATAATAACATGTTATATATAAGTGCGATAAACTTCATTTACCTTGATGCAGCCAATTTCAGTCGAACGTGTCTTCATTCCTCCGCATTTTATGGCGACTTCCTCAGGCAATGTTGCGTCTTCGGCAGGGACTGATCGTTGCCGAATGGCGCCTTGAGGTTATAACCTATGAAACGCGGATGTCCACAGCGTATCATCATGAACACTTTTTGAAATTTTGTTTACAGAACGTCATCACAACTTTGAGCTATAGTAGCTGCAAGCACTGTGCAAACAGCATGAATGTGGTAGAACGAACAAAAGAGCTCACTAAACGTGCATATATGTATTGCATCACATCTTCTCGCTCTTGTTTTGTTCTTGGGCCTGTGAAAAGGAGTCTTGCCCAGGTTGTAGTGAAGTATGCAAAACAATAAGCATAATTCAGTTATACTTATTCTTTATTTTGATTATTTGTGGCTGCATGGCATTTATAACCTGGAGAGTTTCGCACATTATTTTAGCTATCCAGTTCACTTTCTGCTACACGTGATTTATTAAACTGTTGCTAGTTCTACGTTCCTTTATTATTGTGATTATCCTAAATAGTCTTTGCGAACATACAAGTGGTCACTGCATATAGCTTATGCTCATTTTCAATATACTGAGGCTGAGATAAAGGATTGGCTAAGCTGTCAATGTACTGACACTGTAATAAAGTTATCTCAGTATTCTTCGTTTTTGAAAGGGCACCCGCAAACCCTAATGACAACAGAAAAAAATCTAGATGCCACGGGCCAATAAGGTAACAGAGTTCGGTTTCACAGTTCGAATCAACTAAGCTAGCAAAACAGTAAAGTGGTTCCTTTTATTTTCCATAGGCTGAGAGATCATGGTAGCCGCTCATGCATGTATTTATTCTTGCGCAAACTACGTTTTCTAAGCATTTGTGGGGTTCAACAGGCAGGATTATGCCTGGAGAACTCCTAAGTAAATCATGCCCCGAAAACTGCTTTAGCACAGACGTAACCATGCCTATTCCAGGGCAGTTTGTTCTTGGTAGTCAGCTGCCAGAACGCAATCTTACGGTGACACTTCACTTCAAGGAAGCTGAAAAGATCGTGGTGAAAATTTGATGAATGCGAAAGTTGGCTGAACTGAAATATGTTGTAATTTTTCATCAATAGCTAAACAAACATACTATAAGCTTCGTATGCGTGCTGTATTTGATCGCGGAATAGCACAAATAATGTATTTTTCTCATAACCAATGTATTTGTATCACTTGTATTTTTGGAAACAATGATTGCTACCCTTTTTCCTTTCGTTGGCTGAACTTTTTTACCCTGATATGATGTATTTCCACCTTACTGACTCCCCTATGGTGATTTGCAGTATCTATAAATAAATAAAGGAATAAATAAATAGGTAAGTAAATAAATGAACAAATAAATAAAGAAATGACTTCATTCGTTCAAGTAAATTCTGACCTTTTTATTGGCAATGCTGCTTATTAGGACGTGAACTTCAGTTAGCATGTTTTGAAAAAAAATGTATTCAGCTTTCAGTGCACTGTGGCATTTAAAAAGTATTGAACTAATCATGAATCGAGTCACTGTGTCAAAGCTCTCATGCTTTTTTTCCGGGACAACGCCCTCCTGGGAAGGGAAGGACTGCTTTTCCAAGTACACCACTACACTTCTTTAGCTCCGAGGAGGAAAAGGAGAAATGACCGTTTATTTTTCGAAATGGTGTAGCGGTGTAGATTCCGCATCCACCTTAGGCGGGAGGTCTTCTCATTCCAGGAACCCTTTGGCATTCGCTGCCACCTTGCCCTGGCGACGAGACGTCGTTGTTGGTCCAGGACCTCCAAGGCGAGCTTGGCCTCCCACGTTTCGAGGAGGTGTTCGTTTTCTTTAACAGCGTTGCAGGTATTCGGCGGAAGCAACAGGTCTGCATGTGTATAGCATGGACACATGAGGACGAGGTTGGCCAACGTGTCAGGTACGACGCATATCGGGCAAACATATTCAAGTAATGATGGGTACAATCGGTGCATTAATATGCCATGTGTATATGTGTTGCTCTACAGTCTTCTCAGTGTGGTACTGTCATATTTGTTGAGCTTCGAGTGTGGTAGTGGATACTCTCTCCGCTCCAGCCTATTGTTTTGCAGTATTGCAGAGTAGGTGTTAGGTACAAACTCTGACTCCGCGGACGCAGTCCTGGCGGCTAGAAAGCAGGAAAGGGTAGCCCGATAGGCGTTGTCGTGGGCCACAACGTGAGCCCATTCGTTTCAATCCAGCCCTTCGTGCCCAGGAACCCATGTCACACAGGTGAACGGCATCGGAGTGCTTCGGCGCTTCAATATCTGGACTGCTTGGGTAGATACGCGACCTTTGCTGTGATTTCACATGGTTGCTAGAGAGTCTGTAAATACCACAGCTGCATCCAAGCACGTTGTTGTAGCTAGGGAAATTGCCGCCTCCTCTGCAGTTTCTGGGCTTCAGTTGCCTACTGTGGCAGATGCGAGCTTAGCGCCCCAAGAATCAATGACGCTCAAAGCGTATATATAGGCGTTTCTACCAGGATATTTGGCTGCGACTGTAAAACTGGAGTCCAGATCTTCGCCACGATTTCATCGTAAAGCATTCACTCGTGCCTGCCTTTTTTTCCTTGTGATGCGTGAGGTGTAGCATATAGCGCGAGATTCGTGCAATACAAAAAGATTCGCGGATGTTTGGCGGAATCCGTTCTCTTCGGTCCGTACGCGTCCGTGTCACCTATAAAGGTATTGCTATATATAGTTCAGCCGTGGTAGCACTGATCTTCCAGTGGGCTAGAGGTTTAGCCGTTCTACCTCTCTAGCCCTGCCTGCTTCACCCCGCCGTGGTGGTCTAGTGGCTAAGGTACTCGGCCGGTGACCCGCAGGTTGCGTGTTGGAATCCCGGCTGCGGCGGCTGCATTTCCAATGGAGACGGAAATGTTGTAGGCCCGTGTGCTCAGATTTGGGTACACGTTAAAGAACCCCAGGTGGTCGAAATTTTCGGAGCTCCCCACTACGGCGTCTCTCATAATCATATGGTGGTTTTGGGACGTTAAACCCCACATATCAATCAATCAATCAATCAGCCCTGTGTGGTTCGGCTAGTTCCTGCCAGGTATTGTGCACACCAATCTTCAGCAGTTTCGCAGTGGAAGCCGTGAATGGGAGCCCTAAAACGATTTTAGTGGCCTAACGAAATATGATGTTCAGCTTCTTTATCTCTGCGTTCTTCAGGGCGAGGTAGGAAGTGCCATAGGTTATTCGACTGCTGAGGAGCGCTTGCATCACGCGCAGCTTGTCTTGCTCTTTCAGGCCGCTTCTACGGTTCGTGATTCGCCTAACGAGGTGCGTGAGTTGAGATAGCGTGTGCTGCTGTCGAGGGAGTGTGGCCACACTTGACCCATCTTTATGGATGTGCAGCCCCAGTGCTCGTAATGTTTCCACTTTCTTGATGGGCTTTCCGTTGAGGGTGATGCTGGGATCGGGTTCAATGTAGGTGGCTGGCCGCACTATCAATCTAAACTTCAGGATGAGGTGTTCTGACATTTCGGGAGCAGATTCAATACCACATTTTTCTAAGTACCTCACAATAATATCTACTAATTCTTGTAGGCGCATTTCTTGCATACCGGTATTTGAGGCCCTTGTCCATAGCGTAATGTCAACCGCATAAAAGGCATGTCACAGGTTTTGTATATCATTGAGGATATCTTGTATATCGTTCAATAACTTAATCAATGCGACGTTGAAAAGCAATGGCGAAATGACCGAACCCTGTGGAGTACCCCTGCTCTGTAGTAAGAGAGTGTCACTGCGAAGGTTGTACATTTCCATCGTGACCGTGGGGTGCATGAGTAAATTTCTCACATAGTTGTATAACCAAGCCCCACTGTCCAGATGTTCAAGGTTGCAGAGGTCAGCATCGTGGCTGACGGGGTTGAAAGCTGTCTTCGTATCAATGGTGACGATTGAAGACTTGCTTCTGGTGCTCAGGTAATCGATGAGATTTTCCTCGCGCAAAAGGAAGAGGTCTTGCGTTGATGGGTGTTGCCTGAATCCGAAAATTGCATTCGGAAAATATCTCTTGTCTTTGAGGTAAGGGGTTAGACGGTTTTGTATCATTTGCTCGAATAGTTTCCCTAGATATGAGTTAAAGAAAATCGGGTGCAGGTTCTGGATGCTGAGGAGTTTGTTGGGTTTCGAGATCATAGTAATCTCTGAATGTTTCTAAATAGCCGGTGTTTCTCCACCCTCCCAGCAAGCATGGAGATACCGGAGTAGGGCTTCGGTTGCCTGCTGCGCAAGGTTGCGGAGATGCTTGTTCATAATGTGATCCTTCCATGGGCTGCTGTTTTAGTGAGTGTAGCTAGTGCTGCACCTTGTTCAGCCAGCGTAAATGGTTCATCATGTTCGGTGTTTGGTTTTCTGTCGTCGGCTTTGTCGTGTGCCATCGTGGTTATGGGTGCGTCTCCACACAGCTTCTTCTGGAGCTCATGAAGCAGGTCCTCCTCTAATCGCTTGTCGATACGTCGGCTGCAGCAACCACCCCTTCTTAACAAATTTCTTCATATTCTCCACCTTTCCTTTTGTTTGTACTTCTTTGGTTGGAATTGTTGGCAATTTTTCTTCCGAAATTTCATCTTTCTCCTCCTGCTGTTCTCTCTGAGGTAGACTGCTCGCTACAATCATACCTGCAAGCAGAACGGTGCAAATCCCTATGCGGCAGGCACAAGTACATAGTCCTATAAACGAAAAACGCCCTCTGTACCCAGTCTTTCAGGCTATTCCTGATCAATGAGAGGCAACATGCAGTAAATGGTATCATAAAATATGTCCGTGCAACTGAAATGCACTCTGTACTAGTTTCTTTAATTAGAAATACACTAATATTGCATTCACACCAATGGGCCCATCTCGGTGGAATAAAGAATACTTCGTAATCTTCAGTTAGCTAAACTGATATTCATTCAAATGGTATTTAACAGTTTTCGTTAAACTAGAGGTATTGACATCGTTACTTTTTAAAAAAGTCCACCTATATGAATCGCCCTTTAGCGCTCCAGGGCATGAAGTATACCCTTTTTTATTTTGTCCTTACACGACAACCATCACATCATTTGTCCACTTGCATTTACTTTCTTCTCTTACCTCTCTGCACCCTGTTCCTATTTATCGCACCATGTCACCCGTAGTTTCTGGTTATCGCGGCTCGGGCAATGTCCGCTCTTTTATCATCGCAAGAGCAGCAGCGTGAGTGTCGATAGGGTCAATGCCATGGGCAGCCTTTGAGTTCAACCTCGTATGACAAGAAAATAAAAGCAACACCGTGGCAGATGCCACGGCCGTCATCCTGGAGATATGAAAGCCATGAATCACGGTAATTGAGATCAGACGCCTTGTGAAGGCAAGAATTGAGTGCAAGGTCGTCGATGTTGTGCCTGCCGCCTGCACTCTGCACCTCCGAAATAGCCTGCAGTAAAATGAAAGCTGCAGGTTATGTCTAGCCAAACGGAAATCTGCATCAACTCTGAAAGAAATAAAACTTCTAGAAGGATGTTTATCTTTTCCTTTCTCTGCAGGACGCTAGAGGAACCCGTAGCTTCGCGGAAGCTTCAATACATTTCTCTTCCATAAATGTTCCTGGCCTGCTCTCGTTTTGATTGGCTGAGATGAATGGAGTATTTGCCGTACTGCGCAAAACTGTTCAGACTAACTCTTTTTTTGTTGAAATCTTATGTTTCCGAGGTTCTGCATCCGTAGTAATGTTTTCTGCTTTCCCTCTTCAAATTCCGTCTATTTGTATGGATACTTCAGTTCTTACGCCTTTTTTTCTTCGCATGGATGGGCCTTTGCGCCACTCCATTAATCTTCACCGGTTAATAACCCCGACGGAAAAAGCAACTGTTGCACACGAAGGGCTTCAGATTACTATGCATGTACTTAGGAACATTATATTGTCTTCGCGCAATAATATATAAGCTCATTTTCCGGGGAACTTCTTCGAAAAAGGCATGAGAAGAATACTACTATAGCACCTCCAAAGGACACCCAATGCTTTGATTTTGACGACATCATCGTATTGGTTCTGGTGGTACTCACTAACACAAGGTAGAAGTCCAGGAGAAGATTTAAGCTTGAAGAGATGAACCTTTTGTGTACACGGTGTTTTGCTGCAGACGGCGATTGGACACGAGCTCTCGACTCCTTCAAGAACTTAGCCTTGAAAATGCAAGATCGGTCGTTGAAACACCAGCACCAGACACGCCCAATGCTCGAGGACTCCTCTACGCGTTTTTTGTTGCAAACCATACGGCAGTACTGTTATTCTAAAATTCGAATATCTGCGTATGTTCAGCTTGGTGTTGTGTCTGAGGCACTTACATTTAAAAGCTATGTATTTAGAAATATTTTTGCAACTAGTACGGGAGGCGCCTCCCGATAGTCTGCCAGATGCGTGACATCTCTTATTACGCTCACTAAAACTACATTTCTAACCTATTCAAGGGTCAGCGGATACTGAAAAATAAGAGTAAGCTGCACTGCGACCCGCAACAAGTTTACAGAATGGAAAAGCAGAGGTGCTGTATTCTTGCTTAATTTCAAGGTGAATATTGGACTGATGTATGCTCATGTTGGAGTTCAACCTAAGGTAAGAGCAAAACAATGAGTGAGTGCTCAAGAAAAGGAGCCGTGGATACACTGTAAGCTCGAAAAAATACCGCAAATCACCACAAAAAACTAAAGAAACAGATGGAAAACCGCGTGATTCTTGATGCCACGAGAGTACTCCACACCGCGACGTAACAATATTTATACACACAACCAATTCGTTGATGCGTGAACTTCCCTTTTATGAAACGATAGGAATATTTGTTCTTGAAACCACATCGAAAAGATTCTAACGAGCCTTACTTCTTTATAAAATTTAGCTTTGACGCCTCTGAAGATGCTCACCGTGTGTCAATCAAGAAGGATTAAAAAATTGCTGGAGTGAAAGCTCCCACAGTACCTTGCCAGCAGAAGTGAAGCCAGCTTCTGCCACTGCCAAGATGGCGGAAACATGCTCTTTTCTGTTACTGCCCATTTAAAGATCAAGTGGCTTCGATATGTTAATGTAAATGCTACGTTAGTTATATATCAAAAGATAGTTGTTCCCATCGAAACAACACACAGAGACGAGCATGGCTGACTGAATATCCAAAGAACTTTGCCCTCTAGTAGAGGCTGACTTGGGAAGGGCGGAGGACAAGAACAACAAGAAAGTAGGCAGGGAGGTTAACCAGGCACATGCTGGGTTCGCTACCCTACGCTGGGGGAATAGGAAGGGGTATAAAGATGAGAGAGACAGAGAGGAAAGAGAAGAGAAAGAGAGAAAGAAAAAGGATTGTCAGTCAATGGGCTGACGCATATGCAGCGGTGGCACTACACAAAAGTTAAAGGTGTTCACATAGGCCTGTAGTCCTGAAAAAGCACAAGACGGCTTTGACTACCTTTTGAGCCGACGAAAGACGAGGACGATGTTCCAGTAGCATCTGCTTAGAGAGTGGCCGACCGTCCAATTGTCGCAATGCATTCTAAAGCTTCTGTCTTTCAGAGACGAATCGAGGGCAACGGCATTGCAGATGGTCGATGTCTTCTTCGGTGCCGCAGACGTTGCATTCTGCCTTTTCGGTCAATCAAATCAGGATTGTATATGCTTTTGTGAAGGCAACCTCCAACCAAAGGCGACAGAAAAGTGAAGCTTCACGTCGACGAAGTCCGGATGGAGGTCGAAGTTCCAGTCGAGGGTTTATTTAGTAGAGTCTCGTATGTCCTATGCTTGGGGTGTTCCCCTCCAGCAGACACAGACTGCGTGCTAGGTGGCGAAGTTGCTTTGCAGCGTCTGTCCTTGACAAAGAAATTGGAATCTTCTTGGTGGCATGTGCGAACCATGTTGTCTGTGGAATCATTACCACTGATCTCTCAATGACTAGGTAGCCACTGAAAATTGACCTCGTGGCCTGTTTCTGTGATGTGGTGAAGAAGCGTGACAACGTCGTGTGTTAACTGTTCGTGGCAACCTCGTCGAAGGACTGACTGCATGCTCTGTAAGGCTGGTTTTGAGTCGGAAAGCACAGCCCATGTACTCGGTCTCTGGGATTTGATGTACTCTAGGGTGCTACGCAAAGCCGCAAGTTCTGCCGCGGTAGACGTAGTGACATATGACAGCTTGATTTGCAGAATGATTCCACTAGCTGGAATCACCACAGCACCGCCAGAACCAGACGCTGTAGTTGAAGCATCGGTGTATATGTGCACGTGGTTATCGTACATTTTGTGCAGGAGGTGCAAGTTCAATTGTTTTAGGGCTGACGAAGACATATTTGATTTTTTTCTGTATTCCTGGTATTGAAACTACAAAAGTTTTTCATCCATTCATCCTGGTATTGAAAAACGTACTTGCGGAAGTGTCAGGCACCACGGAGGATACACCAATTTCTCCGCAGGCGTAAAACCTGACGTAAACTATGCACGATGTGCACAGACAATTGCACTAAATTTCGTGCGGTGCCTCTTAGCAGCGAAGGCTGCCAAGTGGTGGGAAGGATGCCTAGCATGTTGCCTTAAGTACGTACGCATCGTTTCAATGGTGATGTGCGTCATGATCGAGTAGCCCTGTGCATTAGCAATGGTTTCAGCTGTCGATGCACAGCGGAGTAAACCAAGGCATATACTGAGAGCCTGGGCTTGAATATTTTGGATTGTGCGCAGGTTCATTTTGCACGTGTTAGATATAACATGTAGGCTGTACCGCAGGAATTCAATAAATAATACTTTGTACAGCTGTAACATAGTCTCGACAGACACTCCCCGACTTTTTCCGGCAAGAAACCTGAACAAGTGACAAATGGCGGTCAGCCGCTTTTTAGCGTGATTTACGTGTGGTGTTCAAGACAGGTTTCTGTTGATTATGGCTCCGAAGAACCTGTGACTCCGGCTGCATGACACCAACTGCCAGTTAATTGATATACCGTAAGCGGACACTGGCTTTCTGGTGAAAGCCATGACTGCACATTTTGCACTTACGATTACAAGCCCTTGTTTACGTAGGTGGCGCGATGTCACTGACGCTGCCTTCTGAAGTCGAGCGCGAAGTTAAAGTCGAGTCACACCTGCGGTCCACACACAGATGTCATCAGCATAAATGGAAAGTGCCACGCTGCTTGGTTGCTTGCCAACTAGATCGATGAGTGTTAGGTTGAACAAGGTGAGGCTTAGCACTCCACCTTGCAGGACTCGGCCACAGTAGTACTCGCGTGTCAGGCCATTCTCTGTCTGCACGTGAAATAACCTTTTCTGTGGGTAGCTCTGAGCTCACATATATATCTTGCCACCGAGTACTACTCCTTCTAATGCGCTGAGAATGGCTTCGTGGGGGACACTGTCGTATACGCTCCTTTCACGTCAAGAAACAGAGCAGCAGATAACTTTTTGCAGGTCTTCTCGTGCTCTACATAGAGGAAATGCCCAGAGGTGACTTGCCGGCTTTGAGAGGTGGAATCAGGCGACTTGACTTCCATTTCTGTGGAACCATGTCAGTTTACCGGGAGTTGTTGTATAGCAGCAAGTGTGCCTTCCGAGCTTGGTCTCCTAGGTGACACAGAGCACGCTAGGGGATGCCGACAGGTCCTGGCTCTGAAGAGCGTGTACACAAAGCAAGCGCAGCCTTTACTTCTTCCATTGAAAACGAACACTCCCTTCGGCGATCACGTGAGGATACAGAACAGTCGGGCGACTTCGTCCCAGTTGACGTTGCACCGCAGGCAACCCTTCGACAGAAAGATTCTGTGACGTCAATCTGCTCGCAGCGTAAATGAAGTGCCAGAGATTTAAATGGGTAGCGCTGAGTAATCGTTGTACGAAGATCCCAGACAGTTCTCCATATTAGTGACAGAGGCTTTCTGTGATCGAAAGAATCTCAAAATGATAACCATTGTCACTTATCTAACTTGTTCATGTGACGCTGTATTTTTCTTCTGTGTGGGTCTGGCCACTCTCAGATCATCAAATGACCTCGTGTGTCTATAACGTCGTTCTGCACGAAGACGAACCACTCGGAGTTTCTCAAGTTGAATGTCCATATCACTGCGAAATCAGCTCACGGGAAGAGAACGCGTCGTGGACTGTAGGGCACTCTTCATTGCGTCCTCTAGGTTGAAGGGTGAGCCGTCAACATAGTCTTCCATGATTAACTTGTATTTTTGCGAATTGGTGCACGGGATGGCTCTGGAGGACTTGGAAAGCCGTCAATTTTCACCTTTGTTGGGATGTGGTCACTACCCCTTTTTCTAAATCCGAAAATCAATGCACTCTTCCAGTGAACGAACACGAGACGAAAGGGAGGTCCACACAACTACTATAGGCCGATCCATGCAGATTGATTGATTGATTGATTGATTGAATGTTTATCATCATTTGTCACATGAGGTTTACAAACACTGATTGGACCCATAGCCTGAGGCTAGTGTAGGGTCCAATTAGAAAAGTAATGGACCGAAGCGGGAAATATCAATTACACATAATACATACAGACACTGTAAATATACACATATTCAGAGTAGAGAAGTCTTTCTCTTCTTAAACAATCTGGTCACACCAAACAAAACTGCATGTGCGCCTACAAAAAGTTATGGCAGATAACTTCGTGGACACACCCAAAAACATCAGTTAAAATACATAAAGAACATCAAACTGTCACAAGTTTTAGTTAGAAGGAAAAAATGCTAGGTTCACAAGATTCACCAGCGTATATTTATACAAATGTAAGTGCTTACCACCAAAGAGAAAAAAAAAGCATTTACAGCTTGCTCAAGAATTCATTTTTGTTTTACCGCAGCATTGTGTGATGTCTTCAATTCAGTGGGCAAACTATTCCAGATCTTTATCTCTGTGAATTGCATTAATCTGTCACCATAAACGTTATGGTGTGAGATTAATGATGAGATAAGTAGGGCGGCCGCCAATCACGAGCATAAGTTCACATTTAGAAGCGAAATACAGTATCTGTCTGCCTCTAGTGTTGACCCTGGAGCTTCCTTAGAAGTAGTGGTGGGCATTAAAGTCGCCAGTTATCACCCATGGCTGGAGAGTTGAATTCGAAATTCCGCGCAAATGCTCGTGGTCTGGACGACTTCAGGGATGTAAGTAGGTCCCGATGATTGCGAATGTGGTCGTCTTGTTTTTCACTGTTAGACAAGAGTACTGGTTTTCTTCGTCAGGGGGTACAGGGTGATCAATATAAGTTAAGTCGTGCCGTATGAACACAACAAGCTTGCTGCGCTCTCCACGGGTAGAAGACATAAAGCACTTATATCCAGAGAGTCTGATGTGAGCTGACAGGTTTGGTTCACAAATCACAATTATGGAGAACTTGTTCGTGAATACAAATTGCCAGCAGTCGGACATACGCGCCCCAAGCCCTCTGGCATTCCACTGAAGGACAGATGCATTCTTGACCTCCTCTCGGAAGAATAACATGTCTCGGGCCATATTTTTAGCTTAGAGCTGCAAGCATCGGACTCAAAGTATGCAGCACCTGCAGTGCGCTCTGAACTGACGGGGTGTTCATGTTGCTGAGGAGCATGCGCATTGCGCACATAAAGGTCTGCAACAAGTTAATGACCAGGTGATCCTCAGTTGTATTTGCATCAGGGGTTTGTGATGGCATCGAGGTTGGCGGGACTCGATGCACCTCTGAATCTGGCTGTGTCCATGGAAGAGAAAGCCACTCTTCAAGAGGTAGGAGTGTTGACCCTGCTTTTGTTTTCGGTAGATCCGTCTTCTCGTAGCTTGATGTTGGGTGGCCAGTTGTTTTTGTGGGGGATGGCGAGTCTGTATCGGCAAATGTGACGTTTCGTGATGATCTTCTGTGGTGATGCCGACATTGCCTTATAGTAGCAGGAGCTTCTCTGTGCTTTGAATAGTCGCACACCATGCGTTTCAGCACCGCATGCTCATTTCGCACTCGCGGGGAAGCTGTAGACGACGCTTTATGAGCGCCATGGCAGTCGGAGCAATTGAACGCCGTTGACGGCAGGTATCTTCTGAATGAGGTTCGGCACACCACCGGCACACAACATAGCTGGTACATACTCCTTTTACATGTCCCATCTTGAAACATCTGTAGCATTGCAGGGGCTTCTGTGTGTATGGACGGACCTAGTGGCGAACGTGGCCAACTTTGACGGGTGGTGGAAGACTATCTCCATCAAAAACAATCTTCAGGCAACGTGACTGACCTAGCCTTGCGATGTGCTTGATGAGGATGTCATCTGTAGTTGGCTTTATCAAGACGAGAAAATCGTCAGTCTGAATGGAAATGTCCATGTAATAAATGACGCCAACACTGCCCTTACAGTCAGTGGGGATCAGTGATTTAACTGTGACTCTGTCGATTTCTGTGATGATCTGTAGGCTTTGCAGCACACTACGGTGTAGAACATGAACTGCCAGAACATTCTTCCGCGAGTTGCTCCTCACGTCTTTAATCTCATTTGGAGAAAGTATTTCGAGATGTGCAGCGGAAACTTGCCTTTTAAGCCGCCTACAGGTTGGCTGAAGGGTCCACAGCCATGGAGAGTTTAGTGTGCGACCAACGCTGCGGGGTAGCCTGCACAGTGGATAAACTTGCCGTCGACTAAGACGCACTTGGAGCACTATGTGACCCGAAAAACTTTCCACATTAAACTAGATGGGCATGCGCGGGATATGCTCCGTTTCTACTCGCTGAACGGTGATATTTTATCATGCCCCTTGTGAGAAGCCGCCGCAGCAGCCATTTTGCCATAGGCACGGCTTCACTCTTAAGCAATTATTTCCACTTCAGCAATTTATTTTAATACCCTTGGTGCCAATGCCGATGAATGAGCCGTTGCGGCACTGCCAGCGTAAACACACCATCTGACTAACAACGGCCGCTAGTGGGAAGCTTAGGCGACAGCTCAACAACATCTCCGCACCTTTCACAAGCCCTGTCCTTATAAACTCGGATGCATGCTGTTGTGAAATAATGACAAATACGTTGCTGATTTTCACATTTACTGTTTAAGGGCCAAATATAATTAGTTATGGTGCTACTTGCACGCTTGGCAACTATCCTCTGAAGATGCCTCGCCACGGTGGTCTAGTGGCTAAGGTACTTGGCTGCTGACTCGCAGGTCGCGGGATCGAATCTCGGCTGTTGTTGCTGAATTTTCGATGCATGCGAAAATGCTGTAGGCCCGTGTGCTTCGATTTGGGAGCAGGTTGAACAACCCCAGATGTTCGAAACTCCCGGCGCCCTCGTCTACGGCACCTCTCATAATCATAATGGTGGTTTTGGGACGTTGAACCCCCCCCCCCCACCCCCATATCTATCAATCAATCCTCTGAAGTTAATTTGCAATCTCCAAAGGCTGCCTCTTCGTTTCATATGCGGAACACTTAAAGGAGCCAGGCTGTCGTATGCTGTCGTCGTCGCTTGTCTTAACGCCGGCGAAACCAGATATCGTGTAACCAGCTGCAGTGTGTTGCGCCCGAGGAAGAAGTTTCGTTTCTTTTGTTCTTCGAACACCTTGATCACAAGAGAGTTTAGACGTTATACTAAGGCTAGGAAAACATGACAGCGCAAACTTCGTTTAACTATCGAAAAAAAAGCAAGCGAAAATAGAAAGAGAGACAAAAAAGGAAGCAAGGAAATGAGAAATAAAAAAGTTAGCACTATTGAGAAAAACACAGAACATGAAAAAAAGAACTACAAATTAGAAGAGATGGAAAGAAAGACAAAGTACAAGAGAAACATAGAAAGCTCCCGACCTCTGCTCTTCGTCTAAGCACCATAGGCTGAAGCTGCTGTATTGTTTTTCTTTTTTGCGTTTTTCCACTGTGTGTTTTCACTTCATTGCGATTAACTTAGAGATAGTGTAAACATGGATGACTCTGGAGCACCAATGCCAATCGATTGCTCAAGGCATGAAAATTACCTCCTACACAGTTTTTATTTATTTGTTCATATGAGTGAGTATCGATTTGAATATTATTACGAGCGATAGCAGGCGACACTCGCTGCGTCTTTGAGGCTTCCGCAGAAAAAAAATGACAGCATATCCACGGGGTGAATGATGGATAGTGGGGTGAAGCATTCGTCCGTCCATTCGTTTCTTCTTCCGTCCGTCGATGGGTCCGTCTGTGTGACCGTCCATGCGTCCATCTGCCCGTCTGTGCGTGCGTTTGTTCGTGCGTACGCACGTCCATTAATGCGTTCGTCCCTGCGTTCGTCCATGCATCCACTCCTGCGTCCGTCCATGCGTCCATCCGTCCATGCAGTCATCCATGCGCCCGTACATGTATCTATCTCTCTGTGTGTCCGTTCGTTCATCTAGTCAACACTCTAAGTACCACCATCTCGCATCTTTTCATCATACATTCCGCACATAGAAGCACCGCCATCCAGGGGTCATTCCAAGGACTAAACGAGGACTAAACGAGAGGTGGCACACGCACACTTTCTAACGGCTTGCCCTTCCTGTCTACTTCCCACCTTTAACCACCTCGAGTTCATGGTATATACTAGTTCACTGTATTCATGGCACTGCGGCCCAATGCTCGCTAAACCTTTCTAAAACTAAGGAGGTTACGCCCAGCGAGTATAATGTAGCAACCCTTTCTTGTCAGATAGTGCTCAGTGTACATGTCAATGGCTGCTAATGGGGAATGACAGACAGGAGAATTCGGCTTTTAGTTAGCGCGCATGCTGTGAATTTTTTATTGTTCAACAACGCACAGGAGAAGTCTCCTACCGGCACCACCTTGCAGGTCAAAGCGTAAGACATGTTACGTACTACGACGCGGAACGAACGAGTGCCGCTTTAAGGAACGCTCGCGTATGCTCGTGCAGTTTTTACGAATAACGAAAAGGTCAGGCAGTCCGTTGCTGTTCTCCGTTGTGTTTGCATCGCCGCTGATGACACCGCGCCTGGAAACCAGATATAACCTTGAAAAGGTGTTCGAGCCATCTGCCTCAATGAAGCTGGCGGTTTATGAATGACAAAGAAAGACATTGATTCAGAAACTGAACGTTAACGGTTATACGGAAAGCTGCACACTGGTGGACGCCCGGTAAGCACGCATTACACACACTCCGCGACGGGGCGCATACAACACACATGCGTGCTGTGCCGACTGTGCGTAAAATTTGACCTTAACGTACGCATCTTTTGACCTCCTTAACTTATTTACCCCTCACACCCTGCCTCTTTGAAGTGAACTCGCGTGATGGTTGCAACACTCTTGCCTTCGCGCATGTTGAACCTTTGGTATGGTTGCTGGCCCCACCGCGGTGGTCTCGTGGCTAAGGTACTCGGCTGCTGACCCGCAGGTTGCGGGTTCGATTCCCGACTGCGGCGGCTGCATTTCCGATGGAGGCGGAAATGTTGTAGGCCCGTGTACTCAGATTTGGGTGCACGTTAAAGAACCCCAGGTGGTCAAATTTTCCGAAGCCCTCCACTACGGCGTCTCTCATAATCAAATGGTGGTTTTGGGACACAAACCCCACAAATCAATCAATGGTATGGTTGCTGAAAAATTTACAAAATCTCAGCGTTTAAAGACCTTACTGAGTGGAACAAAAGTTTAAAACGAAAAAAAAAGCATCAATAGCAGCATGGGGTTGCTTGCACTTCTGTGTAGCATTAGGAATTCTATTTTGCAGTCTTCGCTCTGCAATATTGACATGATGGATTTATTTTACTTTTATTGAAACCAGTGGTTGGAGTATATTATGAATAAAAAAGAAAAAAAGTGATATTACAAACGCTGCAAAATACCTTGCGATTAGATTCTACTGGGTAGGCGGAGTTGAGGAAGTTCACGCCTCTGATTGTACATGCGCCTTAGGGTGCTTGTGCGTGTGTGCGCATGTGCGTGCGCGCTTCGATACGGGCTTGGTATTCTCATGCTCTTCAACCAAAGAGCTGTCTACGACACAAATACATATAAGCTTTGTACTCCAGAGACGTCACGAAACAATTCTCTGTCACCCGTTTATCTCGTTCCTACCACCTTCACTTTCATAATAAGTGGATAGTTACTAAGCTTTATTAAATACCTGAAGAAGTCATCTCCATTTTTCAGTGCGGAGGACCCCTGAAAGCAAGATAAACAATGAAATCAAGCCACACACTAAAATACCAATGGGCAAACAACCGTGCACGCGCTACGGTTCACTAATATTGCGGGATACCCTCAACCTGTACCTCACGTTATAACCACCAGAGATCCCTCGTCTGATGTCGACGTCCACTCAACGAAGTTCGACGAACTACTTTCGCGCGTGCTTCGTCACGTTCCCCTTACACTGTCCGCCGCCGGCGCTGCGGACACTTCCGACAGTGGGGCGCCCTATGCTATATTGTATCGTTTTGTCGGTGTGTGTGCCCACCTCTCGAACATGCCTGCGTGCCACTTCCCTCAACCTATACAACTTCTTCCAAGATGCATGCCCAAGAAGGAGACACTGACCCCCCGGTCGCGTATGGTTTCTCCGCGTTGTCCCCTGCACGGCCTAATGTTTTCTTTAATTGAGTACTACGTGTATCACACTGTTGCGCCAAGCGTAGCCTCCTTTCTCATCACCGAGTGACGGTCTATTAGCATACGGGTGCCAGGACTGCGCAAAGTGGTTCTCGGCTTTTTTAGTATATAGCAGATCCAAAACTTTTGGCATTAGGATATCTACTCTCATACGATGAGGATCTTCTAGAAATACAATGACGAGAAAGCTTAGGCAAGAACCTCAGGATTCTCTTACACTGTCATACGCCCAGTTCTCATCGTCTGTCGGGTCTATGCGTCTAATGCTGTATACTCATAGACGACCGACTTTTAGCCGAAGTATATATAAAGTGTTTGGACTGAGCTGTGACTTGTTTGTTGTGCCGCAGGGCTTTTTTTTCTTTATTACAGCTGTGGCATGTCAAAGCCTACTAGATATTGTACGCTAACCCAGTCATTCACGGCCACTGAACGCGTCCCCAACATCACGTGCGTGTATTGAATTCTCGTGATGACTTGATGTAGGCGCACTTACGAATACGTGGTACCGCCCAACACTGTTCAGAATCCCGATTTTTCTGGAGCCTTGTGCATACTTCAATCAAGCAAGAACGTCATTTTCATTACTACGCAGGCATGTCTACGCTGTCTCGAGTCTATTATGCAAACATTCCGTGATCCTCGTCATTCATTTTAAACCAAAATGAAATTTCGATCCGTTCCTTAGAGCGGGGAATGGTGCATTTGTATAACGAGTGGAGCACCGCCTTGTTAAGGTAAAGTATGTACTTTATACCGATATTTCAAATACTACAAAACAAGAAAATGATCTGTACCAAGTATCTTGAGTGCACAGGCTTGTAATCTTACAAACAAAATCTTCGCTTCTTTTCTTTAGAGCTTGAAGGTGCTGAGAAATTATATAATATTCACCGGTCACTTACATGTTCGAATGGAATAGAAATACTTTATTTTTGTCCCGTAGGACGCAGTAAGCGCGTAGAGGGTGCATCCCGCCTCAAGATATACAGGAAATACTTGGCAGCTGCTTTGGGGGTATGCTCAATGGTGCATTGCTGGTCGGCGAGAAGTTAGTTTTTGAGGGCTCTCTCACACTAAGTGTTTTTTAGAGTAATGTGTGAAACAAGAAAGCCAGAGCTTTGCCGCAAAGGCGAAGCAATGAACGTGATAGCAACAAGTTGGAAGGTCACGCGCAGAATGGCAAGCAGATCAAAACGTACCCCACGTTTCTCACGCACACAGGACGCAGGAAACGTACTCACAGGTACAGATTAACGCGAATAAGCGTCTCAGTTGTTACTTCACTGTGTCTAAAAAGCGCGCTCTTTTCGCAAACGGAGCCTGTGCAACTTTTGCAGGCCCCATTGTTCGCCCGGTAACTTCAGCAAAATCGTTCCAACGAAACTCAAAGGCTAGTCAAGACGTCCGATTCTCCCCACTGCAAGATTAGGGCACGTGATCAAGCGTACGCCCCCTTATTCTCTACGCGGGCAGTACGCGTGAGAGATGAGAGCCGCCGCGCGATCACTGCGCCATCTTTCTGATAATTCTGAAAACACGATTGTTCCTCCTCCGAGATGCCCGCCAACAGCGGAAAGTGATAGATATGAATAGCTTGCCGTTTGAACATTGAAGGAGGTACCTCTTAGTAGCTCAGGATTCTGCTTCTGGTCATCGACGCATGCGGATACAGGATGGCACGCTCGTCGAGAGCTGTGAAAGTGGCCGACACTAGCAGCGGTTTCTCGTGCACGTCACTTCCCAAGGACTACGATTTAATTCTACCACCATTTCCCTCAAGAGAAGAACTCAAACGTGCGTTGGTTCTGCACTGCGACATTTCAGCGCGTCCGTACGGAATTAATGACTTCCGAAAGCCGCTCAAGGAACTGACATCATTCAAGAGATGAATGGCATAGGAGCGTATCCTACGTCGCACGTCTGGGTTCTTAACACAAAGACAGAAGTTCCTCTCAAGTTGCATAGAGTAGCCTTTGACGTCAACGCAGAGATTTTACGGGGTGCTTTGCGGGAGTACGGTAAAGTTAAAAAAGTCATCAGCGACAAGTGGAGAGCCGAAGACTTCGAAGGAGTTGAGTCAACCTAACGATTCGTTCGGCTATTACTCAAGGAAGGCGTTACTAGTGATCGCATACCCCACCAGATGCGTTTTTGGAGCGGCGCGGCACTAGTGGCCGTGCCAGGAAGAGCGCCGCTGTGCCTGCGTTGCCGGAACACTGGAAACATTCGTCGCAACCGCAGGGTGCCCAGGCGCCATGGTTGTCGCGCTTTTGGGCATTAGCAGGTGGAATGTACTTGTTCCTGCGCGAGTGCAGCAAGTCGAACAACAAATGCCGACCACACTGAATTGCTGAGGGATGAAGAGGAAGCAAGAGGGCTGCGGTGTCGGAGACAGCGGTGGAGGCGTCTCATGCAGTTGCGACCAGCGAGAGAGGGATAGAGACACCTAAGCAAAGAATATTAAAAATGGCAGATCCCACGTACAGTATACGAAACAATTATATGCGAAACACGAATGAGGAAAGTTGATATTTTACTCTAAAATTGGCACAGCGTTACAAGGCGGAAGGATAGGCAGCACTAGAATAATTGCGCGCACTGGCCCACTAACAGGTTTGTCAGGTAGTATTTTTTTTGTACTTCGCGGGCATTCCTAATTATCAGAAAAACACTAATACCTAACAGATATAACCTTCAAAACTGTTTAATCGGACGTTCTGTAAACCAATATACTAATTTCTCATTGAAATTTTATCAATGTTCTTTTCTTGAAAAGCTAGGTAAATAAACCTATCTAAATATACAATATTTGACAATACAAAAATTGCCTGACTAACTTCATGCAATGGTGAGCAACATGCATTTGGTTGCGTTGTGCTTACGTTATCCGGAATATCTTTAAACTCTGGCTAAAGTTACGTGAAACACCCTGTATAAACATATGTCTGTGCGATTCATGATCGATATATTGAGTTTAACATCCCAAAACCACCATATGATTACGAGAGACGCCGTAGTGGAGGGCTCCTAAAATTTCGGCCACCTGGTGTTCTTTAACAAGCACAAAGATCTAAGCACATGGGCCTACATCATTTCGGCCTCCATCAAAAACGTAGCCGCCACAGCCGGAATGCCGTGACATGCCGGTCATCAGCCGAGTACCTTAGCCACTAGACCACCGTGGCGAGCATATGTCTGTGCGTGCAACATTTGTACAAATATTTAGCGCCACTTCATGACGTGTCACCTAAGGAAAAATTGCAACACGGTCACCTTCCCTCCACATGTTTTGAATAACGTCGATTTTCAGGTACGTGGAATCTGCTGATATTTTTCTTCTTTTTTTTTTGCTTAGTCTTGAGCATCACTCAATGTGCTTCCGAGAGCCATATAGGCCAGACTATTTGACTTTCAAGAGCTACGCAAGTTCTCCAGCTAATATGGTGCTATTTCAACGAGTGCACTCGTTAAACAGTCAATTTTCACAGCTTTATGTTGGCTTTCATTTTCGTACTTCGTTCGCAGTGCTTTCTACAACTCAGGTTGCGCACTAACCCGCCGGTACTCATTGTGCACTCTTCACGACCCATTCATTGAAAGACCTGCTTTCAGATTCCCTTTGTTTGACCACCGCTCCGCAAAGAACCCGATAACAGTTCACGAACAAACACCGTTTCAGCGGGCCTCGAGTAGTGCTCACAGCAGCAACAGCTTCCCCCCCCCCCCCCCATTTCCGAATTGCGACACGGCCTCTCAAGGCTAGAGTTGAGCTCAACTATAAAAAGGCCCGAGTGAAAACAACTTCGCGTGATCGCAGGTAACGGCACAGTTCCGGAGCCGATGGTCATGCCAGTTGCGTATAAGGGAGTCCAAAGGGGCCCTTTGACTGCCTCAAAAATAGCGGTGCACACTGACAGTGTTTCAGTGATAGTTTGTGCGTGTTTGTTCGTCAGCCTTGCTCTTCAAACTATGTACAACTTTCTTTGCACTGTTTTGGTCTCAGGCCTGCAATCACACACTGTTTTTTTTTTCGTCGTTTCCGACGCATTTAGTGCTCACCCTGGTCTGTTGAATTTGGCACCTCTGTCATCGTCCCATTTCTTTTTTTATAGTATTGACCAAGTTTCACAATCTACTCATCCTGCGGTCTGGTCAGTACAACTCAGCTTCAGTTCGGCTTCCTGCTCACTAGTACGTATACAACGTCATTCCCTCCTCACGTTTCCCTTTAGCAAACTGGTCTGGATAGCATCCGGTCTCCCAGACAAAGACGAACTACTTTGACACGGATGCATTTTTTTCCTGAAGCTCTTTGTTCTAAAAGTAAGGGCCTGTCACGTTCGGTGTACTTTCGCTGCACTCTGAAAGCTCATCGCATGGAAGAGGAGACTTAGGCAAGCTGTTTTCTCACTCAGTGCGGCATGGTAGAGTGCCTCGCTCATATATATATATATATATTTTTTGTAATCCAACGCTCGTTTCACAATTCGAAATACAGAAATTACTGTATCAACTCCAGTAAAACTTTTTTATATCTATGAACATGTCGCAACAGGCAAACTTTTTTTTTCTTTGATGCAGTGCCCGCAGCAAATAAATGAAGGAGATGGCTTTGTCAGTAGCATTCAGAGTATTCGAAAATAATGTCGGTTTTCCAGCGTCCTCCCCGATACAATGTTTATCACGATACTTCAAAAGTGGCTTTCGAAGTAATTTATATACATTGGTGGCTATAATTTTCAGATGCTTCTAGCAGAATGTTTGGAATTGATTGATTTTTTTTATTAAAAAACGGCTACAGTTCTGATTCATTTTCTGCCACCAGCCAATTAGCTCATACGCACGGTTTCATTTCAGGAGCTTACAAAAACTGTGGGCTCTATAAGCTTACTTTCCAGAACCATCTTACGATCGGATCAACACATCAACAATGGCTTCAAAGAATCCACAGACCATTGTAAGTAATGGTAATATCACAAAAATACTCTTTCATTGGTATATGTTATAAGTATAAAATAGACAAAAAGTATGATATCTAGCATTGTGTAGTTTCACTGATGTACCGGAAACAAGAATGGTTTTACCTATTTCACCATTTAAATTTACTAATTGAAACGCCAAACATACGCAGATTGAATTGCATAACTTGATCGTTTCCAATCTGTATAGTGGGCGAAACTAAAATGAAGGCTGAACAATCGAACAATAACTTATCAAATATATATAAATAAATAACTTCATAACCAAAAGCATCCTGTTACTCATGTTAGTAGTAAATACAGTAGGCAACGCGTAAAACATTACTGGGGCTTTCATTCAACTCTGTAGCATCTCAAGCACGGCCTATTTTAAGTACACTCCTTCACTGCAAAACAGCTTGCCCTAATAGGGACTTTTAGCTGACCGTATTTTGTCTTCCGCTTCACTCATCCAGTAGGCGGTTGCACCACTACGCAGGCGCTAAATTGTCAGGCGCTGATCGTGTGAGCGGACCGTTTTAGCGAGCGAAAGATCACGTGACGCGAGGAGAAACGGCCAAAAAGGCAGCTTCCCGTTCTGCGAGTACAGACTTCTCGGGAAACGCAGTGGTTGTTTAGCAAACGCGCAAGCACCGACGACATTTCAAGACACACAAAGATCTGTGCCTCTTCTGAGAAGTCGTCTCCTTCAATTCCTTCGAGAGTGCGCGCGTGTAGAGTGAAGTTCCACGGAACGATCTAGAGTTTACACTTGGGACCATAAAGGAGCGTCCCGAGATGCTTCTTTCGTATTTACATCATATTAACTTTGCGAATCTTCTATAGTAAGCAATTTTATTTAACAATAGTAACAATTTAGTATTTAGCAGTAGCCACTCGATTTTCCACCTATTAAGAAAAACTGTTTTGTTTGATTTGCCACAAGGTAACGAGGTGAACATGCTGCCTCAGGGCAGGGCGTATGAAACGGGTTTGGGCTGCGTTGAAGGCTTCGATTGTAGTCCAGCTCTAAGTGAAGGTGACAAAAATTTTTTAAAAATACTCATGCGTCACACAGTGAATAAATTCGCACGCTTTTAAAAGAGAATTTGTTATCTTGCGGCTATATAAGAACATTGTTTATTTTCTTTAAAACAACTTTCACGCACCGGTGGCATTGCAAGAGCATTTACCGAACGACGCTTGTTGATATGTGCGAAACAGCAGTTGCTGTCCTCTTCTTCCACCTCCCCCCTCCTTTGTTCGTATCGTTGATTTTCAACGCTTTACAACGTAACTTAAGTTTTTGTTGTATTCTACGTGAAAAAACAAAATGCTGAATCTCTTCAGATGTAAGTCCTTGAGCGCTGATATACGACTTCCAATCACATTTTGCGTCAATTAACACAATTCAGCAATTTGGTAAGTAGTCCAAGACAAGTTCAAAAGTCTGTTCATTCGTATAGATTGTCTCAGATATTTGTGTACTCTACGCGATAACCATTTATTTTTATTTTTTCACTACACCCAGCCACGTTTGGAGTCACAGATACCGCCAAGAATAGTGCAGTGTGTTTGCCTTTTGAAACTTCTTTTGTCAGCCAAATCAGTCTCTTTATCGCACAGGTTCGAGAATAGGAGCCATGCATGTGAAATTCAAAATATACGAATACCTCACGCACTGGTGTCTGGCCCTGCACTGATCACCGACACTGCCACACGTTATCATGAATCACATTCTATTTTTGCAAGTTACTTTCGGAATTAGGAACATGAAGAGGATTCGGCGCTTCCAAATACATCATTCAAGATCCACGGATGTGCTGCCGCTGTCAAGGGCTTCAAGTTCACCCGCCTGCATGTGTTCAGGCCGGCTGTCAATTTAGTTCTTGAAATAAATACACAGAAAGTATAAATACCGCATTTTTCTTGCTCCAAAAGACTAGGAAAATGGAAGCAGGAAATCTAGCATTCCCGTCAGCCGCGAAGTTGAGAAAATGGGAGCACGCACTAACACTATATAACCAGTGCCTACGTCAGCAGAAGACTCAGTGTGTTTGAATCTTACTGACAGCCTCACGCTTCACTGTTTACACAGAATATCTCACGTACGAACAAACCATTATATGCCAGTTCATGGCAGCGGTACGCGAATAAAGCGGTGCATTCAAAATAAAGCATACGCCCCTTGCTCCACCTTCGGAAACAATATGTCAAAAGCCATTAGGCTGTCTTCTCCACCAGATTCCCTTCGAGCTTATTGCGGGGCTTACGTGTTTTCCGGAATAACTGCTTGGCAACCGGCTTCCGTTTTCCAGAGTTTGAAATGAAAGCAGTAGTAAACGACATGGTAATAAAAAGAAATGCAAGATTCACAATTGGTCGCGATTTTTCTTCGATAGAACTAAACTGCCAGACGCTGTTTATTTGCGTCTTTGCGAGGCCTAAACTTCGTGAACTTAAATTCAGGCCTCTAGTTCTTAACTTGATTTGCTACTGAAGAGCACTAACTCAGCATAACAATCACAATGTGTTAGATATTTCCTCATCTCTACCTCTGCAGATTTAACCTTTATTTTTATAATAAAGAAAATTGGCAGATCCCACGTACAGGGGGAATCAACGATATGTGAAGCACGAATGAGAAATGTGGATATGTTACTTTAAAATCAGCGCAACGTTACGAGGTGGAGGTTAATGATGCCGTACATGACTTCCGTGTCAAGGTTATCATGTTTTAATGTGTCGTTTGCCTTCGTCATCTATTAAGGTCACGTGATACCAAATTTAGTATATGTGGAGCTAGCGGAACGGCCGCGAGCGCGCTATGAGCGTGGTATGATCTCATGTTCTTACATAACACGCGTGTGAGGATTATCATGTTTGCACCAGTGATATATTTCGTCGTCCATTGACGTCATGTAACACCAAATTAGGTATACGTGGAGCTAGCAAAATGGCCGTGAGCACATCATGAAGGGCCCAATATACTCCGATGTAGCGTTGATGTGCACGCACGCTGTGCACAGCGACGCTACGTTAGCAAAACGCGAGCACTCTATAGTCTGACGCCAGGCACGACCGACGGCAACTGGCGCGAAATGGGACATGCTGCATTTCGCGCCGATGCGTTACCAAGGCAACACTGCGTCTCCCTATTTTCGTGACGGGAGGACGCCGGACGTGCTGAAATGCGCATGCGTCAAAACAACGCAGCGCAGCGCATGCCTGTGAGTATATGGCAGAGCGCCGGCGAGCACGCGCACCGCGTCACGTTGAGATGTATCGGCGCTTTGACTGTGGCATGTAGTCATGTTCACACATGACACGCATCTCATGTTTATCATGTCCGCGCCAGTCACATATCTTCGTTATCCATTGGCGTCACGTAATACTAAATTTGGCATATGTGAAGCTAGCGAAACGTCCTTTAGCGTATCATGTTGTTACATGACACACATGCTGTGATTATCATGTTTGGATGTGTCATTTACCTATGTCGTCCGTTCGCGTCGCGTAATAGCGAGTTTGGTACATGTGAAGGTAGTGAAACGGCTGCGAGCGCATCATGAGCGTAGCATGTAGTCATGCGGTTACATGACACGCATCTCATGTATCATGTTTGCACTAGTATCATACCTTTGTCCTCTATTCACGTACTGTGAGACCAAATTTGGTATATGTGACGCTAGCGAAACAGCCGCGAACGCATCATGAGCGTGGCACGTAGTCATGGTGTTACATGACAAGCATGTCATAAATTCTAGTGTCATATGGTGTGTCGTTTGTGTTCACCATGCAATCATTCCATACCATACCAGTTTTGCAGCATGCCATGTGAACGAAACCACCGCAAGAGCTGCAGGATCATGAAATGTAATTTATGACATTCATGACATACATGTCATGATTTTCATGTTATGACCAGTCAAATATGCTCTTCATACAGTCATGTAATGCAATACCAAGTTTGGTATTGATACCATTATCGAAACGGCCAGGAGAGCTAAATGTCGTAGGCGGCTAAATAGATAGATAGATAGATAGATAGATAGATAGATAGATAGATAGATAGATAGATAGATAGATAGATAGATAGATAGATAGATAGATAGATAGATAGATAGATAGATAGATAGATAGATAGATAGATAGATAGATAGATAGATAGATAGATAGATACGCTCAAAGTCGCCAAACTTTGCTATGAATGCTTCGCATTTAGAAGAAGTAGCTGATCCCTCTATATAGGAATCGTTATAACACAAAAGTGAAACGTGCCTTTACAGAAGTAGTTGAGCATTCATTGTGCGTTGTTTCAGCAACAGTAGGAAATTTAAAAGGCAGCTCGAAACTTCGAGCGCACACCTCAAGCAGAAAGCATGCACGAAATAAGCACAGGCAGTAAAAGCACGGACTAACAAGTGTCTCAGCTCGATATTTAAAGCGCGCTGTTCAAAAAGAAAGAAAGACGCTCGAAACGAGTGCACAAGTATACACAAGACGAGCTTGAAGATCTGTCGCAACAGTGGTGTACAAACTCTATGGCGAGGGGCGGGGCTAACGTATACCTCACTCGTCAGCCGGGATATATATGTATATAAAGAAATATCATCACAGCGGCAATGTTGGCGACATTTCACTATGTTGTAACGTAGCCTCGTAGCAATTTCTTCCGTAAGAACATGATTGAGTGATTACTGATGTGATTGGAAAACTACGCCTTACTTGTTGGTTTCTCCAGCCTGCAGCCAAGAGTGACCACTGTCGATTAGATAAGGGTCTCGCACCCTCCGCCCCCTCGGCTGATACTCCTATGCGTCCCAATTATTCCTGCTTCGTGTGTTAGAAGCGCGCTCGTTGAGTATACGTGGCCGCGGCGGCATGGTAACCTTCGTTCTCTGCCGAATTACGAGTCTGATAAGCGTGCGCAGGCAAGCCCACACCCCGTGGAGGCGGCGCTTCGTTGAGGCCACATTCTTTAGAGCGCGCCCCATGTGAGCACGTCGTGCCATCTCGGCTCTGATAACGAGAACGCGCTAAAGTTTCGAAGCTCTGAGAAATGCCAAACGGTGTAAGGTGCATATCAATGGCTTGTGTTATGCCTGCGAGTCCACAGCGAATGTCCACGCCTCGGAAAAATGAAATCTGTGTCAAGGCCAGCACGCGAGCCCGCTTGACGCTTTGAACAACTCAACGGCGTCATCACGCGACGGCGCCTTTCTGCCGCGCACGTGCAGTGAGTCACATCAGCCAGCGAGCCGGCGCCTTCCTGTCTGGCGAGTCTGACGCAATGCGTGGCGACGTCACTCGTCCTTGGGTGCAGCCACGTGCAACGCAGCGGCTCCAGATTCGATGAGAAAGAATGACGCGGCCCAGCGGCGACCCCCTTGGAGGAGTCTGACCTCACGACCAGCGGCGCTTCTGGTTAGACATTTGGTTACTCAAAGAATCCACCCGGTGCATATAAAAGAAGCCCTGCAGCGCGTCGCCACAGAACACCTACCAGTTTGGTGTCGCGAGAGTTGAGACATGTGTGTCAGAGCAGACCGATGTGTACGAGAGGAGAGCTCGGCTTTCCGGGTCTCTAAGTTGTCGGCCCCAGTGCCGAATTCGTAACGCTTCTGTATATATGCTGTACATAAACCTTGTTTAACTCACCGTTGTCTCGTCCGCTCGTCTATCAGCTCTGCACAGAAGCAGTCGCGAGCTGAGAAACCTACGCTACTAAACAGCTGGTGACCGTGTCGGCGGAGATCGGAGCAGTGGCGCCTTCGGGACCGTGTTGGCGTCGCCGTCTTTCGTACACAGTGGTTGCAGCGGTGAGATTCGTGGCGCACTTCGTAACGCCATCGGAGGCGCGCTTCACAACACTTGTCATTAGCATTGCTGCCTACGCGCGTTCCGTGGCTTAGTGGTTGGCGTCGCGTTCTGAGAATCAGGAAGTTGCTGGTTCGATTCCGCGCGACAAATGTTTGTCTTCTGGTTTTTCCTCTGCAGTTTTTTAGTAAGAATTTTTCAGCATCACTTCCGTGACGGAAGTACATCTGCAGAGGCGTGGTGGATCCGGCGTAGAACACTATCGTGTTGAAAAGGCAGGCGTAGTGTAGCAATATCACAACTCTGTCACTTCGTCCATTCTTCGCACAGTCATTCTTCGTAAACTTTTCTGCAACCCTCATTGAATAGGCAAGAACGTTTTGTAGTGTATATGCTCTCTTTATGCACTTATGCGTCTCCTTTCTCTCCCTCTCTCTCACTCTCTGTCGATACGGATGATTTTCTGCGCACCTTTTTCTTTCCGCTTCCTTTTTGATAATGCAGGCTTAATACAGGTTGGTCAATGAGAACCAGTTAAGCGTGTCTTTCTATCTTTACTTTTTCCTCTTTCTCCCGCGCACGTCAGCGAGTAATGTACTGAATTACGTCATTCTATCCTGTCTATATCACCTTTCCGTTCCCCTTTCCCGATCTTCCTCAGTAAGGAAGAGAACCAGACAATTTTCTGGGAAACACTCTATCCTTCTCTTTTTTGCTTCATTCCCCCTTCGCTCGAGCGTTAATCCATTCTGTTGAACAGGACTAGTGACCCAGCATGAGTACCAAGAAAAACCATTATTTCTCAACGCTTATGAAATATGTTCACTCCCTATCTTCTTTTGAAGTGGCTTGAACTGGCTAACCTCCATTTTTTTCGTCTATTCATTTCATTCCCTGCTCCCACGCGCGTAAACAAATAAGCTACCCACTTATCTCTATTCATGTCCTCAGTATCATTGCTTCACTACTCTCTCCCGATCTCTAACGGGAGGCAGCCAGACGCTTTTCCCGGATAACCTCCCATCGTGTTCACTTTTTTTTTTCGTCCAGAAACGTCATTCTGCTACGTTCATCAAGAGTCGGGACGCAGCGCGAGTACCAAGGAACAGCCGATTTTCCGAACGCATATTCAATATGCTCTCCTTTTGCCTTTGGACATCCCGCGCATCATCTCTTCCTTTTTTTTCCTCATCATTATATTCGGTGTACGATCATATCTTTCCTGGCAGGGGGCTAATTCAATCACGGTTCCGTGGTTTACCCACAAGACACATGGGGGTCAGTGCCACAGACTGAGACGACCGATATCGTGTAACGCTGCGGCCAGGCCACGGATGACTGCGCAGTCGACTATCTCACGAATATGCGAAAAAATGGAATACTGCCAATGCCCCCGCCTTATCGCAGGCAGTGTTTGGAAGGAGTTCAGCGAAGTGCGTCAGTTGGCTCATGAATTTCCTTTTTAGCTTAAGAGGGAGCGTATATAAAACACTCAACAACTTTGTTTCTTCGTGTGCTTGAGGAGATTGCGTTGAGATGCGTTGAGATGAAAATGGTCATCGGTGTTACGGGAATTGAAGTTCAAGGCTAAAATGCTTATTCGAATACCTTTCACTCCGCGTCACAGACTCGCTGATGAAACCCCGTCTGGAGCACGGGGGATGGGTAACTTTGCCTTCTGCAGGCTTTTCTCTCGGCATTTAGGCAATAGTTTTACAAGCGTTTAAAGATCTGGAAAATGCTTATTCGAATACCTTTCGCTCCGCGTCACAGACTCGCTGATGAAACCCCGTCTGGAGCACGGGGGATGGGTAACTTTGCCTTCTGCAGGCTTTTCTCTCGGCATTAAGGCAATAGTTTTACAAGCGTTTAAAGATCTGGACTTTTTGCCTGTGAAGAGAACGAAGAAATAGAGATACCTCAATGTGCCGGGTGTGGCGAATCGGGTACAGGAGGAGCTTACACAGAAATTTATTTTAATTTTTTTTTGTGAGCGGGGGGTGAGGGTGGGGGAAGAACCTCTTTGATGTTGGGAGGGACACCCCCTTGAAAAGGTTATTTTTCGCTCTGTCTTCCATTGTGAAAATAATTTTGGTGGTGGCGGGTGGGGTGACACACGTCCTGTGTGCCACCCCTTAGCTAGGCCCCTAGGGTGAATTATTCTAATAATAACATTTAGGGATGCAGCTGTTAATTCTCATAAAAATTGAATCCGAGTCCTTTCTTCTTCCATCAAAAGGATATATCCAGGGGCATAAAAGAAACAACGGTGAAATTAGAGAGGAAATAAGGTGTTCGCACTTGAAACTCATGTCTATCTCTCGGTCGCAACTCCCACAATCCTAAGGCAAGTACTTTATCGTCCTTTTCTTTTTTTTTCTTTTTTAGTGCATTGAGGGAAGCGCGACAACGTGGTTAGGCCGAAATGTAGTGTAGAGAAAATACTTAACAGAAAAAAAGACATCACAAAAGAAGCCCCACCAGGGTGGTTCCGTGGTTAAGGTACTCGGCTGCTGACCCGCATGTCGAGGGATCCAATCCCAGCTGCAGCGGCTGCATTTTCAATGGAGGTGAAAATGCTGAAGACCCGTGTGCTCAAATTTGGGTGCCCGTTAAAGAACCCCAGGTGGTCGAAATTTCTGGTGCCCTCCACTACCACGTATTTCGCATTGATATGGTGCTTTTGGGACGTTAAACCCCACATATCGATCAATGACATAACAAGAGAAAGAGGAAGGGCAGGGGAGACAGTTCCGCATACGCCAATACGTTGGTATGAAAGGCACACACACACGCCCACACACACACACACACACACACACACACACACACACACACACACACACACACACACACACACACACACACACACACACACACGCGCGCGCACGCACGCACACACACACAGTAGACTTTCAGTAAACGGAAATCTGTTAAACGAAAGTGCTGCTTAAATGGAACAAATTCATCTGATATGACTGCTTTCATACTTGAATACTGCAACCCACTCCACCTCTCAGTAAAAGGAACGCCTGTTAAATGGAACACATTTTCGCGATGCCTTCATTCCTGCTCGCGGAAAGTTATTTTGCCCCACCGCGGTGTTCTAGTGGCTAAGGTACTCGGCTGCTGACCCACAGGTCACGGGATCGAATCCCGGCTGCGGCGGCTGCATTTCCGATGGAGGCGGAAATGTTGTACGCCAGTGTGCTCAGATTTGGGTGCACGTTAAAGAACCCCAGGTGGTCGAAATTTCCGGAGCCCTCCACTACGGCGTCTCTCATAATTATATGATGGTTTTGGGACGGTAAATTCCGCACCAAGGTTCCATTTATTGAGAGTCTTCTCTCTCTCTCTCTCTCTCTCTCTCTCTCTCTCTATATATATATATATATATATATATATATATATATATATATATATATATATATATATATATATATATAGGCAGGCATGATGGCGAAAGTGGCTGTAGTGTTGGAAATAGTAAAATGGATCCTCAGTGAGAACGGTAACAAAGGAAGCATTTATTTCGACAGTTTTGGCCAGAGTCTGGCCTTCGTCATGAATGAGGGTACGTTCTGTTCACGCTCACATTTATAATATTTTGATCAAAAAAAAGGAAAGGCAAAAAACGGCCATGACAGAAAAAAAAGAAAAGATGCCAGAAAGAGGAATAAAAATTAATAATGTTCCAGTGTTCACTGCATTATGCGAGTGGCGTTGTGAGTATGTATTTTCTTAGAAATACTGCGTTCAGTGTAGTTACGTGGTGGTCTCTTTATTGTAAACAGTGGCTGGCTAAGATAAGGGCTTGCATGTCGTGGAAGCTCTCTCTCTTTCTTTTTTTTTTTGACCAACTGTCACTAATCAGGCGTCGAAGGCATGGGCGGCTGTGGTGAGACTGCCAGTGGTTGTCTTTCTACCACGTGAGACGGGCATCCCGGGGGCCCAGTGAGGCGGCGCTGAGGAAAAAAATTCTTAAGGAGCTGTGTTGCTTTGAGGGGGTACCAGGCAGTGTTGTTAATGAACGATATTTGGCATTTAAAGTGAATACTATTTTGTTCAGAGAATCCGCGTTCGGGGGCTTTTTGTTGTGTATGCGAGGGCTGTTTGACATGTCGGGCTTACAACCATTGATCGGTTAATGAGAGAGATAGAAATGGACAACTGTAGTACATTAGAAAGGGTAATTGCAATGAAACACGAAAAGATATTTTCCGTGTTTCCGTGCTAAAGGGTGTTCCCATGTGTAAACACCATTTAGGATTCGTTTTAATTATCACAATCACAGAGCCCGCGCAAAATCAGCCTTGAATTCACCTCTATCAAAACACCTTAGCCTTCCCGGCCACTCGTTTGACAAATTGTCAGTCGCACCTTTAAAAACAAGATTTAAATCAAAACGGGAACGTGAACAACGTGAGTCATACCTCACATAACAACATCGGCTATTCCATTTTACAGCAGCGATTTGCGTGCAGTATGCCTGTAGTATGCGGCACGAAACTATTGTTGCACTCTTTCGCAGGCCACATGTCATTAATAGGAATGATTTGATTTATATGTGCGGTTTAACGACCCAAAACCACCATATGATTATGAAGGACGCCGTAGTGGAGGGCTCTGGATATTTCGACCTCCTGGGTTTTTTTAACGTGCACCCAAATCTGAGCACGGGGGCCTACAACATTTCTGCCTCCATCGGAAATGCAGCCGCCACAGCCGGGATTTGATCCCGTGACCTGCGGGTCAGCAACCGAGTACCTTAGCCACTATACCACCGCAGTGGGTCATCAATAATAGGATATACGTATTACGACTCACGCGTTCATGCACGCACCGCGCATGTTTAGTACAAATGTAATGACTTACTATCCCGATGCAGAAAAACGTGAACGGAACGAAAAGCATAGCTTTTGACTTGGTTGAACTGCTACATGCCTTGACTGCCACTATAGGTGAATCTACCAGTGCTTTCAGCCGGCATAACTGTAGCCTTTTAAAATCTTGTTCTGGCTGGAACTTCTGCTCTGCGTGTGTGTTCCGAATGCCCGGCAGGACTGGCGATTTATACACTTGCGGTGCATGAGCGTTTTTCAAAGCCAGTCACATGACCTGCTTATTCAAAGGCTAAGAACGCTGAGATAGGGCTTGCATGCACTAGAAGCGTCCCTGAATGCTAGCGCCTCATAACGAAAGCTTGTCATGGTTTCAGTATCAGCGAATACAGAATGAAGAAGTCGCTACAAGGGAAAAAAAGGATGGTGTGCATGCCATTGCTGAAAATTTAGAAACTCGAATTTCAGTGGAATCATGTGTTGTTAATCAAACAACTTCATTACAAAACAACAGAAACAAGTCCGAAAGCACTTTGTAATCAACGCAATGCCCGCACCGCACTTTCTGTGTGGTCATCCATACGCTATAAATTCACCCAACAGCAGTTTCTGAAGGCGGCCCTAAAAGCCTGACTGCTTGGCACATCTAAAAAGTATGTTAATAACAAAGTTAAAATTTACATAGCAAATTCGATGATACTACAGGAAGGAAGAAGTCATGAAATTTATAGCTGTGGACGAAAGATGCTGCTTAACAGTCACCTAGTCACTTAGAATCTTGAAGTTTAATGCCTCTAAAAAACGTAGCTTAACATCTCCCCGTTGTGGCACGAGAAGTAGTCCACAGATCTAAATTTTGCTGGGAAGTTGTTGGCGGACACAAAAGTGCGCCAGTGCATGCCTCCAAGATGTAGGTGAATTGTGCGAGACACACGAGAAACAGGAGACACGTACTGAATTGCGCACAAATTGCGCCTTTTACTGGGGGTCTAAAAGCACAAAAGTAGAAAAAATTTTGTGCTTGTCCTTTTGTAAACACTGAATATTGAATGCACAACTCGATAGAGACCTAAGCCGAAAATTGCCAAAAATTCACCATGTCGCCAGTCATAATTTCTGGTCGTCACGGGCCTCTCTAATTCGCCAATTTTGTGAAAAGTAGCCACCAGTGGTTACCCTGGCAAGTACTCCCCGCATGCGCAACTCGAAATGGTCTGACAGCTGCAGAGACACACAAGCATCGCAAATTTCCTGCATGTGAAATCAGAAGAAAAGCAAGGGAAATGTTTTTCAGGCCTTCTCGACCAGATCTCGCGGCAAGACGAGACTAGGGCAAAGAGGAACGACGATGAAGCAAATAATGTAATAATAAAAGGATGTGTATTCGTGCAGTACTGTTTTCGTCGACTGACCGTTGATGCATTGAATGTGTAAGCGGAGATTATGGGCGCTGCTTTTGTACGTAATGCGGTCAGTACGCGGCCTCCCCCACTTTATCGTTTCAATCACAACTGAAAACGACGTTTTCTTTTTTTTGTTCTTTAAGTGCAGCATGCTGCAGATCTACAGACGAGCAGGCGGTTTTGACCAGAACACTTCGCAAGTGAGCAATACCAATAAGCAAAATAGGGGAAGGGGTTGCATGAGAACGACAGTATATACACGTGTACAGCTTGTTCTGCCGTGAACGCTTCTTCCAATAGGTCTTTCATGCATTAACAAAGTAAATGTAGGACCGTGAGCACTTTCCTCATATAGCGTTGTGAACGCAGGCGTCCACATCATCACATAACTGTCCCCTTCTGAAGAAGAGTACAGTTTAGGATTAGCATGTTTATCGCAATTTTAAAGGCCTTCCGGTAGATGTAGTACAGAAGACGCATTCTATCTCTCTATAAAAATATCACTAAATGGAAAAACGTTGTTCTTTAACGTAGGCTAACGTAACTAGGTCCCTCGGTCGACAATAAGTATAAGAACTTAGGTACACTGCATATTGATAGTAGATTTTGCTCTCTGCCCATGACACGGATTAAGTTCGCCGGCGTATATAGGCGCTATCCAGGCATTAATTCTTGCGTTAGGTCACTTCCCGACACGCTTGTTTTGAAGTGAAAAATTGCACATCGAATGCCAAAGGCTCTACAAAAAGGGCAATAAAAAAGACAAAAGTGTGAACTGATTTTCGCTTAAAAAGGGCTCGAAGATCCCCCATTGACCGTATTGTTTCTTAGGTGAGCAAACAAATATACGCCCATGTCGACCATGGCAGGAACTACACAGAAGTACGTTTATACAGTTGTTGCGGCGCAGAAAAGTAGTAAAAAAGACATATTCAGGAACTATAAAGTGGCTTCCTTGATGAAGTTAACTCAGATGTGTCTCAATTATTATGACTGTGGCGAGATTATGTTGCCGCATTCCTGAATTAGAACTGAGGCGCTGGAACACGGTGCTTGTTGTTTAGTCGTGACCTTTTAAATTTTTGCCCTGCCACTTCCCTGTCATATCCAAAACTAACCCAACAACATTATGCAATGTATATGTTCTTTCGTTTCCGTAATTTCCAGCACTTTTTTTTTGCGCTCTGGATCTTTGTTTTTATCTTCAACAAGCAAAATATATTTTGTCGCACCCCTGATTTTGAGGATTTCTATTTCGAATCAAAGATTGCAAAAAAAATGTTTTGTTTTTTTTATTTAAGGACGTGTAAGGAAGAGAGGGCGGTAGAATAATTACGTGACTTTTAAAGCTTACTATGTCACCTGAGATGGCCTACCTACTACTACTTTTTCTTTTGTACTCCAAGGATGTCAGACGATTCGCCATGCCAAGGCTGCTAGAACTTCACTTTCAGAAAGGGCAGAAACGTTTACTTACACCACCATCAAATTATGTTACATGCGTGCTGTCGTAATTGGAAGCAAAAAACTCTTAAGACTGCTAAGTGAAAGGTGTCGCATTTGTGTTTTTTATCAGTTTTTATTTTTTATGCAGCTGTTCAATCAGAAAATGAATTGGGAGTACAAAAAGAGAATAAAATGCAGCTATCACCAAGTGTCATGATATCCTGAAGGCTATACTGAGCACTTCGCAAAGGAAAGCTGAGTGATAAAACATAATTACCGCACTATAAACATTGTTCGTACATTGGCTTCTTTGTTAGTCGAGACCAAATGCGCTGCAGGTGCAACGACCGCCACATGACAATCGTAGTTTTAAAAAATAACAGAAATAACTTTGCCGGTACACAGTTCTTGTGCATTTTCCAGTTTAGCCCAGCTTACCCACTTGTAATGAGTCTTCTCATGCCTTCAGAACTCGAAAGTGCTAATATGCGCTTTAACCTATCTCGACATCTACCCCTACGTAGACGCCAAGCACGGAGGCATAATTGCTTCCGTTGCTAAGAAAATCACTAATGACTTCTCTAGCTTTATCTTCAAACTCTCAGTATAATCGCTTGCGCTTCCTTCGTCCCTTCCTTGGGGATTTTTGCGTGCTTCGCTATCACGCACTGGTGTTGTTCATTTTTGAAGAGATGCGTGACGAGATTAAAATTCACCCAACGCCAGCCTTAACGGCTCGAAGTGGCAATTTTGTTGCGACCTTCGTTGGTAGAGCGCCAACTCGGAGTTAATTTAGCGAATACACGATCCCACCTTCTTTCCTATAGCACTCGATCCGCGTCGCCTGCCTTGAGCAGCTGGTGAACGAACTGACGCTAGGAACTCGACGTGCACACGACCATAGTACTAGCGCTAGACGGTTGTACGAAAAAGCCAGCTCTACCGACAACAATGAATCTACCGTATATATACTGGGAATTGGCTTTTTTACGCCATTTTACGAGAGTGAAGTCGAACAATCACTCATTAAGGGCTGTAGGCACCGGTGCAAGATGCGGCTTTTGTATGTTCTACGTGTTTATTTCAGCGACTTGCTTGCCTAAAGCAATCAGTGTTGAGTGACGCAACATTGCTTGTTGGGTGAGTTGGAACAAGTCAATCATAGTGTAGTGCAGCGCAAGAAACAGACAACAAACGAGCGAGAGGATGAGGACACACCGCATGTTCTCGTTTTCTCGCTCGTTTGGTGTCTGTGTTTTACGCTGCACTACACTATGATTGAGTGACGTCCTCGCAAAATCCCACGAGTACCTCGTCTGCGATGTTGTTTTTAGGTATTTATAAAAAAAGACCCTGTGTTACCGCAATAGAGAAGTAATGAATGCAATAGCAATAACATGAAATGTTACGCTGAGAAAAGCAAGCAGGTATAAACATGTAGCGTGCTGATCACGCACAAATGACGCACGAAAACAACACACAGAGAACGAGAGCAAACTGACAACGTTTACCACTTGACACTTAACGCGCTTCTTAAACAAAAATGAAGCACGAAACGTAATCAAAGGTACAGATGAGTGCAACGTAACAAGTGCCCCAGTTGGTATACTTCGCTGCGTATGAAAAGGGCGCTCTTGTCGCAAACGGGGCCTGTGCAGAGAGCGAAGTGACCTATGTGAGCCCAAGAACTAACGCAATTGTTCCGCGAAAAGCCGAAGTCACACAATTCGCCCCATTAAAAAAATGGCCCCGTATTTGCATGTTAATCTGCAAATGTCGTCAAAAGACTGTAGTCTTGCGTCTGGAGAGATTGAACAAAACGTTTATTTGATATGGCGATAGTTATAGCGCGAGAACGGAACGATGACACCGAGACAAGAAGGACACGAATGACACTACTGTTATAGCGCTCATGTCCTTCGTGTCCTTCTTGTCTCTGTGTCGTAATTCTGTTCTCGCGCTCTAACTATCGTCATGTCATACCAACTAGCTCAAGCTGCCACACTTCTAAGTTTATTTGATGTTCTGCGCAAAAAAAAATGGTGAATGAAATTCTGGAAGCGCTCCGTTAGAGTGCCTCGAGCGTGAAGCAGAGGCGAACGAGCGCACCGAGTCACGTCACACGTGAGACATGAGCGCTATTTGGCAGTTAATTTGGAAAACAAAACGCGCAGATCTGAGACGGGCGCACACGCCCGTCTCAGATCCGCGCGTTCATATATATATATATATATATATATATATATATATATATATATATATATATATATATATATATATATATATATATATATATATATATATATATATATATACGGCTAATGACAGTAGTGGCAGCGGTGATGGCAAACAACCAGCCGAGAGCGTCCATATGATTGCTATCAGAATAAAAATGGTTTGCCTTCGACTCTAAAGGGAAGTAGGTGGCTTTGAGGACACAAATATTTTATAGCTTTAGAGTGGTGTGACCGCTAACAAAATTATTTTGGCGACTTTGTTAAGCAATTTTTGTGGGGCTGCCCGAAAGTGTAAAAAAACACGATGGGGATAATGAAGTCGTTAACCCCATTTCAATACTTTTTTTATATTGATGAGCGCCTCAACCGCACCATAACCGACATGCTTTCTAATTACGTAGCGGCCGACCACCAGGACTGGGACGTTCATTTGCCATTTGTGACGTTCGCATATAATTCGTCACGTCACGACACTGCCGGCTATTCACCATTCTATCTTCTATACGGCCGAGAACCCGCCCTACCATTTGACACCTTGCTGCCCTCGGTCACTGAGTATGCCGGCGAAGCCATCGCGCGAGCCAACCACGCACGCCAAATCGCCCGCAGTCGCCTGCAGGCCTCACAGGAGCACCAAAGACAGCTTTACGATTCCCATTATCGAAACGTACACTTTTCACCGGGTTCCCTTGTCCTCCTCTGGTCCCCCACTCGACGCGTAGGGCTTTCTGAAAAACTGCTGTCGCGCTAAACTGGACCATACCACGTCGTTCGCCAGGTGACTGACGTTACATGCGAGATCGTTCCGGCCGATTCAACGCCATCATCATCACCTTCGAGTGACATCGTGCACATAGCTAGACTCAAGCCTTGTCACCCTCCTTATACTGCATCCGAGTTGCTCAAGCACCGAGACGGTGCTTCTACCGCCGGGGGGTTATGATACACAACAGCCTGGCACAGCCTTGCTGCAAGAAAGAGAAAGACGATGTTGGTGACTGGTTATTGATGAACTGTCGCCATCTTGTTCGCTGAGCAGGGTGCATCGTATTTAATTTATTAAATAAGTTACCCGTAACAATATTGTCACCACCCTTAAGTCCAACGAGCTTTCTCAAATATCTCGCGCTATTGTATGGTGTGCCAATTTCCAGGCGAATTGTGCTAAGAAGCCACTGCCACTGATTATTAGTGCTTTCTTTGCACCTGTTCCATTAACTTGCTCTTAGCTGTTAATCCACGACCAAGACAGGCCTAAAGTGTTACAGATTCTGTTTGTAAAGTTTAGCACGTTTTAAATGCTGGTGCAAATCGGCGACTAGCAGCGGTCGCGCGACCATTTGCGACTGGCGACCAAAAAGCGACTGATGTTCACACCGGTAGGGGCTGCATGTGAGCAACCCAAAGCCGCAAAAGTTGAGAGTCACGTCCGGATCTCGTTATCAGCGAGAGCTCGAGAAACCGGCGCCGATCAGCTGAGCACCGGCAGCTGAGTGAGCGGAGAAAACCGGGCGTGCTGCATTTAATGGTTTCGTCCGTTCTCACACAGCGTTCCCAACAGCGTCAAGTTCGATTCAAGCGAAGAACAAGACATTGTCATGGTGCTGATGTGCTGTGCCATGGTGTCAGCGCTAACATCACAGATGCCTCCGAAGAAAAAAAGCCTGTAGTGGGTGTGACCGTCCTTTCGATCGCGTGAGTTGGCCGGCCATGCAAGCCGCTTGCCTCTCGAGCTGCGCTGAGACGACGAGGACAATTTCCAAGATTCGTACGTATTCAGAAACGGTCCTTGAATATAATTGACTTGCCACAGCCTACAATACAACACAAACACGTCTCGAACGCGGTGTCTTAAGTCGTTGCAAAGGCATGAAGCACAAACGCGTTCCAAACGCCCTGCATTGAAGGCGGTGACAAATCAAGTTCAAGACAATAAAACGGTTCTAAATACGAGGTAAAGAGGCTGCACAATTTATTTTCTCTTTACTTTTACGGTGTTTACCTTCTTGCGAATACCGCCACGTAAATTCGACACTTTGCTCGAGCTGCTGCGTCCCGCCATCTCCAAGCCAAGTATTTTGTCGTGGCCATGGTGCCACAGACCCAGAGAAACGCTGTCACACAGGTCCCGTTAATTCGGGAGGCCATCGCCGGGCTAATTCCAAGGGCCGAAGTATCGGCCCCCCGAACCGCACCACGAAAGCGTGGACAATTTAGAAGTGGTCCTTTTTGGCGCGCCAGCGGACGCCGGCTGTGGCCCAAAGAACAAGTCAGAGCCGAGTGTTGATAACAAACAAATTTATATTCTCAATAAAGGCAGATCAAAAACCATACACAAGTATGCACACTCCACAATAGTTGAATACAATATGTCGCCAATCAAACAACGTACTACACAACACAATCAGCCACACTCGCAACAACTGACACAGACAACAATATGCACTACAATGCAGTCACATGCATTGAACAACCAAGACACCTAAAGACTAAAGAGATAGGAAACCTATTCAGTCCAAAGTTCTTGGCACAAAATTCTGGATGATACTCTTCCGAGAATCACTCACTCAAAGTCCAGCGTTGTTGTCGTTCCGCTGCAACCGAAGTTTCTCTTCCAGGAAACCTCGCCGAAGCATCTCTTCCAGGAAACCTCGCGTCTTCAATTGGCCACTCTCCAAGCTTCAAACTTCTTCGCCGGAAACACGTCGGCTTCACACACGCAGCTGTTGCCACGCGTCTTCGCTCGATAGCGGTAAACACACACTCTTGCCTGTAGCTCGAGTCGTCACCCCTCAGGTGGAAATCATCTTCTTCTCCTGCTTTGTCTCTACGGACAAAACCTTCGCCGACTACACGACGGAATCCCTACGCGCTCTGGCGCTAACTTCCGTCTTCTCCTCCGAAGTTTCTCTTCCAGGAAACCTCACGTCTTCTCCTGCTTTGTCTCTACGGACAAAACCTTCGCCGACTACACGGCGGCATACCCTACGTGCTCTGGCGCTAACTTCCGTCTTCTTCTGATCTCTCGTCTCGGCTGCTTGATTAAATTCCTTTGTGGAACACGTCTCGAACGCGGTGTCTTAAGTCGTTGCAAAGGCATGAAGCACAAACGCGTTCCAAACGCCCTGCATTGAAGGCGGTGACAAATCAAGTTCAAGACAATAAAACGGTTCTAAATACGAGGTAAAGAGGCTGCACAATTTATTTTCTCTTTACTTTTACGGTGTTTACCTTCTTGCGAATACCGCCACGTAAATTCGACACTTTGCTCGAGCTGCTGCGTCCCGCCATCTCCAAGCCAAGTATTTTGTCGTGGCCATGGTGCCACAGACCCAGAGAAACGCTGTCACACAGGTCCCGTTAATTCGGCAGGCCATCGCCGGGCTAATTCCAAGGGCCACATTGATTCAACCACATTGATTCAGCCAATCAGCCACTTGATTCCTTCCTTTGTGGCATGATCTTTACGTAAAACAATGTGAAAGTGTATGATATTGTGATGTCCTTCATCTGCTGCCATTGTTCACAAAGGGGGCGGAGGATCCCTCAAGCCGTCATTACGGCTTTTCCCTCCGCCTCCTGTTACACTGTACTGTGACGAAGCAAATAAAGCAATCAATCAATCAATCAATCAAATACCTTCCGCGCGAGCTTCCAGAAAGTTCTCGTCATTTCGTCGCGCGATACGCAGCGAAGGCTGGGGAGAGGGCGAGACGGCTCGAAGGCCGTCCGCGACGGATCACTCAACCCGGCATCACCCCGCCCCTTTCCATCTAGGACATTCGAGTGCTTGCTCGGCCGCCGTTGTGGGGTGAGGAGGTTCGTCGGCGAGCCTACGCTTCCGAGAGGGGAGGGTCGCGCACCCGGGGAGTCCCTGGATGCTTGTTTTTTCTCTTTTTTTTTCGTTGACCTCGCGGCGTCCCTCCCGCGCGTTATCGCAAGAATTTGGCGGCGCGCCCATTTTGAGCGCTCGTTCTGTGAAAAACGCACTCGTTTGTATCTGGCGACAGAAAGCCAGCGCAATAAAAAATCAAAAGAACCAAAATTGAGCATCGCTGATTGGTTCCAGCAGCTTTGCGACTGCAGTCGCGTGACTGAAAAATTGGTCAGGAAGCGACTAGCCAAGGCAGTCGCTTTTCGACCATTTGCGACCGTTCGCGACTGTTGGCGACCAGTCGCAAATGGTCGCGCGACCACTGCTAGTCGCCGGTGTGCACCAGCCTTAAGAAGAATAATACCCCTGTCACACGGCCCCCACCAAACTCCGTTGAACACCGTCAACGTAAATCTTCGCTAGGGGGTTCAACGGAGAAGGAGTTGTGGCAGTGTCACACGGCAATGACGAGGTTGTAACAGTTGCCGTGAGGGGGCTCAGCTAGTGCTGGTTGATTTTCGAAAAAGTATTCTAATTTTAGCTCTATTGATTTTTTTGAGAATCCTCGTTATGCGGTTTTTACAAAAAGCACTATTAAGTAGCAATGCGACTAACAAACCATTAAAAATAATTTCAAATAAAAACGCATTTGCTAAATGTAGCAATGCTGCTAGTGACGCTGGCCACATTGTGCTTTTAGTTGTTTTGTTGCCTGTGTACATGCCCGGTACGAAATTTCTCATGCTTCCTTGCCTCGTGAGCGCACATTTTGTGTTCTTCAGCCATGAGTGACACAGCGGACGACGTGAGGAAGTGGTACGATATTGCGCTGGTAATGACGTTGATCGGCTGGCGCCGGCCGGCCCGACTCGCAAGGCACGGTGTGTTTCTAGAAACGTTGGTGTGTAGGGCACCGGTGTTGAGAGTAAGTGAACTCTGGCGGGCGTAAATATTGTAAACAAACACGCGTTGTGAATGAGTACTACAACGAAAGAACGTTTAATGTTGCTAAAATGTATTATTCTTTCACTGCGGCCACTTAGTGCTCGAAATTTTTCTCTGACCTCTAGACTGCTGAGGACGAGAGTACCTCGTTCCGCTGTGAAGGGAGATCGTTGAACGTCCTTTGTGAAATGCTCCGTTCACCTTTGTTTGCGTAAGGGAGGCCGTGTGACACCAACCGCATCTTCGTTGTCGTAAAGACGAGGGAGTTAAACGGTCTTCACGGGTGCCCGTGTGACAGGGGTATAAGTTTTCCCCTATTTGACATCCTGCTTTCACCGTACGCCTTTCTTTCTGTGCTCGTATTTGTGTCGCACATCTCATGTGTTCGATTTTTGAAAAGGGGGAGAGTGAGTGGGAAGTACAATCAACCTTTCATCTCCCTGCGTGCTACCGAAGAACCCTGCCGATTGCTGGTTAATAATTGTTATGATCACTCATCATTCAAAATAAAAAGTTGATATGCAGCTTGTGCGAAAAATTAGGCTCATGTTTGTCCACCCTCTTACATATTGCACGAAAGTGTCCATACTTACAAAAATCCCTTGTGGCAAAAGTATCGCAAGAAAAGCTATTCAGGCCATCACGTCATTATTGCCCCGCCGCTGTGTTGTAGTGGTTATGGCTCTCCATGGCTAACCGGAAAGTCTCGGGATTGAATCCTGGCTGCCGCGCCTGAATCCTCAATTGCTGCAAAAATGTTTGAGGCCCGTCTACTAAGATTGTGATGCACGTTCAAGAACAATTAAGGGGGTGGTGGAAATTGCGAAGACCTCCACTACGGCCTCTTAATAATGTTATCGTGGTTTTAGGACGTTACACCTATATTCTTATTCCTCTTAACAATAATCCTGTTCTTGTACGCAATATAACTGAAAACATTCCAGTGATAGAAATGACCACTAAGAAAGTTCTTCAGATCATTTAGGAACTGTAAACAACTTGTCTTTAGTTTCTTTTGGCCGTTAGCCAGCTTTCATGCGAGCAAAACCTTTGCCCTCTGGTTGCATCTTTTTTGCGGTAGCAGTAAAAGCATAGAGCCATACACACAGGACACATGGGCCGTTTAGAAAATGTTTTCAACGATTTCGAGTACTTCGTGCTCAAGTATGGGAGAGCAGTCAGCCGTCCCGAAAAATGGCAGCATATCCACGGAGTGAATGATGGGGAGTGGGGCGAAGCATTCGTCCGTCCATTCGTTCTTGCTTTCGTCCGTTCCTGTGTACGTCTGTGTAACCGTCCATGCGTCCATCCACCCGTCCGTGCGTGCGTCTGTTCGTGCATCCGTCCCTGCGTTCGTCCACGCATCCGCGCCTGCGTCTGTTCATGCGTCCATTCATGCATCTGCCTGTGTGTCCGTTCGTCCATATATTCAGCACTCCAAGTACCACCATCTCGCATCTTTTCATCATATATTCTCCATATAGAAGCACCGCCATCCAGCGGATATTTCAAGGACTAAACGGGAGGTGGGACATGCACACTTTCTTACGGCTTGCGCTTCGGGTTTACTTCCCACCTTTAACCACCTCGAGTTTATGGTATATACTAGTTCACTGTATTCATGGCTATGCGACCCAACGCTCGCTAAACCTTTCTAAAACCAAAGAGGTTACACCCAGCGAGTATAACGTAGCAACCCTTTCTTGTGAGATCATGCTCAATGTACTTGCCAATAGCTGCTAATGGGGATCGCAGCGTGCGCGTTACCTAAAGGCCGAATGCTCCTGTCTCTCATTCCCCCTTAGCAGCCATGAACATGTGCATTGAGCAGTATCTTTTATTCTTCAACAACTCACAGAAGAAATCTCTCACCAGAACCACCTTGGAGGTCAAAAGCGTAAGGACCGCTATTTCGGGTATGTGCCATTGGTGGTTACGTACTACGAGGGATGCACAAGCCACGTCATAAGGAGCTTCGCCCCTAAAAGTCACAGCTGTGCCGCAAAGGCGAAGCAATGAACGTGATAGCGACAAGTTTGAAGATCACGCACAGAATAACAAGCAGATTGAAACGTTCCCCGCGTTTCTCAAGCACAAATGACGCACGAAACGTACTCACAGTTACAGATGAACGCGAATAAGCGCCTCAGTTGTTACTTCACTGTGTCTGAAAAACGCGCCCTTTTCGCAAACGCAGGCCGTGCAATGATTGCAGTGACCTTTGTGAGCCAGATAATTACAACATAATAATGTCTACGAAACGCAAAGGCTAGCCAAGATGCGCGATTTTCCCACTGCAAGATAAGGGCACAAGATTTAGTGTACATCCCCATATCCTCTATGCGGGCCAAAGAACGCGTGAGAGATGAGAGTCGCCGCGCGCGCATTGCGCCATCTTACTGATAATGCTGAAAACACAATAGTCCCCCCTTCCCCCGAGATGCCCGCCAACAGCGGTAAGTGGTATATATGAAGAGTTTGCCATTTGAACATTGATGAAGGTACCTCTTGGTGGCTCAGTGGTTAACGCCTCGCATTCGCGACGCGGAGGTCCCCCATTCAAATCAGCGTGCCAGAGTCTTTCTGCTGACATTTTTTTTCTTTCTTGCGTTTTCATACATATAAATACGTATACATATACGGTGCACCACATCGACGCCGGTGGCGAAATCCAGCTGAAAGTGTCCATATAATTGCTATCACGATAATATCTATACGCCTTCTCCTCGGAAAACTAGGCCATCATGTGTGTGACTGTTTAGAAAAAATTATTTAGCGATTTTGAGTGCATGGTACTGACCTATGGGAGAGTAGTAAGCTAGAGGACAGATCTACGTAGAAAAAAAGAGTAGTAAGTAGAGGACACATCTATGCAGGAAACTTTCTGTTTCCTGCGTAGATGTGTCCAAAGCTTTCATTTCCTTCTTTCAATAGGTGCGAGAGAAAATGATCCCTTTACAGTGGTTGCTCATGGGCTACATCTAAGTTCTAAGATTGTCATGTAGCTGACTGCATGTTACTTTGAACATATTTAATACTGTCAGCCACGTGGTCTCTCTTCTTTGCGGGCAGCTTCCCAAAGAATCATAGTCTCTTCATGTGAACTTCTGCCGACGATTCTCGCCTTTCTTCTTCTCGAAGGTTGCCTTGAATGATATACTTATGCTCCTCTGAATGGCCTTTCACGCACTTGCCACGTGGCGCTTCCCTGCTGAGACTTTGAGCACACGCTTTCTGGGCGTGTCGTCGCAGTAGCAGAGACAACCACTGCCATCATCAAGTTGAGCGCAGGATTCGCGAATGCTCTGCATTGCAGAGTATGTGGGCGGTGGTGGCTCTCTCTTGTACTGTCACAACGGTCAGTTTGAAAGCGATCCCTATCAAAGTAAGTGACAGTTTCGTTAGAGTGAAGTTCTTTTAGAAACGTCGTGAGGGAATACCATTGGGAGTTTCTTTTTTCATTTTAGTTTCAGCTTTAATTTTGTATTTTATGATTATATGTGGAGAATTGACATGAAATAGCCAACATTCTGGCCCCTTGGACCACTCACGGAAGATCAGAATTTTCCACCACGCTGCTTCATTCATGAAAGCCTCGGCAAAGGGAGCAACTAATGTGCCCTTGGATTAGAGGTTGTGAAAGGAAGCATTTCTTTATTGATAATTTACACTTGTTTGTCTTGCAAAATTCATCGACAGCATTGTTTTGATAAATGTCGTAAGCCAAGTATAGGGAATCATGACGTGCTATAATCATATGCTGTACCTAATGACTATCAATATGGCCAATGTCTGACAATTCCATTTCGCTTCAATGCTTTACTCCCCCCTTGAGTACACAGTCAACTTTTACATAGCTCGTAGTAGGAACTTCTTGTAATTTTGTAATTTTGAATGTATATGGACTGTTCAGTTTCGCAATCTATGTTATCACCACACCAAAGATTTCCGGACATCACTGCATCTCTCCTAACTCCTAATGTGAAATCTATAGTAGGCATAAAGCTTGGACTAAATGGACAGTTATTATCAAGTTGTTGAATGTTATGTTTACCGGTAGTGTGTGCTATTCGCAACTTTCACAGATGGTGGCATCGCCATACGGCATCCGTCGTAACTGTCGTTTGGGGGATGCTCACGCAGCGAGCCCGTGTTATCGTTCAGTCGGCCTCACTTGGGCGGTTCGCTGGAGCTTTCTATTTTCTCGCTGGCAATTCCTGCTACAGTTATTCTGAAGTCGAACAGGTACTGAGTCGCATTAGCAATGATTCATTCTGTATTCTTTGCTTGCTGAGCTAGAAAAACCACGAAGTATGTTGGATGCCCCTGTGCAGACGCCATGCAGTCAAAGGCGAGGTTTCCTACTTGTTTTCCTTCAATATACGCCACAAACACGTTCCTCAACACGCAGTGCCAAATATAATACATGCTAGAGTTAATAACCTTCTGGGCAAAGCCTTGACAACATGGTGGCTGCAGCCGAAAATACTACGCAGTTCGAAGTGACGGTCACACCGGCGGCGCCTGCTGGCACGCCGGCTGCACGATCCCCCAAACGACAGCCATATTGGGCTTGCACCAGCGCCCTCTCTAGGTGGTGAAAGTTGCGAATAGTTCAGACAAGACAAACGTTCTCTGTGTTCGATACTTAAAATCTGCAAACTTGTATATTGTGTCCAAAAACAACCATGTACTTTCATTCGTACGAGTAAAGTACCCCCTTACTTCATTCTCTTCGCTCAAAATAATGCGCTATGCTGCGTATATATATTTTGAAATAGAGAATACCCAGACTGCTTTCCCACATGTAAGAGAAAATACCTAGACAACTGTGCGCGTCCAGAAGTATCCAGCTTAGAAGTTTCATTAGTACGAATTTTTAGAATCTTACTATCTTTAGGAATTCTTATTTGTACCAATATTTAAATGTTACGATCTTCAGAAAGTTTACTAGTACCAATCTTTACTAATACCTAGCTGTTGTTACCTCCTCCTTTTTACAAAAAAAAAAGGTTGTAGCTCAGTGCAAAATGTCTGTCGTAAGCCACAACTATAACCAGCCCGAATCGGCACGCTTGTCTGCTTGTTTGTTTCTCCTTACTTTCTTTATGCATTATTCCTCTGCATCATTTTTCTTTATCTTCTTCTTCACCTCTAAAACACGTGCGCCACTTTTTTTTGGTGCATACAAAAGGGCTGAGACAAAAAAAGAGAAGGATATAGATGAAAATAAATTTGGCAAATTACTTGTCCTTGAGAATCGATCTTATGCGAGGCATGCGCACGAATGGGGACCTTGTTCTATTTTTTTATTGAGCTTAACGTTGCGAAGTGGCACATACGTGCACATACGTGGTACACGTTAAGCAGCAGCATATGTTTTACATAAGCAGTCGTTGACAGTTCCGTAACGATGCTAACAGCGACATGTATATTAGGAACACCACAAGCGGTAAGGAGATACGAAGCGCGGGTGTTCGCGAGGAGAGTAACAATTTTACACTGCTACTTAAGTCGACTACTGCGGATGGCTCCTAACTACAACTAGCTTTGACCCGTCGTGATGGCTGTATCCTAAGTGTACATACGTAATGTTTATACAAATGCATACCCAGCACTTCAACCCCTATGCATTTTTCAGCGCAATCGCTCAAAATAACAAAGAAAATAAGAGAAAGGTATCCAGGCTGGAACGTGGTTCAAACCTAAGCCTTTTTTGTGGCAGTACAGTATTCTACCTCTGAGCCATGCCGATGTTGCTCGAAACCCCTGCGCGCGAAATACGACAGGCGTGCGCGGAACGAGCTCCACAGTCACAGCTACAGATTGAACAGCGGCAGTCTCAGAACTTGTCTCAAACCCTCTTCGGGCGGCTATAATACAAGTATACGCGTGCAAGGTTCCGACTACGCCTTTAATTTATTCGGTGGCTGATGACGATTATGAATTATCGCTCAGTCCTTTGTAATGATTTCGAAGCAATAAATGATCCACTCGTTCCGCAATTCCTATTATGTGCCATCTAGTTACACAATCCGCATTTCGTTTCCCTGGTTGTTATTTTTCTCCACTAGCGCGTTGTTACGTGTGTTAACGTGGTTCCTCTTGACATGACTCTTGTATAGGGTCTTCTTGCGGTAGAGTTTTCAGCACCGGCATGGCTCCATGGTAAAATACTTAGCTGCCATAGAGAGGACCGAGGTTAAAACAGCGTTCCATCCTGGATATATTTTCTTATCTATTTTCTATTTCAACTTATTTCGCGTGATAGTGGTTACGGACTCCGGTGGTGGTGGCGGCGAACAACTACGGCACCGTAATAATCTTGAAACAGCTTTCGCGGCAAAAGCCTTTGCCAGGGTCATATCGGGAAACCATCGCGTAAACATAATGTGGCAGGCTAAAATAATAAAATAACAGCCGGGAACTCACAAAGCCAGTTGTGTAACCAGATGTCACGCAATATGAAGTGCGTAATGAGTGAGTTGTTGAGAGCTTCAAACTTACTACAGAGGTCTCAGCCATGATTATTCAGTGTCATCAGTCAACAAATCAAGTAGTGGGTACGTTGCAAGCGTAGTTCAATCATAAGGCCCAAGGGAAATTTCAAGGGCTTCGAAACGGCATTCTTCAAGCTTTCGCTCTGACTGCTGTGCGTTCCGCGCACCATGTTTTTGTTTTGCTTTCTCAATTATCAGTGTACCTAATGGTAATCATCGGTCTTTAAGGACCCAAAATCACAATATAATTATGATAGACGTCTTGGGGGAAGGTTCCGGAAATTTCGACCACCTTGGCTTTTTTTTTAACGCGCACCTAAAGCTAAGTACACAAGCCTCAAGCATTTTCAGCTCTATTTCGAATGCGGCCGCCGTCACCAAGATTCAATCCGGTGGCTGCGAGTCTCACTGCACGTCAAACATCGCAAATAGACTTCAGTTTTTCGGGTCTTTATCTAATTGTAACATAGTGTAGTCGCGAGGGTTCAGCAAAAACTGACACAAATTTACACGCTCCAACACTATCTGCCCGAAAACATTAGTCGTGACCTACGTGTGGTCCTTAAGGTATGTTGTATGGTTTCAAATATAGCAGTTTGGGACAAATCAGCAAAACGAATTGGGGAAAGGTGAAAGGTTACATAAATGAAAGAGCGGGTGTACGTGGCTTAGAGATATGCCTTTGGACTATTACTGTTTTGTGCATGATGTCTACAGTAAATTTATATAGCAGCTAACCATGGTTGATAACCATATCGAGTACGCAGGCTTGGCGAGACAGTGTGAGACAGCAGTTCAGTAGTAGATGTGGCCCTATAGAAACATGCAGATTCCTCTGGTCGACTCACCGCTCTCCCATAGTTCAAAGTACTGAAAATTTGAACACTTTTTCTAAACGCTTCTCCAGCTGAAGGCGTACGGGGCGGCTCACTGCTCGGTCATAGTTGAGTACAAAGTACTCGGAAATTGTTAAAACTTATTCCAAACGCTCACACAAAATTTTCTTTTGTAAAGTAACTCTAAATAATGTAAGTGGGATATGAGGTTACAAACTAAGGAGTGGGCGAAGCTAAGTCCCAAGGTCCGCAGTGATTGCGTTGAAGTCGCAGACTAGTATTAAGGGTTTGGGCTTGTAGGTGTTTCGTACTGTTGCCACAATTAAGGTTAAAGTTAGTTCATGAATAAGCTTTTTTGAATTTCTCACAAATATTAGCTGAACGTTGCCCCATGTAATGTAAATTGCATGTCTTAGTGACATAAACAGTCGACGACAAAGGTAGGCTCTACTTTTCATAATGTGTACGCGTTGATGTCATCGACTGGTATATAAGGGGTTTGTGCTTTTAAGTATTTCGTATTGGTGGTTTACACTTACAATTGATATTAGTGATTGCTTTCTTTTTTATCTCTCACATATGTATATAGCCATGACAATCAACACCGTGAACGGACATGCCTTGCCCTTTGGGTGCAAACGCGTTTTGCAATGCGTTTGAAAACTAGATGACCAAATTCTTTCGCAAGAACAAATCATTCGCCATCAACCGGTCCTAACGTTTCAAAAGGAGGCAGTACAAGCGCTACGGTGTTCCCTGCGTTCAAGTAGCCTCTCAGAATGACTTTAATCTGGACTTTTTGCACGTGTGTTTATGTGTGTGCGTGCATTTTCTTCTCTCCCTCTATCTTCTTTATAACCCCTACTTCCCAATGCCTACGCAGGAAGAAAAACGGGCATGTCCACCAGATTAAACTCCCTGCGTTTTCCTTTCATGTATTTCTCGCTCTCTCTCACACCGAAAATTATTGAGCATATAGTGTTGGCGCAACCAGCGTGTTGAAAAGCAGGATACTATCTTCTACTGCTCTCTTCTGTCATTGAGCAGTAACTGTTTCATTTAGCACACATACAATTCTAAAAAGAGCAGTTGCTGCCTAGATCAACACAAGTCGGCAAGTCATAACGTTGACTTGCGCAATTCCTTCTCTTAAAGAATTTCTCATATCGCAGTACTAATATACACATAAACAAGTGGTCATTCATCCCATTCCTTAATCAGGAAGCGTTGAATTAACTTATTCCGTGTATGTGGACACTTACTAAGAACATACTGACGTGGCCATGCCTGATGATGGATGGTAGCGCAGACAACGAACACGGACAAGAGAAGGCACATAGACTTGTGAAGGCACATAGACTTGTGTCTATGTGCCTTCTCTTGTCCGTGTTCGTTGTCTGCGCTACCATCCATCATCATGCAACCATACCAACAAGCCCAAATCGCCACCCTCATTGGCCATGCCATTGCAGTTGCGCAATCCTTTGAAGCAATGAGCTCTGAGATCGCGAACATTGTTGAAACGTTATTCAATAACTTGCTTCATCTACACCGGCTTCCTGTGAATATAATAACTTCTTCATTGCACACAGGAGGGAGCGAAAACTATCCGCCTTGTTTGCAGACGGGTGAAATGATGGAACGAGTACGGTGGATTTCTACACTATCTAATGAACTCCACGGAACAAGAAGAAATAGAAAATAGCAGCACGTAGTTTTGGCCTCTGGGGCAAACGAATGCAAGGAAGCAAGCAATAGCACTTCCCTGATTCGCACTAGTCGCAGCTTGCTAGCGTAGTTCCCGGTGGCATTGTCCTGCTAATAGCCCCTGAGGGTTATAGTGTTATTTTTTCGTGTTCTACGAGCCCCAACATTGTATGCTTTGTTGCGCTATTCTCGGTAAAAGCACGTTTTCCAGGAATGGTATGCGTCATGGACATAACGAGTTATAGCTCCAATGCCAGGTGCAAGCGTACTAAAGGAGCTGGTTAGTGTAATCCTGAAAAACCCACGCACCCACACCAGGCCTGCACGGAACGCGCAGCATATTCACAGCGAAAGCTGGAAGAGCAGACCGATTGGGGATCATTCTTGATCTTGTTCAGAATCGCAACCACTGTTCCTCTATGCCTTCCCTCATTGTGCTGTGGATGCATATAGCGCGGGATCAGACCAACAATAATATTTTATATTTTCTCCTCGTTTATTCTATGACTTCCCTCCTGTGTCATCACTGGATTGAGACTCAGAATGGTTAACATACTTTTCTCTGCTAAAGAGGAGGATAGTTGAGCCAGCTGGGCCGATTCCTCTGCTTCAATTATTTTGTCCAGTGTATTGTGCACGCCTAATGAACAGAGGCGTTCTGTGCTAGCAGTCATAGGAATACCCAATACCCTTTTGATGCTTTTCCGAATGAGGCTGTTAAGCTTCTTTTTCTCAATGTTTTGCCAGTTGTGCATGGCCGCTACGTAGATGACTTAGCTCATGATGAAGGCATAGAAAATTCGGAGTAAAATGCATTCTGTCAGGCCTCCTCTTCTATTATACACCCTAGTAATGAGTCTGACGACCATTTCAATTTTCTTATAATTCTACCTAACTGAAGCGTATTGGATCTATTATATTCGACAGCCACGTCTAACCTGCATATGAACTCGACTCTTGGAATGAGGTTTCCATAACATGTTATTAGCCTGATGTTGAAATCTGTGAATGGCCTCCATCCCATGGGCTTGGGGCCTTGTATAATTGGTCTACAAAGAAGTATCTCGGACTTGCTGGGGGAACATATTGTGACGGTAATAGTTGTGCATGTGCTTAAAGGTCTATGGAAAGGACGAAGAAGAACTCGCTTGCGCGTTCTATTAAAAAAGAGACCGATCTGCTTGTGGTATCTCTGTCTCCGTGGCAATACCTCTGTTTTGACATCGTCACAAAATTAGTCCCATGTTTTCCTAGTATGATTCTAGGCCAATTGGAGACTCATCTAAACACCTCCTTCACATCCTTTGGCGCATCATATAGTTATGTCATCACCATGAATGGTGTAACTAACACCGTTTATAGCAGATATCTTTTCAGAGAGACCTCCCACTGCCATGTTAAATAAGAGTGGTGAAACAACCACTCCCTGCGGTGTGCCTCTAGGGCGAAGCTCGAAAGCTTCTGGTCAGTCTCTGATTTTAAGTGCCGCCTTCCACTCCTTGACAAATAATTTTATTTAACCGGGAAAGGCTGCGCCCAAATTGAGATATGATATGTCATTCAGAATGTGTGCGCGAGATACATTGTCAAACGTTTTTTTTTTTCAAATCTGAATCGAGAACAGCCTGGACGTCCGTGGTTGGATTGTCGATTATTGGACACTTAATGAGCTTCACCACAGTCTGCGTTCGACAAAGCTGGAATAACGCTGACCATGTTGTACGGAAATGAATTCCTATTCTCTACTGGTCTGAAATACGTTTGTGAATGGCGTGCTGTGCAACCTTCCCCACGCATGATGTGAGGGAGATGAGCCGAAGGTTTGCAAGTACTGGAGATTTTCCCAGCTTGCGGACTGCCGGAGGACATTCTGCCGGAGGACATCCCTCTTGCACTAGAACCCCCTACAGTTCTACTGCCAAATTCTGATCGCCTTCTGGTTTGCTCTCATGATTATGATTGAAGGCTAGCTGGTCATAGAAGATGCCACGAGATGCAGTCACTGTCTGTTAGGCCGATGCTGAACTAGTCTTTCTTCATTTAGTAGGTTCTGTCGTTTGACTCTTTAAAAATACATGCTTCTCAAGTTCATCGTGTCGCAGGCAGAGAGAAATGAAAACTTCTACGAGGACATGAAGCTTAGTGATGGCTCCAATCATGACGCTGAGAAACTCTAAGGCGTCTTTAGTTTCCGATTTGGCCTTCATAGCAGAGCTGCTACGCGCTGAATTTACAATGGCTCGAATAGCCATATACAAATGTATATATATAAGAAAATTACCATGAAGGAATACACGCGCCCGTGGACATATAAAGTTTCAGAAAGTTTGCCCATAAATTTCATTGAATGTACAATATCCGACCAGTATAATTTACCTTTCTTCTTGTCCACTCCAAGGAAAGACCAAGCATCAGCAAAGAAGGCCACGTTAAACCCCTGAGATCAGCCAGTTGCGCTGTTTCTAAAGTTTTAGATGGCAACTGTGAACTTATAACAGTTTTTAATAATAAAAACATGAGCAGCTTCTGTTCTTTTTCAAACCGTATCTCCAGGACACCTATCTTGTATGTATTAATAAATAATATGTGATAAAGAGAATGTATACATACTGTAGTACAGGTAGTCGGTACCAGGCCACACTTCACAGAATTAAATAAAAAAACTGCTGATTGTTAACGCAGGAAAAGATCTCTTCCTGAAAGTTGCTGATAGAGCCGAATCTTCAGATGTCAGTGTTTCAGAATAATGGCGAAATCTTGCCAGCAAAAGAAGGAACTTGATTAGAAGAAAATTCTCAACAGCTGTCTTTTCTAATGATATACTTTTTTTACTGACGTCCGACGGGTCCGCCTCAGTAGATCAGTGGCTAGAGTGCCTGGCCACTGACCCGAAGGTGGCGCTTTCGATCCCAGCCTCGGCGGTCGCACTTAGATGGAGACGAAATGGTAAAGGCCCGTGTACTCTGCGGTGTCAGTGTACAATAACGAACAATACATGGTCATAATTTCCCGAGACCTGCACTTCGGCGTCCGTCATAATTATATTGTGGTTTCAGGACGTAAAACTCTATATATTCTTATTAAAACTTCTGTTGAGTGCATACAAAGTTGCAAGAAATTTTTTCTCTTTTGTTCGTATACCCGCTAGCGCACTTCGTTGAAGTGTGCCAGGAAAGTGTGGGCGTCACTTTTGAGGAGATAAACCAGTAACTTTGACTCCGTTACACGCACGTATTTGAACAAGTCAGGGCGCATGCGCAATAGCTGTGCGTTACGATATAGTGCAGAGGCACCTTTTAAATCTCTATGTTGTTGTCATGCGTACAAAATAGCACACACAGTAAAACATTTTGTAAAGATTGATACCAACATCCAACCAAAGTTCTTTAAAAAAACAAAGATCATAATTTTCAGCTCCCTGACAAGACCATAGTTTGAACATAGTACTCCCTGAAAGTGCCAAAGCGTCAATACATTTCTTTTTAAAATAATTTTTATTGGTGTCTAGATCCCATCTTCTAAGGTGTTTCAAACCGGCCAGACGGGCTTACGTCATACACTAAACTTCACGTAGTAAAGTTTTTTTAGTTTATCAGCCGTTACTCGAGGCTTTTGCTTTAGCTCACTGAAGTGGTGCACTAAAGTGGTGCACAGACACCACTCGTTAATCTGAATATGTTTCACGTGTCATTGTGCCGTAGTTAAATTTTAACACGTAAAGGGTATGCTGCAAACTGCTCGAGCACGGTGCAGCAGAATCTAGGAAGATAATAAGCAGGACTAAAGAGACAATTGCATCAAATTTCTGATTGCCCATGTTGCTCTGCATTCAATAATTAGAGACCCCATTTGTTGAATGCAGGTATTTGGAACTGTGCTAGCTTTTATTGGCAATTAGGCTCCAGGTTTTGAGAATACTACCGCAGTAACGAGGCTTCCTGCAAAATTTAAAGCATCCTAAATTTTCGATCGTTCGAGCACGTTGCGCGCTCTCTTTTTTTTCTAGCTTCTGGTTCGCAGAAACTACAAAAAATATCTTTAGTGCATCGCTCAACAAAGCGTATTGATAGTGCATGAAGCATGCTGTTTTTGAACGAGCATAAATAAGGCTCTGTCAGTTAAGGTTTTTAGCCATGTTCGATAGGGAGTCTCTGATTCTCCTAAAAAACAAAGTTGGACGCACATCGGCCACTTAGTTAAATGCTTTTGAAGCCCTGCTGCTACTGTTGTATGCGATGATGCAGTTTCTAAGTGTAAAGTAAAGATGGTCTCACTCTTGATATCTACATCGAATCTTATAAGAAATTTCATTGAACCTGCAGGAATTGTTGACGTATTCTTATATGAATCACTCGGCATGCTTCAAAAAATGAAGCATGTCAAAGCGAGCTCGTGATAAAAACGTAAGTGACGACACGTGCGAGAGCTTAAGCGGGCGTCATTTTTTCGTACTGTGTAGTGAAAACAAATCATCGCTGCAATGTTTTGTATTTGTGCCAGAAAGAGCTATGTCGAGTGCTTCACTTGTTGAGCATGCCCATAATCTTCCCACAATCCGCGATAGAGAAATATATGCTTTCTGTTTCTTATTGTCATTACATGCTCATTTTCTGGCCAAAACATTATGCTCTTTCTTTGTTTTCTTCTTATCTTAATTAGACATCGAATTTAAGGGAACACGATGACAGCCTCCAATAAAAATTTGTACCTTTCAATTGCTGTCCACCGCAAATTAGCCTGACTGAATTGTTGTTTCGCCCCACAGCGGTGGTCTAGTGGCTAAGGTACTCGGTTGCTGACTCGCAGGTCGCGGGATGGGGTTTCGATTGTGGAGGCTCTATTTTCGATGGAGGTGAAAACGCTGTAGACCCACGTGGTGAAGTTTGGGTGCACGGCAAAAACCCCAGGTAGTCGAAGTTTATATAGCAATATACGGCATCTCTCAAAATAATATAGTGGTTTTGGGATGTTTAACACCACTTATCAATTATCATCAATGACTAAATTGTTTAACAAAAAATAAACGTACTCTGGTATACCAGCTTTCCACGGATAAAAATTGAGCACTTTTGTTTCTTTAATGGAAGAAGAAGTAACACAAGAATCTCTAGCAAACTTTGAATTATCACTCAGCATCTTTTGGTGCATGCTGAAAATAAAACCTTCATTCTTTTTTAATATACATCTAGCCAGTGGCAAATATAGAGAACAGATTTGCGTAAGACGGGAAAATTGCAATGGTCATCGGAGATGGCAACAAGTGGAAATAGCCGTTCAGGTTTTTGTTCCTGCCGCTCAAATACAACTCTGTTGAATATCGCATACCGTGGCTGCCCCGTGAACATATTGCAAGGCGTGTCTGTCCACGTTTGCACTTTGTGGTATGTTTTTGCAGTGATGACGGTGTTATATTTCAGGAATATCCACTGTATCCGTTGACTACACAGGAAGGTTTTGACCAAATTGGAAAGTGGTGGGTGGCCTGGCATTTCAGTCGTTCTTGACAGAATACCGTGAACAAACTTTTTACTTCTTCATATGGTTCGTTTGGACCAGTCAAGCTACAAAGTTCAAGTAACCAATACCGTAAAGTGACCATACTTGCCAGAAAGTAAATAAACCACTGTTATTGTGCTGCACACTTTAACGAGGGAAATATTGTCCACCAGTAGAAATCTCGAGTAGGAGGAAATCGCTTTTCAGAAGTATGGACATGGGTCCTACATCAATGCGAGGACAAAAATTACTTCGCAAGAGCATGGTGCCAGGTTTTGTTAAGAAAATGCTAGCCACAGAATTTGGCCGGATGCAAGGGTGCAAAGAGGTGAAAACAGCACTATATGAGTTTCAGCACCAGCATCAAGGAACAGCCATGAGACTCACTCTCCTTCTGCAACCGGCATAATGAGAACGTCATGAACTTATCGCTACGAAATGTGAGGGCGTCCTTCACATCGGGTAGCGGCGTGCATTTAGTCGCCGAGGCTATTCAAATACTGAGACTACTCATGCATACAAAAAATAAACAAAATAAAAAAATGTTCTTCACTAGCAGCAAATAGTATTTAAGTTTTTAGGTGGTTGCTAGTAAGGATGATTTTCATCAACGGACATACCAAGAGGCAGAAAACGCTTCCGTTATTACAGCTAATCTGGGTTTTTTACCCTGTACTGCAGGCGTGCCATTAGGTAGGTGAGTTTCTTTTTTAAATAGCTGCGTTGTGTTATTCTTATATTGGGCGTTTGCAGTGCATACGTCTTCCTCTTGGAATGGTACTGTTACATTATGCAAATCACGTTACCCGGTCCACAGCGTCATATCAAAAGGTGGGTAATGGTACAAGCTACAATGTTGATCACAGCAGTAAATAAGCATTAATTTCCACTTGGTCACCTTTACCTACTCAAGGTATACCTCCAATGCATTTCGCTAGTTCTGAAACGAGTGGTAGAGAAGTGAAGCTTATTACTCGTGCAGCACTCAGATTTTGAGCTGCTTGTAACTTCATTGCTAGTATAAAAAAAATGGCAGCATATCCACGGAGTGAATGATGGGGTGTGGGGCGAAGCATTCGTCCGTCCATTCGTTGTTGCTTCCGTCCGTTCCTCGGTACGTCTGTGTAACCGTCCATGCGTCCATCCACCCGTCCGTGCGTGCGTCTGTTCGTGCGTCCGCCCTTGCGTTCGTCCGTGCATCCGCGCCTGCGTCCGTTCATGCGTCCATCCATGCATCTGCCTGTGTGTCCGTCCATCTATTCAGAACTCCAAGTACCACATTCTCGCATCTTTTAATCATATATTCTCTATATAGAAGCACCGCCATCCAGCGGACATTTCAAAGACTAAACGGGAGGTGGCACATGCACACTTCCTTACGGCTTGCGCTTCGGGTTTACTTCCAACCTTTAACCACCTCGAGTTAATGGTATATACTAGTCCACTGTATTCATGGCTATGCGGCCCAACGCTCGCTAAACCTTTCTAAAACCAAGGAGCTTACACCCAGCGAGTACAACGTAGCAACCCTTTTTTGTCAGATTGTGCTCAATGTACATGCCGATAGCTGCTAATGGGGATCGCAGCGTGCGCGGTACCTGAAGGCCGAATGCTCCTGTCTTTCATTCCCCCTTAGCAGCTATTAACATGGGCATTGAGCACTATCTTTTATTGTTCAACAACGCACAGAAGAAATCTCTCATCGGAACCACCTTGGAGGTCAAAATGGTGAGGACCGCTATTTCGGGTATGTGCCACTGGTGGTTGCGTACCACGAGGGATGCACAAGCCACGCCAAAAGAGGTTTGCCCCTAAAAATACTTTCGCAACATGCCCTCGAGGATCTAGTGACAAATGCTTTCTTTTCAACATATATAGTAGGCATTATTTAGCTTGTTTTTATAGCGAAAATACGTTATTGAAGACTTCATCTTTATTATTGATATCAACTAACCACTTATTCCTAGTCGACTCGAAGTTACTTGACGTTGCGTTTGGTGCCATGCTAGTTTACGTACAACGGTTTGATTGATTGATATGTGGAGTTTAACGTTCCAAAACCACCATATGATTACGAGAGACGCCGTAGTGGAGGGCTCCGGAAATTTCGACCACCTGGGGTTCTTTAACGTGCACCCAAATCTGAGCGCACGGGCCTACAACATTTCCGCCTCCATCGGAAATGCAGCCACCGCAGCCGGGATTCGATCCCGTGACCTGTGGGTTACGTACAACGGTAGATTGCTTGCTACCTGTGTCGAGTATTCAATACAATATTACTAGCAACCTGGCTCCCAGCTAATTTCCGTTTGACTTGCATGTACTTCTCACGGGTAAAGCTTTTCTTTTTTGTTAATTCGGGCGCTCACCCATTCACTCACAAGAAGCTCCATGTTAAGAATTTTCAAGCTTGTTTGGCTTTTCTGAGGGGCAAAAATGGCTCTATTATTTAATATTTCATGCTTATTGTATACGGGAAGAACGCAATAATTAATGAAACAATGAGAGGACGAAAGCCAACATAGATATTTTCAACGAACTGCATGCACGACACTCAGCCTCGTGGTCTGTACTTACCGCATGTGCATTTAAAGCTGTCGTTGCCGACTCAAATTAGCCAAAAATGTATTCGTTTGCATGTAAGCATGTGCGTGTACGTGGGGTCTATGAAAAAGCCTGTAGGAACGTACCTAAGTTGAATATGTTTAAAAATCTGCTTGAAATGACAATTATAAACTAGGATACTCACGAAATACACAAATCATTTCCGAAAATTTTAATATGACAGAGAGAGAGAGAGAGAAATGAAACAGGCATATAAACGAAAAGAAAGCTAAACAACGTTTGTTCCCAGAAATCGTGCTATCTAAATGGGACGAAAGAATACAAAAAAAAACGAGAGGGCACGGAGGTTAAACCTAGAATCCCATAGAGGTTAGGACATAATCATGCTGGTGAAATAGAGCTTAAGATAGATTTACCAGCTAAACGAGACAAAACTTTTGATAAGAAGCAGACACATACACAGCCTGTGTGCTTCTTCAGTGTTTGGTTTGTTTAGGCTAGTAAACCTATCTTAAACACAAACCAACTCACCCAAGCAGCAGTTTTAGCGAAATAGAGCTATCATTACGGTTCTTTACGAATGATCTGACTTGAGATTTTGCTGCATTTCTTTTCCTAATGCTATGCCTTTCTTAACGTGGCCGTCTACAGAAATGAATATCCCATCACTTTTTTTTTACTTGTCGTACCCTGCGGTGCTTCCCTGCCTAAACTAACCCTTATCTTTATTGTCTTCAATCAGGTCAGCCGCTTCGTTTAACGTGGCCGTCAACCTATTCGACGCACATAATTTGCCTCGTTGGATAGAGGGTTTTCGCAGACGCAGAACTTGAACGATGTTGGTGGGGATTTATTAGAAGTCCATTGTCTAGAGCAGTGTGCTCCCTGGAGAGTCTGCTAGCTGAGCGATAACGCTCACATTTTGAAAATGAGAGGAGCGATGTGGAGTAGTAGACCCTTGATTTGTGCTTCTCCCGTTTACCCTGATATTTGCCCTACACGATCCATTGCAGCCATCGTAAGCATCAATCAGTCCATTTTTGCACAAGGCTGTTTTAATTGGTTGTGCACTGCAGATCAGTGGACGCATGCTGTTATTGAAAATGGTTGATAGCCTGCATGTGCAGAGCCGCTACGAACATTCAACTAAAATGCATATTTTTTTGTGTACAGACTTTGATAACCTTATCCTTAGAAAGCTGCTAAAGGACCCTTTAGGAAAAGAGTCTTGTTATCAATATCTCCATTTTCTGTCTCTCCATCTATAATTTACTGTTTTGCACGAGAAGCGAATGCATTTCAAACACCATAATGTCCTTCATTTTGCCACTTTGATAATCATTATCATTGTTAACCTTGCTGCATTTGGCTTCAAGACGAAGGGCTGTGCTCAGAAAAACTTGGTAACAGTTTAGAGTACTACGCTCTCTACTATAGGAGAGCATAAAGCTGTCCCGCCGGCCTCGCACTTATTCAGGCCCTCACACTTATTGACGAAAACTTGCTTTAGTAATCTTTATTTACTTTGTCTTGCACTAGCGGATTCTGTTTGATGCCAACATATAGTTAACTTGATTGCCCACCTAGCCTTCTGAAGTTCTCAGCTTGGCTTTTTTTATCTCTGAATAACAATTCTTGTACTCGCAGGGTTATCTTTTCTCGTGCTTACATTTACTTTCTCAGCCAATGCGTACTGCTTTTTCCGTTGAACAAGCATTAGAAGAATTTAGCACTGTATATGCACCGTGAACGTCAACATCCTCGGCACGACATCTCGTGCATGACGCGGCAAACGTAAGCCCACTAACTGATGCTCGAACACAGCATACTGCTTGGACCAGATGAGGGTTGTTACACACGTAATGCGACGTTGTTCTGTATCCAGGACTGACCAGGCCAAGCAATAGCGAAAGTGCTAACTTCCTCAGCTCCTGCGTATTTATCCCCTAAGATCCAACGTTCTCTGTAGGTGGTTCATGCAGTCAATCTTACTTTGGATCATTCTTTATCAGTACTATCTAATTATTGTTCTAATGCACGGTAGTCGACTGAACGCTTCAGTGGGTACCTGTCAGACTTGAAAAGCAGGCAACAAGCTCAACATCCCAACTAACGAATCTTTGGACAGAGGGACTTTTTTATTACAGTACAGAATCACACTTCATTAAAATAGAACTACTTCATAATCATGTTAACGATAAAAACGTTAGAAAACCATACTGAAACGTTCCGTATGCGATGTCTGATAATTCCATATGTTTCTGTAAGAATCTTACGGAAATATATGCAAAATATAAAGGAAACATATGTATTCTTTATGGAAACATGTGGAATTATTGGACTCGCATACGGAACGTTTCAGTAAAGCACTCGGTTCTCTACAGGTAAGTCATAGTTCCAGGTTTATATCGTAACTAATCGCAATTATTTTTGGTTAATTCTTGGAACGTATCCGCAGGAAAGTGGTGTTGGAAAACTTGATGGAGAGGGCAGATATATTGCCGAATTTAAAAGCATCCTTCTGCGAACATGAAGAGCTACCAAATAAGAAAGTAAATGCACAGTATACTATACTGATTGGCTTGTTTAATTTTAAAGTAGGCAAAAAACAAGCCGGACCCTATTGAGTAGGTGAACATGGCTCCGGCTTCATGGGGAAATGCCAGCAAGCAGTTATTAGTGCAGTTCACAGAACGTAATAACTTTCGGATCATGAATACATTCTGGCCCCGCCGCGGTGGTATAGTGGTTCAGATACTCGGCTGCTGACCAGCAGGCCGCACGGTTCAGCAGCCGGCTGCGGCGGCTGCATTTTTGATGGAGGCAAAAACGCTGTAGGCCCGTGTGCTCAGATTTGGGTGGACTTTAAAGAACCCCGGGTGGTCAAAATTTCCGGAGCCCTCTATTACGGCGTCTCTCATAATCATGTGGTGGTTTTGGGACGTTTGGTCCCAGTTCAGCAGCGGTGCGACGGGGACAAAAGCATTGATTTTTCCTGCTCTTTGGAGCTTGGCAGCGTGGTGGCAGGACGCTGAATCGCAAGCTTGTTTTCTGCGCTGGATAAGACTGCCCTGGCAAGGGGCGTTTTTTCAATCTACCAAGCTCGAAATTGACTTCGCCGACTGCTATCACCTCGACATTCCGGCGTCCTACTGCGCATGCGACTGCATGAAGCCCCCTGAGTCAACTTCAAGATGACCCTGCAACTACCGGAAACGTTTAATTCGGCAGCGGTGTGACGCGGACACAAGCATTGCTGTTTCCTGCTCTTTGCAGGTAAGCTACACTTTTTGTACATGGTTACCCACTAGTTTTCTCTTCTTTTTTGTATTTTGCACTGCTGCAGAACGCAGCTATTGTACACCAGAGACAGATCTTTTTCCGTGTGTGTGTGTGTGTGTTACTTGTTGCCTTTTCTTTCAATCCCAATTTTAGTTATTTTTGTTTTGAAAATGCCTAAAGCAAAAGGAAAACGTGAGACTAAAGAGGACCACGATAGTTCACCACAAGACCTGAGAAGTTTCAGGAAGGAGGTTCTTGATGAATTCGAAGCATTTAACAAAAACATTCAGTTATGTAGTATTACCTGTGATACAGTGGTTGAAATTCAAGATGTGAAAGAAGTAATAAAAGAAAGTAAGCCACTTAAGACTAGTAACCAAGCTCTGCAAGAGAAAAACCACAGGCTTGCCCAGAGAATCGAGGAACTTGAGCGCTATTCTCGAACAAACAACATTGTGATTAAGGGCGTCCCAGAGACTGGGAGCCACTTGAAGCCGTGATGAAGTTGGCTGAGCTTGTCGGCGAGCATGTGACCGAAATTGACATTGATGTTTGCCATCAAGTGCCAACCGCAAAAGGAACTGAAGAAAAAAAACGTTGTCATACGTTTTGTGAGGCGAGAGAGGCGAAATGCGCTCCTTACGAAAGCAAAGAAAACGTGGAACACGACAGCTGTGCTGGGGCAAAAGAAAGCGAATGGCCTTTACATAGACCAGCATCTCACCCGAAAATGCAAGCAGATGCTCAATTGGCACTATGTCAGTGAAAAAAAGGCAACTGGGGTGAAAGAACGTGTGGACTAAGGACGGCAAAGTTTTTGCCCAGTGAGACAACAACTCACTTGTGCTCCGGCTCTTTAATCCTGGTGACTTACAGATCCTGACCAACGATAGCGAAGAGCCATGATAAACTTTTTTACCACGCTGCTTTTTGCAGTCATATGCATATATCTTATTTTCTCTATGTGCCAAGCTGGCTGTTGCACCAACAAACCTAAGAACACTACGACATGAAAACTTCTTAGTCTATCTTTCTCTGAATGCACGATCGTTGCAAAATAAACATGATGATATAGATATGCTCATTGACTTTACTGGTGTTAAGTATGACGCAATAATCATCTCGGGAACTTTGTACACAGAACATAACGCTCTATTTACGTGTACTGGTTATCAAATATTCGTACTCAACTGTCCTCAACAGGAGGGGGGGGGGAGGGAGGGGCTTGAAAAAAGGCTTGAAAAAAATCAGGCACAAGCAATTATGCAGTTTCTTATACAAAACACTCGCTCATCTGGACAGCACAATCTGGGTTTCTCAAAGGTAGATCAACGGAATTGCCTTCGTTATAGCAAAAAAGTGTTTATAAGTACTGCACTTGATGCAAAGAAACAGGTCTTCGGTATATTTTTAGATCTCTCTGAAGCATTTGATACCGTTCATCATATCACACCTCTAGGTAAGCTTGGAGAACACGGAATACACGGTCACGCAAACACGTTCTTGTCTTCTTATCTTCAAAATCGATCTCAGTACGCTAGCCACAACCATTCAGACTCAAAAATAAAATCTATTCCACATGGTGTACCACAAGGGAGCATTCTTGAGCCAGTACTTTTCATTGCTTACATGAATGACTTTTCTTTTACCACTAAAAATATTAAATGAATTGCTTAGGCAGATGACACTGCACTTTTTTAGAGGTACAATTTAAGACACTCTCCCAAATTGTGCGAACAGAACATCGAAAATTGGTGTGATAGAAACTATTTAAGAAGTAATGATAAAAACACACGTGATCATGTTTCGCCTAAAGCATAAGGCGCTAAATTTGACAAGAATGCCGTTTTAAACAATTAAGAAATTAAAATTTTAAACGAGGTAAAAACACTTGGAGTTGAATTTTCCGAAAACTTGCTTTGGAATAAGCAGGTCGACTGTCTTTGCACAAACCTAAACAAAAATAATGGATTTATTACATAGGCACCGACATGTTTTGCCCACCATTGTGAAACGCACTGTGTATAACCCTCTATATCTTTTTACAATAAATTACTGTCACCTGGTTTGGGGTACAGCATCGAAGCAAACTATTACTAAGCTAAAGCTATGTCAAAAACGAGCCATTTTGGGTTGTAGGTAATCCTACTTTCAAAGAACACACGTTTAAATATTTTTACGAATACAAAAACATGCCAGTTGAGTTCATTTACTCATTTTGTGTGGCTTGTATGTACGGAAATGCCTTGAAAAAGTCAAATGGTAGTTAAATGAATTTGTTTATTCTGCATCGTTGCGCAATTATATATAGCACAAGACATGCAGGTCTTTGGTTAGCACATTTTTGTTGTACTAAATATGGGCAGTAGTCAGTATCCGATCAAATTGCTGAACGTTTAAACACCTCTAATACACATGACATGAACCTGCAGAACATGTCTCCTCGCTCCTTTTCACTCATTTCATTTCACTTAATGCCACCGTGTAATTCCAGCAGACCATCAATATTTTATAATATACCAAATGTACATATGCGTTTATCTGTTTATCTTGAGTTTGTTGCGGCCATTGCGTTTCGTTTTTCTTATTTGGTTGCGATTGTTTCAATTTCACATAGTTTTTTCAAAAATATTTTGTGCACATCTTAGTGATGTCATGGCGTGGCGTTGTTACATTTATACAGAAAAAAAGCGAAAAAGGACCATTTCACTTTATTCACCCCTACGCTATTGCATTAATAATTATGCAAAGTGCCTTGTATTATTGTTAGCATGCTGTGTTCCTTTAGTCAGTGCTGCACACAGTCAAACTGTAGCACATTGGGGCTGGGCTTAGTCAAGTTGCAGTAACGAAGCTTTTTCCCGCAACCTCCTTTCTTCTTGCTGAGATGAAAATCATATTTTTTTGTTTTCTTATTTGGAACCTCACGCATTAATCATCAATCATTACTTTCTACAGAAAACAAGCTAACCGTAAGCAGACGTGGTGAAGTCCCAGTGGAGAAATTAAAACTGAAATAAACTTCATTCAGTATACACATAGGCATTTTACAGGATGTAGAGGTTGTTGGCAAGTCACCACAGATTGGTATGAGCTCGTATTTACATACATTAAAAAAAAAGCTTCGTGGCTCCATACGTGGTAAGCGACATTAGCGTTAACAAAATTAACCATAATCTTACTGCTATCATCATAGAGGGTGCAATAGAAGGCGGTTATGGTCACTAGACTGGAGACTGCAAACTATCCCAGGAGACGAAAATTTTATTAAGAGGCGACAAACCATAAAAGACTCGAATGCAACCGACATAATTGAGCTTGTGGAGCTTTCCAAGTTAATCAACAAGCGTAAGGCAGCCGACATCAGAAGGTATAACATGGAAAGAATCGAGCAGGCTGTAAAAAGCGACAGAAGCCTAAAAACTGAGAGGCAGACTTTTCCATAAACAGAAATTATATTTATTTAATAAGGATCAAGAAAGGCAGTGTCGTAACCAATATGAATAAAATAGTTGAGGTGGTGAAGCAGTTCTACAGAGAGCTGTACGGAAGGTGAAACAACAAGGATGATATCGTGACAAACAATAATAGTCCAGATAAGTTCGACATCCTACCTGTAACGACAGGGAAGTAAGAAAAGCCCCAAAAGGAATGCAAAGAGGCAAAGCTGCTCATGAAGATAAGATGGATAAAAGAGAAGGGTCGGTCAGGAAACAAGCTGGGGTTAAATGTATCACGGTTGAAATCAAGAAGAAGAAATGGACATGGGCTGGGCACGTAGCACGTGGGCAGGATAAAAAGGGTAACTGACTGAATTCCCAGAGAAGGCAAACGCACGAAGGGAAGACAGAAAGTCAGGTGGGCCGATGAGATTAAAAAGTTCGCTGGTATAACGTGGCACCTGAACTCACAAGACCGGGTTGATTGACGGATCATGGAAGAGGCCTTTGCCCTACAGTGAGCGCCGTCTACAGTGGGCGCCGTCTACAGTGGGCGCAGATAATGATGATGAAGCACCAGTTCAAATAGCGTTCCAACTAGCTCCGATCTCTCCTTGCTGAGGGTGAGGCGGCTGCGTGGAGGCCACTGGCGAAAAAATTTGGTTCATCTTTTTGCCGCCAAAAGAAGGTGCTGCGCCTCCTAGTGGGGCAGCTACTTTAATGTGGCTCAATAAACGTTAGTTGCTACTGTTATATGACTTTTGTCCTCTATTTTCTAACCATATTTAAATAACACAATTTGGTATACAACGTTTTATTTTCTGTTTCTTTTGAAAACATATCAATGAAGTTCCACAGTATATCATCAACCAATGTTTGTTTACAGACGCAGTGTGCATTATCACCGGTTTTGTTCTTATAGGGTGCTTGTATTTACTTGTTATCTACCTAAAGCAACACATCTGTCCTTAGTGCACTATATGAAACAGCTAGCCGTGGCATTTTTTCTTATTTCTAAGCTTTGCCAAACGGCACACATAAGTAAATGTATAGATGAAGGATGGTTTTGCTATACACGAAAAAAGTCTGCCCTCATCAAGCCGGGCGTGAAATAGTGAAGCTCTTTGATTAATGCCAGTAAAGGAAGACTGATTTCACAGAGCGTAAAGCTGTCTGGACGTCGCATATATGTGACCTTGAGGTAGCAGGTTAATATGCTGCTTTCGCGAGCACACCTTCCTGATGAAGCAGCTTTTCGCTACACATTTTCTGGCTTCAGTACTGTTGGAAAACGGCAAGTAAATTAGCGGGCCAAGCTAAACATTGGTTTGTTTTTTTACTGCGTTTATTAAAGGCATGCTGCTGAATAGGTCGAGAAACCGGCTGTATACTTCCGCGAGAGGATTACACTTAGTATACAATCTACTTTTTATAATACAGGTCTAGTTGTGTTACACTTTCATACCCGTCTTTATAATACGTGAGAATGAGTAGCTGTTACTTTGTGTAATCCCTAACATTTCCGAAGCAAAGTACAATTAAAGAAATACGGGGCACAGAGGAAAGGCAGAGTAGTTAGGTAGTGGAGAATAGTGGGTGCACTTCTTATATGGAAAAATGAGGGAGTCGCAAAAGTGAGGCGTAGTGACAAATAAAGGGGTGGATCCCACACGCACAAAGTAAGCCCTCAGTGATAACATCGTTATCGATATAAGTGCTTTTGCAAGTCTGTTGTGTTCGAGGATTTCATAAGTGCCTTCAGTCTACAACAGCACATACCATATCCCTCACTATAGGCGCATCTATCAACAGGAAGCGAAACTATCAAAGAGACAGGGAGACCAAGGTTGTAAACTGATAGACCAGACTTATTTTCAACAGATGGTTAGCCTGTCTTAACTCGACCTCTCCCTCCTCCCTTGCACCTCACTTCGGGCATTTTGCGTCTAGTGACAGTACACACATTCACGGTGTCCATATGTAAGGCGAGCATCATTTAAGAAACCCGTAGTATTACCCCCCATTTCACTGAAGCGCGGCAGCCGATTGCATATGCGATAAAATAAATGATCACTCTCATGTACTCGGCAATATTCTCTGAAGGTGGCGTCATCAGCCATCCCACTGATGACGTCTCATGCACCAATGGGAGTGCTCTACTATTGGTGAAGGTTTGTATGCATCCGTCTTTAAGAGGACATGCCGTATACTTGTAAAGTTTTATCCAACCTTGATTGTTCACGCTATTAATTTCTTCATAAACAGCGAGTGAGCCTCTGTTATGCAAACATGCTTATGGAGGGGGCATGCACTTTCTAAATTATTGTTGAACAGCCTGAACAAAGCACGGTCATTGCTTCAAACAAGCCAGCGAACGGAATAGAATTCTATTAGGAACAAGATTGCGACATGCCGCGGGGTCCATAAATCATTAACAACGAGGTATGAAGCATTTCCGCTCGACAAATTATGCTTCAGGCTCAGAAGAAGGGTGGTTGGGCTGGAGTCATTATTGGATGAAGGTGGGCAGCGGGCCACGTGATGGTTCCATGAGCCCGCAGTCACCTGAAGCTGCCACGCTGCAGAGTTCTTTGTGAGACCGAATATTGATGAAGACAGATTGTCTGTGGTAAACATCCTATACGAGCAAAAGGCCTTGTCAGGTCGATTATTCTGTATCTAATTGCACAAATGTATGCTAAAAATCTTTAAAAAATCACTAGAAAGAAAGTCCCTAATGATGGGTTTAGAATGTCATGTTTAACTCTGTGTGTACGAGTTTTATGACTAAACAAGCAATTAAGCATTAAATGAACATGTTTTTTACAAGAATGAGCAGATAGAAAACTAGCAAGTATTAGAGATGCATATAGTACGTTTCAGTAGGCATAAATAGCCATATTGTGGATAGCAACATGGGCATGTGGAAGATGCAGGGATAGGGAGAGGGAGATGAAAAGAAGGAGTACATAAAGCATAGGTGTATTCTGTCTACCTTCTACTCGCACTCGCTTGAGGTAAGGGGGGGAGGGGGTAAGTTAACGGCTCATGGCTATGTTATTTGAATGACTTTCAGTTTTCTCAAACTTCTTGCTTGTTTTTTTTACTTGATCATTCAATATTTTTCGGGTGACTCCTTTCTCTTGTTTTTTTTTCTGAAGAACTTGTATAAAAGGGGAGTAGCCAAATTCATTTAGGCTCAGCCTTTCCACAGCGAGCCTGTTAGAAGAGATCAGAGCAGATACCGCCGTAATAACAGTGTGTTACATTACAGCACAAAGTCACAATCAGAAATTTTTTTTCCAGAAAGCAAGGTAACACGCAATGCTGATCTAATGTACTACACAAAATGTTTCACACAAACTTTTTGAAATGAGGAGTCCTACTAAGTTATTAAGATAAGTGCCTGCGCGCACTCTCTCTTTACTCATAAACATTGTTCACCATTCTGGTAAGGCGTGAACAAAAAAATCCCTATGACCCGAACTTATTCTCGCGCTTGGCTCCATTTCTCCACCCTAAAGCACAAACAATTTAGCATGGAGCTTCGAGCGTCACCAAGGGCGCTTGTACGCTTACTTAGCTTGGATGGCAAGCACCTATTATAGCTTGCTCCGATGCAACCAGTGCAACCTCAAAATGTTCGTGTGTTTTGGCATCCAGCTTTTGCGGATTGTCGAAACGATAGAAACGCCGGAGAGATTTGCGTGAGCGGCTTAGTCATCATCGGATTGTTCCTTTTTTGTTAATACCTTTTGTTTTGGCATATAGATTCACTGTAACCAAGATAGCCGTTGACAATACCACACACACCCAGCAACGTTCTTGTGTAGGTCGGTCTCTAAAATCCTTAACACTTAAGACTGTAAAGACCTTGATAGCAAAACACTTTGTATTGATGGACAGAAATATATGCACCGACAAATATTTTACCTTCCCATCTTACGCCTATATATATCTTAGGAAGCCATATATATCTTAGCTATGCGTAGTGCTGTTATTTTAGAAAACAAAACTGCTTATTGGAAGAGATTTGCACGACGTAAAATTTTTTTACTGCCGTATTCACTTTGCGTTAATGTATTTCTTCATTGCTTAAGACAAAGGGAGTTGAAGCTTTCTGAGAGGGTTTGTAAAAAAAAACTTGGTGTCTCTTTTTGTGCTGTTTTAGGCGTACGCAAATGATCATGTGATCTTTTTAGGGGCGAAGCTCCTTATGGCGTGGCTTGTGCATCCCGTTGTCGTAGTACGTAGCCTGAGATACATACCAGCATACCAGTGGCACATACCCGCCCTCGGGCACATATCCGCATGTCCACATCTTACGAAAAACATAGCACGGTGTCTTTTAAACGCTCTCGATGTTAAAAACGTGCTGACAGCACAAGTGTGGTACATATTCTCGTTAAGTCATCAGATTGCCCGCTGGATGGCGGTACTTGTATGTGATGAATATATTAAAAAAAGAGGCGAGATGACGGTCCAGGAACTATTCACTAGACGGATAAACGGACGCACAGACCGACGCACAGACGGACGGATGGACGCTTACCCCACTCATCATCATTCATTCCGTGGGTATGCTGTAGTTTTTTTCGTCTTCATTCATGAAAATGTTTAAACACTGAACACATACTAACCAGACCCCTCTTTCTTGTTGTGTTGCTTACTTTTCAAGTGTTGTGGGAAAGCCGATAGTTATAAAAAGAAAAAAACAGCTCCACCAGTGCCACAAGGACAACATTTTATATACCTCCTGTAATTGTGTTCAATGCACCAGAAATTTTATATCTCTGCATTGCTTTTTTTCTACACTCCTCACTGTTTATAGCAGTGTGCACTTGTGGTCATTACTCCTATTGTGAGCCTGGGTCAAGCTTTACAATTCAATAAGGTCAAGCTTTTTTTCGCCTCCAGTGGATAACGTCGTGGTGCTATCGCCCAGATACTTTCCGCACCTCTTCATCTTTTCGTCTTTTCATTATTACTCTAAGAGTTATGTTCGCCATTGAATTAAGTCGAGTGCATCATCTCTTCCTCTAACAAATGCATTCCAGCGTGCCGAGAGCAATGAGTCGCGCTTGCTTTATATATGCGCCCTTGCCCCTGCCATTAGATAGAATTCAGCGCCCCGTATATAACGCGTCTACCGGAGACGCATTTACGATTCGATAGAGAGGTCACCTCGGCGCCTATGAAGAGAGGATATAAGAAGCAGAGTCGCGTACAATACCCCTAATACATTTTCGTTGGGGAAATGTTCTATCTGATCTGTGTTTCCCATCGTGGGCGCATAAAATGCGCTCTACGCAATGAGCAAGCATGGACGCCGCTTACAGCTTTAAAGGCAGAGCTCAAGCAACGCCCGAGGAATGAATGAATAGTTCACTAAGGGTGCTAGTCAGGAAGTCTTTGTTGAGTGGGATACAGGGAAAGAAAATTGACCCCTGTTTCGTTCCACCCTCCGTCGATCATGATTGCGGTGCCCCAGGCAACGACTGATAGTCGATTTATTCCGTCACTCTTCGTCTAGGTCCAGTATAGGCTTCAAATTATGCGTATGTTCTTGTATAGAGCAAATGCAGCGGGAAGCGTGCAGCAAAGGACTGAAGGCCGCGTTGAGCTTACAACGAGCTATTGACGTTTATTCAGGCGATACAAACATACTTGGGACGTATCCAGTCGGCCCAAAAAAGAACGAAGGAAAAGGCGAAGGAAACACAGAAGGCACTGAAAACACTGCGCCCTGTCTTGCGCTCAGATCTTTCAGCCTACGTCCTCTCTCATTGCTTCCCATTGTCGTTAGTTCTTGCTTGCGCTAATTAGATGCGTCTGAAGTCAGTAATTTGCACTAAGTAGCCGAACTCTTTTCTCTAATACATAAAGGAGCGAAAAATAACGTCCAAGAACGTGCAGCGCCATGTTACACGTGAATGTCACATGATTTTTTACTATGTTGAAGGTTACCATAGTGTTACTGCGGTGTTTACGTTTGAAAAAGGTAGCCTTGGTAGCGTCAAGGAGCAATAGTGGTATCAACGTACCTTACGTTAATGACGTGTGCTTCTTCACGAGCCATTCCGATGGAGGCGGAAATGTTGTAGGCCCGTGTGCTCAGATTTGGGAGCACGTTAAAGAACCCCAGGTGGTCTAAATTTCCGGAGCCCTCCACTACGGCGTCTCTCATAATCATATAGTGGTTTTGGGACGTTAAACCCCACATATCAATCAATTCTTCACGAGCCATCGCTGAGTAATTCTTCATGGCTGAGTGATTCGGTAGTTTCTTGGCTCGAACAGTGAATTGAAACAATTTCGTTTGAACCGAAGCGATCGCTTGCGACCCTCATGCTTCAATGTCTGTCAGTTCCTGGAATGAATGCCATTTGCGTGGTGATGTAGGCCTGACTAGGTATGATACGGTATAAGGTTGAGAATTCGTGAATTATTCAAAACCCTAACACGACAGTTAAAAAGTAATTGGCCAGTAACTTAGCTCGGTCAGCAAAATCTTGTTACACTTGGTTATGCTTGTTCAACTTCGTAACCGAAGCACACTTTGTCAACCGAACGAAATGACTAGGCGAATGCCGTACTACATGCACACAACACTATCGTTTCGTCAGGTTCCTGGGCTCTCACCGCATTCAATGGCGAGGTGTCCGTCGCTGCTCTTTAAGCTCGTCACAGTCATTTCTTTGCGCATTCTCTTACTGCTTGGCTCGTCGAAGCTGCCCATCACTCTTTTCAACCTGCTGCTTTGCCGGCACGCTTAAATGTTCCTCTTTAACTCATTAGCAAGCTGAGCGATATCCGGAGACTGCTGGGACGCCGCTTGACGTTTTCGCTCCTGGTACCCCGCACGCAACTTCAGCACAAATATATAACAGTGGCTTCGCTCTCTCATTTCGTCCCGCGACCACGGCACGAAAGCTGAACTGAAGTTGAAGCACTCACACGCTGACGTGACGTGGGCGAGAGGGTGGAGAATCATGATGTTAATCACATGGACGCGGCTGATGAGGCAGTGATTTTCACCCTAGCCGTGGCCTGAGTGGCGGTGGGGGCGGAAGCGGGAAGTCGCTCATCATGTCTTCTTCGTTTCAAAGCCAAGCGGAGACACCTGAGAAAACCTGCATTGACTAGGACAGTAAAGCTTTTGCTTTGAAAAATACTGCAGGCCTGGGAGATCGCTGTCACATCGTAAGCTATGTAGGAACTGCCCTCGTTGATCCATGGTCTTGTAGAAAAATAAGAATTAGCACTGATTAGCTTGGCTTTGCCAGGATACACGTAGTGTGAGCTACGGACGGACAGATGAATGAACCATGGATGGACGAACGGATAGATGAAATATGAATGGACGTACCAACGTTGAATAGAAAAATGGACGAACGGATGAACTGCGGATGGATGGATGGATGGATGGATGGATGGATAGATGGATGGATGAATGGATGGATGGATGGACGGGCGGACGTACGGACGGACGGACGGACGGACGGACGAATGAAGTAACAAGCGAGCAATCTCACGTGGGTGAAGTGCCAGCCCAGTAGTAACACGTCACTCTATAAGCTTTCAAGCCGGAGTGCCTGCTGTGTGCTGTGTGATGTCCCTGCTCCTCGAGCTTGCGCAGAACTGCTCATCATAAACCACATAAAACTGGTCAACGTCGATCAGTGCAGTTCACGCTATTATAGAAGGCAGTGGTAGAGCCACTTGCAAACTCACTTCGAAAATATACTGCATGGGCCGATTCCGGGCGCCCAATATCATAATTCATCGTTTCGGGAGGTCGCGAAGTGCTCACTACGCTTCACTAAGGCCCTATGTAGCTGCACCCTTTGCCATTGCTATGGCTCACCATGATTAATTATGACAACAATGGCAATGTACAATGGAGTCCTTTCTTATGGCATGGCAGGTTTAAAATATGCACTGGTTAGGATATTCCCGTGCTGTGACGACTGGTGCCATTGTGCTTTCCTTAGATGAAATGTTGGATCTGTTAACATGATTCCACGCATGAAATTTCGCCTGTATAGAGTCTTCTTTTCAAGAGGCATGACTGTATGGTAGAAACCTTTGTTGCAAGGTATAAGGCCTAGATTCGGTTCCAGTACCTACTCTGCGTATATTGTTTTTCTCATTGTGCATTACATTGACATTACACCATTTTCTTCTACGGTTCTTTCGTTTTCTTCTCTGTTTTCAAGATGTTCAGGAAACATTAACAACTTAGCCCAGTTTCTTAATCTCCTACATGTTAATGTATACATTCATACCAAAGGTGATGACGCACAACTGAGGCACAGGAACAATAAAACGACGTACCACGTTGTCCTTTAGTATTTGTAACACAGCTGCTTGCGACCGCCTATTCTTATGCCTTGTGGTTTTTATGGTAATTTTATTGCCGTTAATTTCTCACTCTAAGTGACATCTCTCAACAATCAATAAATCTCAATATTGTTTCCTAATTACCGCGTAATACTGAATAATCTTAACTGACAACATTATTGATGAATTGTGTGCTACTATCTTTGGTACCAACTACATCTCCCAGCGATGTCGGGCAAATTGCACCTCTGGCTCACAGTAACACGAAAAACAACACAGATAATAATAATAATAATAATAATAATAATAATAATAATAATAATAATAATAATAATAATAATAATAATAATAATAATAATAATAATAATAATAATAATAATAATAATAATGTCAATAATAGTAATAATAACAATAATAATAATAAGTGCCAGAACCACTATAATAATTTGGGGCCCGCCGTAGTAGAGGAATCCCTAAGCTTCCACTGTTCAGTGTTCCTTAACGTGCACTTATTGCATCGCACAGTAGAAGGACTTCTAACCTATCACTCCCAAAGAATGCATGAAGAACAGAAATAGTCACTGATGGGCAACTTTAATCTACAAGATTCTTCATATTTCTACCATTCTTGACTCTATAACTCGAGCATTTCATACAGATGAGATTCCTGTTTTTTTATATATAACGTAATTTTAATCTCAAACACAATTGGAGATGACGTTAAAGGACGCGTTGTGTTGTGCCTAATGTTCTTGAATCAAGGCACTCCGTAAGTGGTAAGTTTGAAGTGTGCATCACCGCCTTACTCTTAAACGACAGTGCGCCCTTTCCTACAGACCTTTCACGTTTTGAAAGTACCAACAGGCTTTATGGTGCTCAATTTCACACTTATTTTAAATCACATGCGAGCTCTCACGGCTTATAAGGGCACGTTTAGTGTTTTCGCTTCACTGACAGATGTACACTTCCAATGTTTGTTATCAGGCTGCTGTTTACGGAATAGAGACGTACTTGCTATTTCGCCCAGCAAAAAGTGATTGATTGTTCTAAAAGCAGAAGCCCCGTCTAGCAGGGCCCGAGACAAATTCCTCGTGTATCTTGTAAGCCCTGGTGCCAAATTTACGTCCTTTTCCAATCATCCATGATCCAGTCTACGTTCAATCTGAATGCAAGAAGACTGAAGCGAGTGTTGAAAGCAGGAAGAGAGCAATGTGTTCTTAATTTACCAGATTAGGCTTCATGTTGCATAACCATGATATGGCAATCACTGTTCGTGCCTGGAACAATGTGTGGTACGCGTGCCGCATAGAAGCGTGCTGGCTATATTTATTCCTGGATTTTTGTTACTTTGGGCCCGTTTCCTACTTGACACAGTGCCTATTCATAAAAGGAATTTTTACGGAATACATGGCAGAAATATTTTGTTCCAATTCTCCTGAGATACATGAATTGATTTGATTGATTTATATGTGGGATTTAGCGTCCCAAAACCACCTGATGATTATGAGAGACGCCATAGTGGAGGCCTCCGGAAATTGAGACCACCTGGGGTTCTTCAACGTGCACCCAAATATGAGCACATGGGCCTGCGACATTTCCGCCTCCATCGGAAAAGTAGCCGCCGCAGCCGGGATTCGAGCCCGCGCCCTGCGGGTCAGCAGCCGAGTACCTTATCCACTAGACTACCGCGGCGGGGCGATGTTTGAGAAATAGAGACGTACTTGCTTTTTCGCCCAGCAAAAAGTCATTCAATGTTCTAAAATCAGAAGTCCCGTCTCGCAGGGCTCGAGACATAATGCCCCGTGTATCTTGTAAGCTATGGTGCCAAATTCACTCTCTTTCGCAATCATCCAGTCTACGTTCAATATGAATGCAAAAAGATTGAAGCGAGTGTTGAAATCAGAGACAGAGTGATGTGTTCTTAGTTTACCAGGTAAGGCTTCACGTTGCATAACCATGATATGACAATCACTTTTCGTGCCTGGAACAATGTGTGGAACGCGTCCCGCATAGAGGCGTGCTGGCTATATTTATTCCCGGGTTTTCGTTACTCTGTGCCCGTTTTCTACATGACAGAGTGCCTATTCATAAAAGTGATTTTTACGGACCACATGGCAGAAATATTTTGTTTCGTTTCTCTTGAGATACATGAAGTCATGTGTTTTTGCTACTCTTCTGGAGACTAGAAACGCTTGCGCGTGCTGAATTTTTTTGCTGTCATTTTAAAGATGGAGCTTGTAGCTAGTGTGCTAAGTTGTCACGTGGTAGTACTATGGCTCATGGGTCTAGCTCTTTACGCCCACATCGTACCTTACGACACGTCATACCGTACAAGAAGTGTCTGCTCTTACTAGTGTCTTAAATACGGTAACTACTGGCCTGAGAATGCCACAAGCGTTCATCTGACAATTATAAACCGAGGTATTGGAGGCTTTATTTAGGAAAAGCAATTTGCATGTAGAACAAATGTTTCACAATTTACAGTACGATGTACTGAACTATGGGAGAGCTTTTAGCTGTCCCAGTGTATGCTGCTGGCGCACACGGGGTGCGATCAGTAAACATCAAAGCGACTTTGTCGCTTGAGACACAGGTTTAACGCTAAGCTGAGTCTCAATGATAAGCTGCGCAGTTCGATGACTTTCGAGGAGATGGCAGCCACTGCTTCGAGCCCCTGGAAACGTTAATTGCTGCGTTCCGGTGAGCAGATGTCTTGGTTCCATGCAAACCTCCCCCATAGCCCCATCACACGTTGACGACAAGAGTTGAATGCCACTCATTCGTCCGATTCCTCATAACCTGATCACGACGGGATACCTAGTTCACTCGAACGCATGTGCATAGCAAAACCTCCAGGGGTGCTATTCTGGACACTTTATAATTCCACCATATTGTCAAATTTCCTAATGGCGGCATTTTAAGTCAATCAGAGAGGTCGTAGCAGCTCACTTGGCCAATTAGCATTGATGAATGGCGGAAGCTGACAACATGGCGGAGGAAAGTGCTGAGCTTTAGGCACTCATTCAAGTACCGATTTCGAGCAGAAAGCTTTTCGGCCGCAGGTGCATGCTCAATGATGTCAGCCATAATACTTTCAAAGGCCAAACGTAAAAGTATTTGGTTGCATACCCTGGCGACGCGTCAAGGGACGCTCAAGTTGACTCAAGCTCAAGTTCACTGCTAGCCTGTCACTGACGTCATGCCACTTGTCATTCTAATCACTACAAAATTCGACCAGTGTGTTCACTCGGTGCGTTCTATTCACACAGGAAAGAGCGGATAAGAGCGGCGTATGACGAAATCGAGGAGGCATCGAGTTATCGTAAACCTTCGTCTGCTAGCGTGCTGCTCGGTCATAGCGAAGGCTTCTGTTTATTTTTTCTATTGCCATAGGCGTTTGATACTTCTTGTAACTACGTTAAGAGATAGATTACATTAGAAAAGCTACGGCTTTATGTGGGAACAATAGTTTGGATATAATTGAGCACCTGGTCAATGAACAACTTACCGAAATTCAGGGGATACAGGTCTTGTTTGATCGCGGTCCCTTGTTCTTTCGCCGGAAGTAAATGTCCATATAATATAGCCCAAAACTCAGGTGTGTTGTGAGAGAATAGGTAAAACTATGCATTACACGCATATACCTCTTGTGGAAACGGCATCGCCTTGTATCTGTTTTAAAATAGTGAATTGTGGAGGACTTATTGGGAGCCATAATAGGGAGGGGTGGGGGATATCTTCGGAATGTTTATTTTCTGAAATTAGTAGCCAATTTACTTTAGAAATTAGAACTTCATTATATAGGGAAGGTAATTAGTGTACATTTTAAAAAGAGATACCACTTTCTACATTTGCCGTAAGCATTTTCAGTGAGAGTCGTCTTCAGTCAGCTCCGGGGAGTGGCGTACACTTGGTCTCGATTGGTGTTAAGTGTAACGTCTAATTCATTTCGATTAAGCTGGAGCAAGACTATACAGTATCGCGACAGTATTTCAGAGATACTCTTGAGTATCTGTATTTTTGCTTCGACATGTATTTCACAAATAACATCTTCCCAAAGGGTATTGTGATGGGATGCAAAGCAGGAGGGTTGCGAACGGATGCGATTGGCGTTTTTGACTAGCGCCTCGTCGGGGTCGTTGATCTTCCACTGACGACGCGTGCGTTCGGCTTTCCTGGCTCACGCCTCCAAAAATATATGTCTATCTCGGTAGTGAAATACTGTTACAACGTATCGAATGTATCGCGATGCTGTGCAGGACACGGGTATCGCGTTACAAGTTAATATTAAACTTCTCAGCGCAAAAAAATGTCTCACAACAAACACAACAGACGAGGACGAGCGCAGACTTTCAACTAATTTATTACTACTACGACGCACAGATACATGCTACAAAAAAGACGATAAGATCACTTGCTTAGGCAAAAATAAAAAAAACAAGAAAAAAACACACAAAACCAAACAGTCAAAAGAGACTTCAAGAAACCACGTGCTCACATCGGACCCTCACGTGCCTAATTTGAAAACACCAATTCTTTTTCAGATAACGCTATTGATGGTTTGCTGATGCAGCTGCCTCGAGCGATTGCTGCAGCTTCGATTACAAGTCTTGTGCCTTCATTAGGGTGGGATGGGAGAACCCTTGTCTTTTCAAATAATGGCAGGCACCCACATTCGGAACAATGAGCGGCCAAAAACAATGAGTGGTCCTCGTCTGTTGTGTTAGTTGTCGAAAATGTTTGCGCTGAGAAGTTTAATAATGAATTACCAACCAGCCAAATTCCGCACTTTACCTGGCTACATGTTTCGTTGGATATTAGCTAAAGCGGGCTAATAAAGGCGAAGTGCCATGAAAAGCAGAGGCGCGCAGTGGGCGGCCGTCCTAAGAAGTGCGGTGATGGCTTCGCCTCGTGTACAGAATGAATGGCCCATATGGTGAAACACAAAACGCCGCCAATGGCAGACACGTGGAGGCAGTGTAGTCAGTCTCTGCCGACTGTCTCTCGAGACCAGTTCTGCACGCGTAATTTTTAAAGACGATAGTCATTCTTGGGGACCATCGATGCAAAAATTTTTCTCTGTCTGTCTGTCTGTCTGTCTGTCTGTCTGCACGTTTGTCTGTTTGTCAGCTCTTAACCGGATCGGGTACTTGAAACGGCCGACCCAATCCACAGCGCCCACCAATGTTGCTGAAGGTTTAGCGTTCATGCTTGTGCAATTATCAATTAAAGAGCAATTGTTGCGCATGTCTCGGTGTCTATAACAACATATATATATTTTTCATCTGCATCGTTTACTAGAAAAGGCATACATAAGTAAATTTAAAGACCATAACGCTTATCACGCTGCGCTGACCATGCAACACTTGCAAGAAAAGGCGAGTGTTTCCAACGCTTGGCTAAGACGAGACGGTGGTGGCACCTGCTCGTCGCCTTGCGTTCTACACCTTATCATCTCTGAGACGAGCGCGCACACCAGTCTCAGAGCCACGCGCTTCGTTTTCCAAAAAAAACTGCCACATGGCACTCATGTCTCACGTGTGACGGGACTTGATGCGCTCGTTCGCCTCCGCTGCACGCTCGAGGCATTGTAACGCAGCGCCTCCGGAGTACTATTCTTTGATTTTCTTGCACAGAACATACAAATAAATCTTTTGTTCACTATCTCCACACGCAAGACTATCGTCTTTCGACGACATTTGCAGATTAACATGCAGATACGGGGCCACTTTTTTTGGTGGCAAGGCACTTTTCGCGATCCCTCACGCGGATGCCATCTTGAAACGGAGGCGTGTGTCCATTTCTCAAAGCGGTTACACTTCCAATGTCATTATTACCAATTATGTACTTTTTAGCATTCCCCTCTAATGTCTTGATGGCCATGAGAGTACTGAAATAAATCAATAAGTAAACTGTGAGCTTGAATGGACTGCTACTGGTATAACATTATGCAGCCATTTATACACCTTTGCTGAGCATGAGCGTCCTCGATATATTCCAGTATCTCCATAGCTGTATCTGTAGTCTGCGATATTGTTTTCATACTTTTGCGAATGTATGTCTGTAATACCCCGTTACGTCAAAGGCAAAGGTATCTAATTATCTGCAGTTTAGGCTTTGAACTCATGTAAACCGATATCTGTATTGCGGGCGATTTTTCTGAGTTTCTCTGCTCAGTCCTGTGCTGGAACATAGCCTAATGAACCAGTGTCATTTTCAGGCTACTTTCATGTGATAAGCGGTAATGGTAGGCTTCGGTGGGAAGAAGCTACGTGTCGACGCTGCCGAATATAAAGTACAGCACTGGACACTTGGCTTGCTGGAGTGCTTAATCCTGCCAGGAACTGTACGTCAATTACTGAATGAATGAGTTTATAATAACTGCGAGAGCTATCTGCAGTTCCCACTGCCTCTGGCTACCGCTCCTTTTTGCGTAACTAGTAAATGAAATGTCACCAATGTATTATTTCACAAGCCCGGCTATTGCAATAGGTCTGTGAAAAGGAAGCTGACTGACCTAAATACCGCAATGAATTGCTATAGGCCTCGCCATTTCAACGCCACGAGTATTGGGCACAGATTCTGGATCATAAAGTGTAACTACAGGCTGACTAGCTGAAAAGAAAGGCGCCTTGAGAGACACGTATATCCTCCTAAATTGTAAAACAAAGAACGACTCGCACACCACATATACAACAATGCTGGCTGATCATGAAAAAATCACTGCATTTCAAGCTGCTTGAAGATAATTATGGGGCGAAACTTTCGGAGATGATTATTGTGATTAAAGTTGAGATAGTACTGAGACTGATTGTGGTTGTGGTACTTATAAATTTTTTTATTCAGGGTCCGGGTTACGTTTTGACTTCATACTCACAGCTTCATTAGCTATCGTCTCTGGTGTAAATTTTCTTAACGGTATTGCCGCCTTGCATCCGCTTCAAGTTGTCTCAACTGCGCTTTTCTCGCTTAGCCTTTGCTTCCTTAGCCTTAGTCTGTGGTGTAGAACTTTGTTGTCACCGTCACCGCTTTGCATCCGCTTCCTTCTCTTTTGTCTCCGCGGTAGCTTCCCGTCGACGGCGACGCTGATACTCTGCACAACGCGCTTTCCTGCGTTCATCTTCGTCCATATGAGAGAAGAGAATGTGTTGTATAGAACGTGGATATATATATGTATATATATATATATAGAGAGAGAGAAAGAGAGAGAGAGCATCGAATGCGTTATTCGAGGTCGTAGGTTCGATTCCTGCTCACGGCTGGTTATTTTCTCACCCACTTTTCTTTCTTCTTATTTACATTCTGTTGGTTTTAATAACTTCCCCTGTGCATTCCTTGGCATTACTGTCTGTTAGATCTCATAATTACTGTGTCAAAAACACGGGAAAACGAGCCCTTAGATATACACTTCTTTGCATTATATATATATATATATATATATATATATATATATATATATATATATATATATATATATATATATATAGCGTCGACAGCAACGCCATCACATTTACAATTAACCACAGCGCCCTCTGTTGCTTATAAGTTGAAGGTTACATGCAAAACGGTTACCACCAACACCCTCTGTTGCTTATAGTTTGAAGGTTACATGGGAAATGGCTCAAAAATGTCAGATGTGAAACAGATGAAGACGTGTTGCGGACAGACGGCGGACATCGTGAGGTCTTAAGGAGCTTCGCCCCTAATAAAGTTGTTTGTCTCTCTCTCTCTCTCTGGCTGATTATGCCCTTTGCTTCTGAGGCTCCGATTGTAACGACGCAACCCCACTACCGTCTGGCGTCCACCAACTCATAACGGCGTCACTACGATGCCATAACACGATTTCTTTTTTCTGAATGAGCCGTGCAGCCTGAACGCGCTAACCTTCGCTCAAGTTCTGCGGTGGCGTTTCTTGGTCGCGTAGACACAATGACTCAAAAGGAAGGAAACCACGTGTTTATGGCCACTGCGCGGGTATTAGATGCGAAGCATCTTATACTCGCGCCTTGTAGTGCGCCGTCCGCGCCGTCCGCACCGCTTCTCAAACATTCGACAGCTGACGCGCGCGCATGCGCCGTCGCGCCGTCGCCCACTCTTCCACCATCTGTGCATCCCTTCCTCCTCTACACACCGCGCGCGCTTCACTCCTCCACCATCTGTGCACCCTTCCTCCTCTACACACCGCGTTCGACATCTACAATTCTCCTGATTCTCCAGTGGACGCGCATGTGGCGTCGCGCTTCGAGAACATTCAACAGCTGACAGTGCATGCGCCGTCGCGCTGTATATATACTCAAGGTCGGCGCTCGCTCGCTCAGTTGCCGCTCGTCGGTTGGTTTGTACGGCGCGTCGACGTCCAAGGTCGCGGTGAAATGAATTCCAACGAATCCACAAACACAATGATCGACGTCCCTTCGACCAGCGCCGCCCTTTCGCATACGTGTGTACGTGTTCACTCATTTAACACCCCCTCCTACAACCACGTTAACCAATTTAGCCATCGACCCAAGTAAGTCGCAATTTAACATCCCATTTCACAACCACGTTAACCAATTTAGCCATCGACCCAAGTAAGTCGCACTTTAACACCCCGTTAACCAATTATATGCTCCGCATCCTCCTCAGTGTTCCCCCGAGGGAAGCTGCGGGCAATTTTTTTTTGCTTCTTTTCTGTCGCGACAAACCTGAAATAAGGGCACTGAACGACATTGAAAGTGACCGTTAGGTTGGCCAACGGAGCCAGCCGTTCTTTGGGAGAAGTTACGGCGCTCTTATATAACCGCCCGCTGTAACAGGGCTTCTGAGACACTGGAACCCTGGCCAAATTACTTTCATTCGTCTTTAAAATACATTGCGTTGGCTCTTGTGCAAACGCGGGGCATAATGTAGCGTATCTTATTTTTCGCAGAGCCAAAGCTCCCAAACGGCGTCTTCTCAAGCATTTCAGTTGTCGCTTTCTCAGAATACAGACAGAAGCAATTTTTTATTTTCAGTTTTTACTTTCTTTTTTTCTTTTGCGGCTTCGAAGCAGTATTTTGTGTACATCGCTGTATGTGATGGCTTGTATTTTCAAAATATAAAAATGCAAGCACCGTAAAGAAGAATGTTTATGATTACCACTTGTGTAATCTTTCCGCATCTTGTTTTTTTTACTTCTTTTTTAATTTTTTGTCTTTGCTGTAGTGCGTCAGAGCAATCGGCAATGTCTGTAGTAGAACTTCCAAGTATACGCACGACAGCGGTTTTAGGGCGTCAGTCTGGGCACCGTTTTATTGGCACTTGTTACGGCTCTCTTATAAATAATGAACGTGTATCAAAGGGTCACTGAACCATTGACAGCTTTGATCACATTAACAGCTAGGCTCTCTAAAACCTTGTTCTGTGCATAAACTTACACAGCTTCGTCGTGCTCACCTAACTATGAATGTCATCACAGTCATCGGACATTGTGGTGCATCGCAGTAGAACTTGCCGAAATACTGCACTTTCTCTACAAAGACGCCGCAACCCTGATATTATGAGAGGTGCTGTTTTTCTTTCTGCGCTTAAACACGACGTCTTTATAGCAAGTATTTCATTTCGAGCATGCTGTACAAACAGCTGTGGCCGATCAGTTGCGTATCGACAAATAACTGCAAGTATAGGCATGTTGGTGACTGGTGTATTATCACCATCGTGAATCATTAGGTAACTAAAAATGTCTTAGGATGCAGTTCACATAATTATCTTTACTAGAAACACTATACTTTCACAAATGTGATTGCAGCTCAATGTACCGGAATAGAAATTTAAACGACCGGTATCTATCTCACTAACGCAAGAGTAGTTAGGCTGAGTCAGCAAATAACTTTAAAGATATAACAGAAAACGCACGATAGCACACTGATTTTTTAGTGCAGGTTATGATGTTAATAAAAAAAACCTATGCTCTGAATTGCAGAGAGTGTCTCTATAGCCATGCATTACGAAATGCCAGAAATAGCTTTAAAGGGCCACTCATTAAGCCCCATACCGAATTTTACTTAGACAGTGGAAAATGTTGGGTGTCTGATGAGGAACATTTTGCCACAAAATTTTTTCGAATCGGTTCATCACGAGCGGAGAAAACACGCTTGTTAAAGCAGCGCGAAACGAGAATGAGAGGAGGCGAGCTCGAAACCCTTGCCACTCTTCCGCGTAGCCTTCGTAAGCTAAATCTCTTCCCCATCCTCTCCAGCATTCGACCAAGAGGTGACGTGCGCATGACATGTCAAACAAGTCCATCCACCGAGCACGCGAGCAGCGTTGCTGTGTTGACCAGCATAATTTTGTGGTCTTCTGCCTGTTTCTGCGGGATGGTTTAGAAACGCTGGCGCGGTAGAGTAGATAAGCACAATGAGTGCGCGAACGCGTGGGAGCCCCGCCGCGGTGGTCTAGTGGCTAAGGTACTCCGCTGCTGACCCGCAGGTCGCGGGTTCAAATCCCGGCTGCGGCGGCTGCATTTCCGATGGAGGCGGAAATGTCGAGGGCCGTGTGCTCAGATTTGGGTGCACGTTAAAGAACCCCAGGTGGTCAAAATTTCCGGAGCCCTCCACTACGGCGTCTCTCATAATCATATGGTGGTTTTGGAACGTTAAACCCCACAAATCAATCAATCAACGCGTGGGAGCGTTCCACGGCGGCCGTCTGCTCAATGCGCTGATGACGGGGACACGAACGCATGCGAAACGCTGGCACCTTAGCCCCGCATCTCCTGGCATATTACGGGAAATAATGAAAGAAAAAATGCGCACAATTTTTTATTGCGTCTCATTATTTATTTCAAGTTTTATTAATCTCCTAAAGCACCAACTACATAAACTACGCATGTTGTGTTAAATACTTTTAGCCATGTCACGTGGTATACTGTTGACAACGTCAGAGCAGATTCGTCTACGTAGATGACCAACGTCACTGCATTGCCGTGTACGTAGGGTCATTCATACGTCCACGTCATGCCCTCATTCTCTAGGCGTGCTCTGGCAAACGTGAGTGGGAGCAGCGTTCATCTTGAATTTTGACCCATTTCCGCGGCGCTTAGCGTTGTAAATTTTGGCAGACGTGATCATGAACGCCTCGTCTCCGCATTGCGTTTGCCAGCTCGAAATTGTCAAACTCTTAACACTCCCTTTAACACTCCACAAGAACTATATTCATTGAAGAATACATATTGCATCAAAAGCTAAATACTAAAACACATCAAAACGCCTAATGCTCTCTCTAGGTGTTTAGAAACGTTTCATATAGCCAATGATGAGATGTTTTACTACCCTATAATTGCGGCAAAACAGACACAGTTGTTTTGCACACCATGATATATTTCTGAAAAAAAACTTTTTTTCTTTTAATGGACTATTATAAAAATTTTCAATCTCACAATCCTATATGGTTGTTTCGGGAGTTTAAACTATAATAAATATTATTGACATTTCTGAATAATTAGCATTGTGTGAAGTAACTTCAAATGGGTATTCAGCAGAAGCCCGCATAAAAATGAAGTTCATTCAGTGGAAGAAGAGTTACCCCACAAAATAGGTTCCTTGTAACACATTTCGGCTCCAGCGTGCTGGAAGCTCCACATGAGTGAATGGCTAAGGGCTGGTGGCTCGCCCAAAAGTTTCCTTTTTGGACTCTTCTGCGTGCAGTGGAGTTGTATTTGGCTCATTTTTTGTCAAAAGTCTTAATATTTATTGGCATCGTTACCTGACTACATTCAAAAATGACTGCAGGGCCACTTTAATTCTATCTGTACTTATCCAGCTAAATGACACACTTACTGTCAATGTTGTAATTTTTTTCTGTATGAAGATCGAGTGGCATGGCTCCTTCTGATATCTTCCTTCCCAGTGACAAAAACCGAGTACATTGATACTCAATGAAAGGCTCAGTGCGAATGTGTCAAGAAAAAAAAGGGAGACACATTAAAAAATCATGGTGCTTTTTATCTGGTTGTTTTAGGTGTGAGACACGTTGTGGTCTTGGCTTGTCAGTATCTAATGTCGTTACGGTGCGTCATGTAGCCATGTTTCATTACGGAACAAGCATATGCCGAAAAAAATAGGATAAGTTCTACTACTGGCCACCGGTTCACTAAGAATGAAGAAGGTGACAGTGAGCGAAACAAACTTCGAGCTACGTTAAAAAAGCTAAAACACTATTTACTATACATGCCGTGGCGTAGAGAACTGACACCTGTAATTTAGGTAAGAAGAAGAAGAAGAAGAAGAAGAAGAAGAAGAAGAAGAAGAAGAAGAAGAAGAAGAAGAAGAAGAAGAAGAAGAAGAAGAAGAAGAAGAAGAAGAAGAAGAACAAGAAGAAGAAGAAGAAGATGGAAAAGAAAAAGAGAAAATGAAAGAGAAATAGAAAGGGAAAGGGAAAGTAAAAGTAAAAAGAAAAGGAAAAAAAGGAAAAGAAGAAGAAGAAGAAGAACTTTATGTAGGCTTCATTTTGACGCAGTTTTTCGACTACGGTAGTGGAGCGGTTACACACTTCTCGACGTGCCCGGTTTCAGGCTCGGTGCCTCAGCAATGAAACCTCTCTCAAAACACTGCATCATCCACCTCTGCTTATATGAGTTTCAAATTAGTGGAAGTTAAACATCCTTCCGTATATGCTACGCTGCTCCGCACCTTTGTTTCAAGTTGCGCTTCACTCTTGAATAAATATGAACCAACTTGCCCAAACAAAACTTTCATTGCACCACGTTTTCCGGTCTTTGAAGATGGAAGGTAGTCTTTTGCACGGATCACACGTGACGGAAGGATTATCACGTCAACAGATGAGCCCTTAAAACTTTCAGCCAAGTCCCCCTTGGACATGGTGAAAGTTTCAGGTTGACTGGTATATGAGCCTATAATAAGAATAGTAACATACTGTTTTACTCAGAAAGAAACCAGATGTTCTCTACATTGCTTCCAGATTTTATGTAGTGCTGTGAGGGAGAGTTGGATGGAGGTAGTCGGGTAGATGAGTTGGATGAAATTGCGATGATCACACCATTCTATGTGATATGGTCTTATTTCTGCTCTTCACATTTGCTCTGAGGCATCAGTACAGTACTCCCAAAACAGCATCCATGTTTAGCGCCTTCAGGCTCAAATACCGAGGAAAACGTTTTCTGTCATCATTATACAGAACAGCTATTCATCGCTCCTTATTTGTCCTGCTCACTTGTTTGTGTAACTGTCTGTTTCACTGACTCTTGTCGCAGTTCATGAGGCTGGCGCTTCCATTCATCTACAATCCAAAGAACTTTGCTTCACAACACAGAAGAGACATGATTCAAACGCATATAGCTCCACAGATATTTTATATGCAATTTTTTCCCTTTATAATAATTGCGTAATGTTTGTAAGACTGGCTGTGGACATTTCACATAAAAAATGTTACGCACACAGCTTCTTACCTGAAGTTACGATGTAATATCATATGGTATATGTTCAACGCAAACACAGATCTGCCTCCAAAACAAAATTTCTATTTGGACTTTTCCAGCGCTATTCACCATAAAAATATGAATAATCATAACTTCTGCGTGAAAAGTTCTCAGACACCTTTTTTTTTTTGCCCTAAGCTCTACGCGGTTGCAATTTTCGCTCCCACTATTCAAGTTGCAACGCACTCCTGACAGCCGCTGTCATTCTGGAGCCTAAAGGTGGGAAGCACAGCAAGAGTTGTTCATAGTCGTACTTCGTAAAATCGCGCAAGAATTGAGGTTCACAACGCAATCCTGCATTTCAGCAAACTCCAGCCGACAAGAGCCCCTGGTTTCGAAAGTCATGAGCGCGTTACGATGGCTGCTTCAGTGAGCAGTATGGTGTAAAAAGTAATGCTATGATAGAAGTGCTAAAGTGAGCAAAAACACATTGCTTGCAAATTTCGAGTAATTTGACAATTAATATTGTAAGCATTGAAAACGCAGTGCAATATGATTATTTGGCAAGAATGTCACGGATGTTGCTGATTGTGCTTGGTTTGTGCATGTGTACATTTCAGCTAACCTCGCGGCAGCAAAAACAAGTTATTCAGAGACACGAAAGTGGGGTTCAGACTTCTGATATTTCGTCAACGTAGAATTATTGCAACGCTATCACACCACATGTATAGTATGCCGCCAAACATTTGGCAGTCATCAGCACGTTAGATACTGCAGATATTGCTTGCAGTGTTTGTCTTGGGGATGGTGTCATTACGCTTGCAGGATAAGTAAGTGCAGTACGTACTACTAAATTTACTTTGTGTTCCTGACTGGCGCTAAATTTGACACCTATTTTTCAAAATTCTGCACTTCTTTCTATCTTGGTATGCGCTCAGTCTTGCATCACTGTTCCGCAACGCTGCTATCTGCTTTCTCAGATATATGTGTAAACCACGACCTTCTGTATTTCGTGGCCGAAACTTGATTTTCAGCAGCTCTATTGGTTCTCACAAACCACCCTACATAGTGCTCGTTTCTACAAATTGTTCGCCTATTTGACGCCAGAATGGCAATGGTTCGTTATAATACTTTTTCTTGGTCAGAATATTGAACAGTTAAGGTGTTCTCCGGAGTGTGTTTATCTTGTAGAGGCTGTGGATTAGCTGGTTTCAGGCGTTGTCTAAGGCAAATCAATTTGAGTGCGTCAGCCTGTACGTGCACGTGTGGACGTGCGTGTGTCCATTCAGTTTCTCGCACTTGAATAACTACTAGTGCTCCTTTTTATGGCATATGGTTACTTTGCTGCAATACTTAACGCATTTCATTTTGTCCCACTTATTTTTTTTCACCCGAATAACCATAACATTTTCTCTAAAACTGGAGATGGTGAACCGAAAGGTTACGTCAATGGCAACCATGTTTGTGTCAGATGTTCATGATTATAGAAGCACTGCCAACAAAAATAAAGATCCATTATTTCTGAATACACTACTTCAAGTGTGTAGAATAATTGTTGTATTTGTTGTAACTCTAACCCTCACTTACACCACGGTAGTCTAATAGTTTCGGTGTTCGATTGCTCACCCACAGGTCACGTAATCAAATCCCGACAGCTGAAGGTGAAAATGCTTGAGGACCATGTATTTAGGCTTATGTGGACCCTAAGAAAGGTCAAGGTGGCCGGAATTTCCGGAGCCTTTGACTGCCGCCTCTCTCATAATGATACCCTGGCTTTGAGACGTTAAGCCCCAACAATAACTATTCTATTTTTCCTTCCTTAAAAACAGAATGGAAGGCCATATGGTAAAGTGAGCTTAGGTTACTTGAAAACAAGTGGTGGACTTTGCATGGAAGCGTGTGTCCCTGTTTCTTCGTCACTGCATTGCTTGTGGGGCAAAAATTTTTACTTACGTCAAAATGAGGCTCGTTGCACTGGTAGGCCATGGGACAGTTCGGCTGGCCTTAGATTTCTTACAATGAACGAACTTAAGCAACAAACGTGTTTTGCTAAACCTAGTTCCTCAAATTAGAGCTTAGATGTAGCACGCGTCATGATTAAAGCCAATGAACTCAACTAATGTGCTACAATAGAAAAACGGAAGGGGGAATGGGGTGACCACTGTTTAAGGCCTTTCAAAAACGCTCACACAAACATGTTTTAACGAAAAACACTGCGTCATCGCACACTTTATAGCAGGTGCTAGGGAAGTGTGATTGCCGGCTACCCATTGACGGCTTAGCCTGATTATGGCTTTTAGCCTTAATCGACCTAAGTCGTCCACTAGGAGTATGACCTTGCCAGGTATGAACCTTGCCAAGTACGAGCGAAAAATTTTGTGGACGAAAGGTTGAAAAAATACGTGCAAGGCCTATTCGATATACATCCCATAACCACATAGGCACGTTAATTTAAAAACTTGTAGTGGTGCATTTTAAATTAGTCAGTCAATCAATCAACAAATCAATCAATATATCGATTCATTATTATTTCGCTAGGAAGTCGCAATAGGCTGATAAAACAAAAGAAATTTTTTACAGGTGGAATTTTGTGTCTTTTTCGCTGTTGAACTTCAAAACAATCTAATCGCATCATCAACCATCGAAATACACTGCTAGTTGTTGCTGGTAGCCTCCACTGTACGATGCAATGCTTCGTTAAGAAGCCAAACTCCAGTATACGTGAGCAAACAGGGCGAAACTGCGATAATTTCATGTCGACCAGGCTACAGCTCCATTTGCCCCGTGACATCCGTATATCGCAGGGCATTGGGACACGGCATCGATGCAGCCATTTTCGTCTATACTTAACGGGGGAACTCAATTTGTGTATGTGTGATTTTAAAGCTTTCTCTCAAACAATATGGCTTAGAATGAAATAGTACGCTATCACATTTTGTCGTCTGTTAGATAGTAATTTGTAAAGAGTTCATCTATACACAGTTCCCTACCCTAAATCTGACTCTATGTCTTAGCCATTTAAATATTATTGTGGAAGGAGGTTTCAAGTGCGAACCCTGTGTACCCACACATGCAGAACTCAGGCAGAAATATTATTGAATAGATCTCGCAGCTCTCATAGGTATTGCACCCAATCATGATCTTAACAGTGAAGTACCTGCGGTTGCTGTCTCTTCTTTCATGGCCGTCACGCGTTCGACTCGACTCGACCTACAGTTGCGGTGCATTTGCCAGGTCCTGACGGGTGTTACGTAGTTCTACAGGTTGCGTTTGTTGAGAGTTTTCCTCTGCTACAAATATGAACGTGGCGTTGTTGTGTGTATTGTCTGCACACTACGGTCGCTTTATTAATCACGCCACATGAAAAATCGGAGCTCATAACTATGCTTTTAGGAGCTTGTTTGGCAAGCTTCTTTTCTTTGCGCCTTGTCGGGTGGCGGCTTGTTCACTTCTCCGGTGATTACAGAAATGCTCATTGATTCATGAGCATTTCTGTAATCACCGGAGAAGTGAACAAGCCGCTACCAGACAAGGCGTCCGCTCTCCGTTGGTTCCAACGATGCTCACTAGATGACACTCTCCTTGTCTCGGCACAGCTCAGCGTGGCTCAGCCACCCGCTTTAAAAGGTGCAGCCACCTACCATAACCATCAGAATCATCATCACGTGCGCTTCCTTTTTCATCGCCTGGAACTCACGCAGTAAACACTCTTTGTTACCGCTTGGCCGTATGAACAACGCAGAAGCCAAAGCAGCCACGCTGCGGGCTCGTAACGCCGTAGTAGCGCGCGCCCGCCGCCAAGGCCCCGCGGTGACAGGCCGGGATATAAAACAGCTTTGTCGCATCAACAGGCAATGGTAGGATATGTGTACAGAGAATTCGCGGGTACGCATCTCCTACAAAGTGAACGATGTTAGAGGAGCTCGCTCTCCTTGAAATCCTCTCTAACATCATTCACTTTGTGCATAAAGCAGTGATTTCTCAATTATATATTTTCAAAATAGTCATTAATGACATATCACCAGGTATTATAAGCATGCGCTTTGTATAGAGCAGGGCGATTATGATGCACCCAATGTCCTATACTGAAGAAGCGAGCAATGAAAATCTCCATCAACTGAAATCAAGTCACGTGACTTCTTTTTCGTCGTGTTACACACTTTTAGTCAAGCAAGAGACAAGTCATCATCCTTATTGTATTCAACACAAGACATGTCGGCGCACGTGTTCTGGGAGCAAGGCAGAAATTCATGAAGACGAAATGTACCTGCAGGTTCATGTTGATAATTTCTGTTCGCTATACCGGGCGCAATGAAAAGTTGACTATCGCCACTTTTCAAAGCAGATCATATAGAACAGTTTGTTGAAACCTGCTTTTCCTCTGTCCTACTAGTGAGTCATGAGAAAAAAAAAAAGAAACATGGCTGATTGATCTGACCTGTAAGAATCAACATTATTACTGCAAATGAGTAGTGGCAATCATTAAAACTATGTTTAATATATTTATACTCTGCAGGAATTAGTAGTAAAGGAGACAAACATTGAAAAAATGCCATTTAAATGCGTACTTCAAACAATGTCTACTGAAAAAATACGTTCCCTACGTTTCTACCTTTTCTACTGCTGTTTTTTCATTCAAAGCAGAATTTGCCATAACGGTGTACGGGCACTTTACGTCGACAGTGACTGCTGCCGAAAAAAAAGAGATCAACCAAGTTTTCATTGATTCGCAGCTGCTGCAGTACTGAAAACGTCCAACTAAGGCCGGTGAATAGGCTGTGACCGCTTGAAAACCAATTACTGTAAATTGTTTTCACGCGCCTTTGTTCACGTTTGCATACAACAGATTCGGCAGTGCTCACGTGGGTTCTAAAAGCGCCGTGCCTCAGTCTAGCATGTGCAAGTGAACGGACATCATTTGCATAGTCTGGCAAAAAGCGGGTGGTGTCTTTGTTCGGTCTCTAATGAATTCCCCATGCTGTACTTACATATGAAACGCTCTCGTGTCGCTAAAAAGAACTACAAACAAATAAAAAAAGAACTGTGAAGCCTATACTATATGTAGCGCAGTCACCCATAAAGAAAGTCGTAAGACAGCGCTAACGAAAGTAAGAAACACTCATTTTCTTATTTTACACAACTATTGTAATAAATTGTGGTATTGCCCATGGATCTCAGAAATTCATTCGGAGGAACAAGCGCCAAAGTTCTCACATTGTTCCGTAACAGCCCATGACATGTGTTGAAACAGCTTGTGTTGACATTTCTTATGCTGCGGATAACAACAATTGGCTACATCTGTCCAAAGTACAGCCTTTGTTTTATGCTCCAGAAGCATGCGAGAAAGCTTCAAGCAATTGTTTCTGCCCAAAAGAGGACAAACACAAGCAGAAGGATGTGAATGGTTGAACTAGATGACAATGAACCAACGGTACTTCCGTTGCTTCATAGTGTATAATTGATTGATGAAAGTCAATGGTAGAATATAATCTATGCAGAGAACACGCTCAATCACAACATTCGCAAAGAAAGATAGAATGAGAGAAACTGAAATAAAGGGGAAAAGAGCAAAGTGTAGGAATACTTAAAAGACGAACTGGAAACCTTATTTACCGTTATTTCGCAATTGAATCGGGTCATAAAGCGACAAACTCTATGGCATATATTCTCAACTACATGGTTACAACGCTAGAACCACAGCAACATAGCTCTCTAACAATCATTTTCGTAGTAAAAGTATGTGGCACGAAACGGATAACTAGCAACAGAAGAATTGCTGTCATCTTATTTATTGCGAAGCATTTTTTTGCATGTTGCAAGCACAGTTGACATCTATCTATCTATCTATCTATCTATCTATCTATCTATCTATCTATCTATCTATCTATCTATCTATCTATCTATCTATCTATCTATCTATCTATCTATCTATCTATCTATCTATCTATCTATCTATCTATCTATCTATCTATCTATCTTAAATATTGCATCGAATTTAGTGCGCGACAGCAAAGTGGTTTGTCCAATACGACTCACTGGTCATTACAAAAATAATGTCACAATCTCGTCACGTACAGCCGCGGCCACGACTGTGTAGAGCACGCGGGGAGCCGGTTTTCACCTGGCAGCGCGAAAGCGTGAGGCACATTAGAGTTCTGAAGTGGTGTATCAGGAGCACGCGTGGTCTAGTGGTCAGGCTGACCGCGTCAGAGCCCGATACTTCCTCAAGGTTTCGTACCGCAGAGCGAAAACCGACGGCTCGCGTGCTCTACACAGACGTGGCCGCGGCTTTGCGTTGTCAAGGGCTTTTCTAAAAAACAGTGGCACAGACCCGGGGGTGGGTACGCAACACTGGTATGCGAATATGAGCCACAGGTGATAAGCATTTTATGTCTAACCAGAAACAGTGAGAACACACATGAGTAACTTCAAGCTTGAGCGTTAAGAAGAAGCTGCTGTACGCAGCGTTGACCACACGAATGCAAGCAATCAATATCAGTGTCCCAGAAGGAATGAAACCTCAACATTTTGTGTGACAATATTCTACCACAGAGTCGCACCAAACCTAGGGTAGACTTTTTAAATAGTCCCTAATGTGTGTGTGACGTAAGTTGTGGTTTCAGTACTGGCTATCCGATTTTCTAAACATTACATACGTACTCCTATGATGCAGCCGAAATGCCGAGTTAACGTAATATTGTAGTTAGGTGCCCTGCGCTCATGGTGATTCGTGTAGCAGTGTTGAGGGCTACCATCTTAGCGCGCACCAGCGCAAGCACAAGTGCTTTATATCAGCTTACTGCTTCTGACGTTGTTAATAGTAATGTTGCTGTTAGCATCGTTACGCAACTGTCAACAACTGCTACTATAAAACATACGCAACCTTTAACGTATGTATGTGTGTGGACCTGTACATATATATTTAGGGACACTTCCTAACATCGCGCCTAATTTAAAAATTAAAACACATTCACGTTCTAGTTTAGCATTCATTCCCAAGGTGCGTGGTGTCAGCGGAATTTTGACACGAAAATGTTTTATGTCTGGCTTCGCAATGGCTCTGCTGACGCACTTCCGTCATAAATGTCATGATAAAAAGTATATACTAAGAGATTGAAAAAACAAAACCTAAACGCAAGCATATGTTGAAAAAAATAGATGGCAAGCATTTGATGCACGGAATCGAATCAGCAACACATTTATTCGAATAATGGTGCGGTAGGGATCGGATCCTGCTTTCAAGAATGCTTTCCTGTGGTATTCACGAATTTGTCGCCGAGTTTTCAGTCCTATCGTGTGCCTAAGTTCTCCAGAAATCAGCAGATACCACCTTTGTGCTGGTGAGTGGACTTTTAAACCGTTTTGGGGACATTTTCACACGGCAGCGCCACCGGGGGATTTAAGCCTAACCAAGGAGGCGATTGTCGCCGATGCGCCGACCCGGCACCAACGTGACTCAACGCTCTGCGCGTTCCAGGACCGGCACCTGAGAATGGAATACCAAGTAGATGGAGAGGACATCTCTCCAGAGGATTGCACGGAAGACATGGGTTGGAAGGAAGCCGAAACGAGACGCTCAAGGAATAAGCAAGCCGCGGTTCCCGTTCCTGCTGCCGAGGGTTCGACCAAGGCTGGCGTTGCGGGCGACGCTCGAGCCAGTCGTAGTAGGTATGACACCAAGCATACAATTGCGCGAGCTGGACGCATGCCGCCACTACCAAAGGACTTCAGCAAAATTGTGCTACGACCACGCGGAGGATTAAATATCTCGAGAATTGGCACTGGAGCCGTGGCAGACGCGATAGTACTGGCGGCCGGCGTCAAAGAGGAGGAGGCCATGCAGGACATCATCTGTTCCAACTTGCAGCAGAACATTATGGTGGCAAGCACTCCGGACAAAGACAGAGCTTCAAGATACCTCAAGGTCAAGCAAATTGACATTGCAGGCAAAGTTTTCGAGGTTAGCGCGTACGCCACGGCACCCCACGATACTTGTAAAGGAGTGATTCGCGGGATCCCCGTAAGCAATACTCAGGACATTTTGACCCGAAAGATTGTGAACGCGAACAACCCGCACGCGCTGCAGGCCAAGAGAATCAAGGACACCGGGAAAATCATCATAGCGTTCGAAGGACACAAGGTGCCCAGATTCGTGAAATATGGACCTTCACTTTTGCAGTGTTCCCTTTACCGCAAGAACATCGATATTTGTTACGTCTGTGGAAAATTGGGACAACGGCCTGACGTCTGTCCGAACCCAGCTGAAATCATCTGCAGAGGCTGCGAGGTCAAGAACCCGGATAGCCTGCACCAGTGCAATCCAAGATGCAGGCTGTGCGACGGTCACCATCCCACGGCAGACAAGTAGTGCAAGAACAGGTTCTTAGTACCATACGTCGTGAGACACAGACGTCGAGAAAGATCTCGAGCAGCCGCAGAAACCCGGGACGCATCAATCACATCGAGTCCAGACACCAACGACAAGCAGCTTATTCGAGCCTACGGGACCCAGAGCATCCAGACTACACAAGAACAGGAAAGGCGGCCCCACTCCAGCGGGAGGTCGCGTTCCAGAAGAGGCTCTAAACCCAAGGCCCGCTCTCAATCACGGGGGCGCTCGAATTCTCAAGGTCACTATCATGGTCGGGATCAGCCTGGGCGGCACCCGAATGGCCAGCTGCCTGGCGTTCAGTTCGAGATCACGGCTTCACACCCGGGGAGGACGCCCGCAGTTACATCGAAAAGCAGCTGGGCTGAGCGAGTGCGCAACGGTGCGGCAGAGGTGATGACAGGTAAGCTGCCAGAGCATGATAGAATTGCACAGCTAGAGCACGAAAACGCGAGACTTAAAAAATCGAATGGGAGGCTATCAGCTGAGTTAAAGGAAATAAAAATTCTTCTCTCTAAGCTAACCAGCGCGCAATCTTCACAGTCAGTGCCTCAGCCAGTTGATGTCCCTGTGGCTGAAAACATGGGTGACTCGAGAACCACAAAAAAGAGGGCAGTCATGGCACAACACGTGAAAGCCAACCAAACATGTCAGATATGAAAGAGGTCTTTGACATGCTGAGCAAAGTAGTAGTCGATCGTAGCGAGCAGATGGGTAGGCTACAATCAAGCGTGGCGGCACTGGAAGAGCATATGACTTTGCGCATTACAAAGGTCGAAGCATATCTGCACAACACAGCAAGGCCGCCTCATGTACCAAACTCACCCCTACGGCCACGAATACTAGTGGTACCAAACCTGTCGACAGGTGCAGCATCAGGCTCTGGCCGCCCATGTATTAACCATGATGGCAGCGCTACGTGAAGCATTTCGTACCTGGCAATGGAACTATAGAGGTTACCTTAAAAAGAAGACAACCCTACAGCAGTATATCAGGAGCAGCCGAGAAAAGCCTCATACAATATTATTACAAGAGACCCTTTCACCGCAAGCAACGTTGCCTGGATTCCGGCCTATAATAGGGGATACTGAAGGTAGGGGAGCCTGCACCTTCGTATGCAAGAAACTAACGCACGTAACCCACGACCTCAAGATAGAAGCAGGCCGGTTGAAACACGTCATGGTAGAGATCGTGCCAGGTACCAGCAACCGTCAGAGCATTTTCATTCTTAATATATCCAGCAGTCCAAAAAAACAAAAGCAAGGGTTCAAGACGGTTCTAAAGAAAGCTGTTAATATCGCCGGGAAATGTCCACTTGTAATAGCAGGTGATTTCAACGCCCCTCATCATACATGGGGTTACAAGTACAACACTGCAAAAGGAAATCGACTTTGGCAAAGTGCCAGTGAACTTGATCTCACCCTAATTACAGACCCCAGCCTACCAACAAGGCTTGGTACATCTTGCTGCAGGGATTCCACCCCGTACCTTACATGGGTAAGGAACATCAAGAAGGCCCAGTGGATGAACCTTGCTGTAGACCTAGGGAGTGACCACTGCATTCTTGCCACTACCTTCTCCGTGAAGCGTAAAAAGCAGAGAGAATTTCACTTCACAGACTGGGATAAGTTCAGGAAGATAAGGATGGAAAGGGAACGAGATGGCCACAGACAAGGCTTGGAGCAGTGGGTCAAACAGGTTAAAGATGACATCAAATCCGTCTCCTCCACCATTATCACAAATTTTCCGGTTGAAAGAATGGATAGCTGGCTCGCTCCTCTTCTTGAGGCAAAGCAAGCACTTCTGAACCGTTGGAAGGGTCAGCGCCTGAACCGCAGACTGAGGAAGAAGATAGCTGAGGTAAACAGATCGGTCGAGGAACATTGTCGCGCACTATCGAGGCAGCAATGGGACGAAATCTGCAACTCCGTCGATGGTCAGATGCGCAATGGCAAGACATGGAATATGTTAAAGCATCTTCTCAACGAAAACACCACCAAAACAAATCAAAAGCATGTTATCGCTCGAATTTTGCATAAAGAGATAGGGCGCACTACAGAACAGCAAGTTGTGCAGCGGCTCGTGCATAAGTACCTCCCAATCAAAGGAGTATTGGCAACACCAAGTAGACAGTACCAGGGCACGCCAAATCGAGGTCTTGAGGGCGACTTTAACATCGAGGAGATTAGAAGAGCCTTGCATGATCTCAGCGGCAGGTGGGCCCCTGGCCCAAACGGTATATCAAACAAGGCCCTTCGTAACCTTGATTACGATTCAATTGAAACCCTGAAGGATAGGATCAATTCAGCATTAAAAGAAGGCAGGGTGCCAGAGCAGTGGAAGCTGGCCAGCACGATCCTTATTCCTAAGCCAGGAAAGCCCCCTAACTTGGACAACATGAGGCCAATATCCTTGACATCATGAATCGGCAAGGTTGCAGAACATGTCATTTTGCACAGAATAAACAAGTATTTGGAAGATAACGACATATATACACACAATATGGTTGGATTCAGGGCAGGGCTATCCACAAAAGATGCATTGAAGCTTATCAAACACCAGGTCATCGACAATGAAACCAGAGACGTGAGAGCCATTCTGTGCCTAGATCTAGAAAAAGTGTTTGACAACATTCACCGCTCTTTCATACTCGAAGCAATTTCCGAGCTTGGTCTAGGAAAAGCCTTCTATAACTACGTATGGTCCTTTCTTACAGATCGGAAAGCCGTGATGAAGATTGCAGATATCGAGACCGCAGCAATCGAAGTAGAAGCAAGGGGCACGCCGCAAGGGACAGTGATTTCACCAATGCTGTTCAACATTGCCATGATTGGACTGTCAAAGAAATTATCAAGCATTGAAGGATTGAAGCAAAGCATATACGCAGATGACATTATCATCTAATGCACAGGTGGAAGCGAGGGGCAGATTGAGAGCGCTCTGCAAAAGGCGATTGACACTGTAGTAGAGTACCTTCGCCCTTCCGGGCTCAAGTGCTCCTCGGGTAAGTCAGAACTTTTGCTTTATCGGACTGCACGCCGGGGACCGAAACCCAGCGGATGGAAGCCGTTAAACCAGATAGACATCCACCTCCGTACAAATCAAGGGGATGCCATCCAGAGGGTCGACTCCATCAAAGTCCTGGGCATGCTGATAGAGTCTACCGGCGCCAACAGCAAATCTATAGCCAAGTTAACTCGGAAAACAGACAGTGCGGTGCACCTCATACGCAGAGTGGCCAACAAAAAAAATGAGATCAAGGAAGACAACCTCATCAGGTTGATGCATGCGTTTGTTCTAAGACACTTCACGTAGGAGGCAGCAATGCACAACTGGTCAAGAGCAGAGTCCAAGACACTGAATGTGCTCCTCAGCAAAGTTACCAATAAGGTCCTGGGCCTACCCATACATACCAGCACCGAGCGTCTGCTTGAGCTTGGCATACACAACACGCTCGAAGAAATAGCTGAAGCCCAAGTGAGAGCACAGTTTGCAAGGTTATCAACAACAAGGTCAGGTAGAATGATCCTGCAGGAGCTGGGCCAACACCTAATAGCAATCAGACGCAAATACAATGATATCCCAGACAACATCAGGGAGAATATCACGGTATCTCCTATACCAAGAAACATGCATCCAGAACACAACGTCGGAAGAAGAGTAGAGAGGGCCCGGACTATACTTCGTCAAGTCTCAAACGAAGAACGAGGAGTCGTATTTGTTGACGCGGCTTCCTACGCCAATGGCAAAGCGTTTGTGGCAGTGGTGGTTGATGGGTCTGGCCATGTCGTCAACTCAGCGACGGTCAGGACGAAAGACCCAATCATTGCGGAACAGGTGGCCATCGCCTTAGCAATCAAGATGGATAACATTGAAGTCGTCTACAGTGATTCCATGGCAGCACTACGGGCGTTCGCCAAGGGGACGGTCTCTGAACAAACGCTGAGAATACTGCAAGGCAAGAACATAACACATCATCTTCTGAGTTGGTTTCCCGCTCACTTTGGACAAATCAATGATTCCCCTCCCAATCTCATTGAAGCAGCCCACGAGGGGGCGCGAGAACGCTCCAACCGCGCCTCCCCGGGGATGCGTTCTACCGGTGAAGGGGATAACCGGGAAATTCTTACAACATATAACGAGCTCACTAAACATTTCTACCTGTCTAGAAGGATTTTCCCTCCACCTCACAAAAATCTAACCCGGCCCCAAGCACTTACATTAAGGCTTTTGCAAACGCGGATGTACCCTACTTTGAAAATGTTACACATCATGTACCCTGACCTATACCCAAGTAATCTTTGTCCACATTGTGGGGAAATAGCTTCAATAAAACACATGCTCTGGCAGTGCACCAAATTCGCTCATTTATCGAACATCACCTCTGTCAGATGGGAGGCGGCAATCCGCAGCTCGTCCTTGGCAGATCAGCTCTGGGCTGTCCACCAAGCCCGCGAGGCGGCTGAGGAGATTGGCATCTCAGTCTCCACGTGGGAGCTGCCCGCAACACAGTGATCTGTGTTTCGGAGGACCAAATAAAAGTTTGTCCAATCCAATGGTGTGCTAGCCACTACGCCACAAAACGTACTTTGCCCATAATGATAACATCAAGCCATATGTACACCATACACGGTTTGGCCGTCCCTCCTTGGGCCTTCCACAGAGCTTCGACACTTTAGCGCGTTTTTGTTATCAGTGGCAAGATGGTGCAACGCGTGGGGCATGCCCTAAAGTCGTCGCCTTCGTGAAGCGCCGCCTCCACGGAACGCGGTCTCTCCTGCGCGCGTGCTTATCAGACACATAATGATGGAGAGGACGAAGGTCACTTCGCACGCTGCCATGACAGTGTTTACGAAAAGTGCGCCCTGCTAACACACTTTGCAGAAAGGTTTCACAGTTGTTCGCGCTCGTCCTGTGTATACTTGTGCGTTCGTTTCATGCGTCTTTCTTTCTGTTTGAACAGAGCGCTATAAGTGTCGAGCTGTGACAGTTGTTAGTCCACGCTCGTCCTGTGTATTCTAACTTCATGCATGCTCTTTGCTTGAGGTGTATGCTGCAAGTCTCTCTCTTCTTGGTATTCCTAACGTCACTTTGTAATGTGCTTCTGTTGCTGAAAGAATGCACCGTAAACGCTTTTAGCCAAGCAAAGACGTTTCACTTCCGTGTTATACTGATTCTTATGTAGGGGGATCAGCCACGTTTTCGGTAATGATACACTCTTTTAGGCATTAGAGAGCAATCTTCAATTCGGTACATAATCTAATTTGTAAAGACAAAATGACCTTACAGGTTTTTTTTTTTGCGCATGTGCGTTCGCAGTAAAGAAACACTGCCGCACCATGCGAGCTTGCACGTCGTCCGCAGCAGTTTATAAGTTCATTGAATTCACAAAATGATATACACCAATGTGCATCGGATTGCGGATATTGTGCAATTTGCAAGCCCCACTGTATGACCACCGCATAACAAATATTCACACATTTAGTTCATTGTACCCGCGATCTTTGTGTCATGCTTTTTTGTGACCTTTCTCAGAACTTCATGCGTCAGCCATAAAAGCTTACTCGTGCTTCTTCGCATTAAAAGCTTCCGAGTGCACGCAAGCCAGAATAACGCACCGTTGGTGCAGCCAGGCCTTGGTTCATAGACTCGAAAAGCTAGGCGCTAAAAAAAAATATCGGTGCTATGGCTCAGCAACATTGATCGACCTATCAATGCAAGAGCTTTCCTATCGCACGGCTTTTGCTTTCAACATATCGGCTGCTAACTTTTCAAGCGGAACGCCTTTGTTGCGCTTGTTGCGAGAAGATGAAACAGAGCATTCAAACAAGGGAGCGTCGCCACACGAGACGAAAACTTCCCCCGAGCAGCGTCAGCTCATCTGAGAAGGCTCGATGAATAGAGAACAGAAAGGCCTGGTAAGTAGCTAACGTGGTTGCTTGGGCGACTTGGTACGACATGACTCACATAAAAAACAGCGCCTATAACGAGGGACAAGAAAACGAGACAGACAGCGGCCTGGTAGGGCCACTTGCGAAATTTCCTACGCTAAATTGTGCAATCTTGTCTCACCTTTAACGCAAGACGAAAGTTCGAAGCGAAGCCTGTGAAATAAAAGTGACTTGGTCTCTCTCTACTCGTATTATCACTCCAAGGTAAAAATAACTTTTGCTTTTGTCAATTCATTGTATTGATCTTTCCCCAAGCTACGAATTCTTTGTACCCTTGGTTTTACACGCTCTGAGGCACAGAAGCTTTCTCCTCATTGTAGAAAACCGGAATTCTCTCCTGGTCAACATCCCGGGCTGTCCTTTTTCTTTAAGTCTCTCTCTCTCTCTCTCTCTCTATTGCAGTACTAACTCCGAGATCAAACCAATTTAGCCAAAACAACTCAGTTGTCCGATGAAGACATCGTATGAGCGTGACCTTTTGATTCACTTCACATTGACGCCGATACCGCCTATTGTCACTTGTAATTAACGGGGCATCTATGGTTTTCCCGTTAAAAAAAAACTGCGCTCGAGTCTTATCTTTGCCAAGATAATGGACTGGTGAAGCTTGCGACTTGCACGTGAAATATCTGTCCGAAATGCTCGTATGCAGAATAGGAAGAGGAGAAAAAGAATAAACACAGAAAAAAAGATAGGGAGCAACCGTGAAAGTAAGCCCGTGTAGGATAACTGTTTGCTAATTGATGCAGAGAAACAGTAAACAGACTTTGCAAGTCTACAGAAAACGGGAAGAGTGAGTGGAAGAATGCGCACAATTCTAAGTCCGTCACTCTTCTACAGTATATGGCATCATAATCAGTGCACAGCTGCTCGTGCAAGTCTGTTATGCTTCCTAAAGTTTCCGTAATTTCCTGACGAGCCCAGCATATACTGCACAAAATTCATGTCAAAATCGTACAAAGCTGGGTTGTCATGACAATAAAAAACCTGCTGTAGTTTACCCTGATAGAGCACGAAACCCTGACATTGACAAACCCCTCTGAGCGATTGCATATTCTTCATGCGTGGATCTGAGTGCATCAACGTCGAGTGATATGCTCTGAAGTTGCAGGCGTTAGATGTCATTCATTCTCCGATATCTCTCTCGTTCGCTCAGCATTGAGATATACAACACGCCCGTCGAAGTCCACATTCCACCTCAACAAGCGCACACAAATATTCAAGGCGCAAGTACAAGACGTAATTGAAGTAAACGTTAGATAATGCAAGTCCCCATGTATATAATTTAAAAGTGATTTTCTGTAGGAAAAATAGAAAAGCTGTTCGGAAAGTCAAAGAGAAAGGGAAGACTTCAACTGAAAGCAAATACAATAAAAGGAGAGGAAGCCTTTTTAGCACACACGTGTACGCGCATTCGCTGTCAGATGCGGTGGGCAGAGACTGCTGTGACCTATGTAAACGTAGCCTATGTCTTTCATTCATTTTGAACAGGAACAGACTATTGATGGTGATGTCGTATCTGATGTCGGAATACGAGAAGCGTTGGCTTGGTCAGTAATTAATCTCGCCGCCAAAAATGGGTCACTTGCTCTTCCTAACGCGCTCACATAATAGACTTTCACTTCGAAACTGAAACCTTCTACGGCAAAACGTCCCGTGGGCGTCGAGTGAATAGTTTCAACTTTCTTTCCGGTCAGGCATTCATCGAACGTAGGTTTCAGTACACCGCCGAAAAATGAAATAGGCGATCGGAGTGAGCTTTCGATGCTAAGTATGCGTGCTTAGCCGCATGGCTTTTAAAGATTTCGTGTCCCTTCGGGTGCGTTTAGCTGTCTTACTGTTCTTTGCGAAATGTGAGGAATAAATATGACCCCAACATAAATAAGAAATAAAATTGCCTTGAAGGAAAATATAAATTGAAGATTTCTAATACGGTTTTTTGTAGGTATACTATTGCCCAGTTTCAATTGATTGATTGATTTGTGGGGTTTAACGTCCCAAAACCACCATATGATTATGAGAGACGCCGTAGTGGAGGGCTCCGGAAATTTCGACCACCTGAGGTTCTTTAACGTGCACCCAAATCTGAGCACACTGCCCAGTTTCAAGGGTTTACCGTATGCCTGTAATAAGGCGTGGGTGTCAGCTGTAAAATACCTTATGACATAAAGCCTGTTTTTAACAAGAAAAGTGAAATTGATCGAGCATAAACACAAGTCACCTGTATTGGCACGCTCCCCATACCTTCTCCTTCCACTCCCCCCGTTTGTCTCAGAACAAAAAACGTAGTATGAAAAATATATCTATCTATCTATCTATCTATCTATCTATCTATCTATCTATCTATCTATCTATCTATCTATCTATCTATCTATCTATCTATCTATCTATCTATCTATCTATCTATCTATCTATCTATCTATCTATCTATCTATCTGTCTATCTATCTATCTATCTATCTATATATCTGTCTATCTATCTATATAGCAGATCCTATCCTCACCCGCCTCTCAACCCCCCTTCCCCGCCTTCAGAGCCATCAGCAAGATCAGGTGCATAGCCGTTTGTGTCTCATTTCAAAGGAGCTTCGCTCATCGATTGTATTAGTACACGGAAAAATGTTTAATATAAGGAGCGAAGCTCCTTAGGCTGGAACCCCACTGTCGCCATTGCCGCCATCCCCACGAGAGCTCCCTCCAACATATATGTGGCACCAGCGCAAGAAGACAATGAATTGATCCACCAATGTCAAACTAGGCAAGCGCTATAAAAAAGAGCACGGAGCAAAACAACAAGTGCACGCTGCTGCATTTCGCTTCACCGAAAGCGCACGTGGCGAAAAAAAAAAAGGTGTGCGGTGCAAAAATGCTTTGCTTTAAAAACAAATATATATTAAGTAGAGAACCACGTTTGTACATATACAAAACAACCGCCCAAGAACTCCGTACAAATGGTTAACCAGCGTATGCTGAAACGTGCGGCTCCGGTGTTTAGCAGTGGGTTCAACCCGACGTGGCACTGAAGCCTTTCGCAATAATTTGTTACATTTTCGTGCTCCGTAATAAGGCTAAACACACGCTTCGATTTATTCACATGTGGTGCTTAACGTCCCGAAACTACCATATGATTATGAGAGACGCCGTAGTGGAGGGCTCCGGAAATTTCGACCACCTGGGGTTCTTTAAAGTGCATCCAAATCTGAGCACATGGGCCTAAAACATTTTCGACTCCATCGGAAATGCAACCTTTGCAGCCGGGATTTTATCCAGCGACCTGTGCTAGACAAACGTTTGTCTTGGGTTTAACACAGTGGTTATTTTACATGCGACACATTGTGCCTCGTGTCATTGTGATCATGTAGGTGTGTAAAGAGCGGTTAAATGCATTTAGATATGCGTTAATTTCAGGGTTTGTTCTCGAACCAGAGGTGACCACAGACGTCGCAGCCGAAGCCAGTGTGCCACTGAAGAAACTCTGGCCGAAAACGGGCGTTCGCCCAAGCCAATGCGCTCCCGCAATCAGCACGTTGACCCCAAAAAGACGTTGCGAGCGTTTGACATCGGGAGTGATCTTGGCAGCGTGGTTTGCAGGATCCGCTCGCCTCCGGTGCCTGCATTCTCGTTCGCGATTTAACGTGGCCTGCACTCTAAAAAGTAAAGGAGGACAAGGGGTGTCGAGGTTGCTCCTTTAGAGGAGTAAATAACTTGCCACACCCATTGCACCACTTTGGGAGTAACTGCTAAAGAGTAACCACGCTCTCGCGGTTAATCTTTAAAAAAAGCAACAGTTTGCAAAAGAAAAAATCGGGTTTTAGTTGGCTTACCCAGCCTTGCGAAGGGTGTGCTGGCATTCAGTTAGATGTAGAATCGATGTGAACGCATCTTATTGAGTAAAGTTTAGAAAATTTGCAGCAAACACATAAGATTCGAGCCCACAACTACTCAGTCAGCATGCGCATACACTAACCACTACATCACACCACGATATGGTACCATCCGAAACAAAATAGGCTGGTGTAGTTACTGCTGAGTCGTTTGCACACGGCGCAAACATTCGTGCAGTTACTCCAAAAAACGGGCGCTTTACTCCACAAGGATTAAAATGCCCCTCTTTGCCGTGCCGTGTGCCATCTTTTGCGCGCATTTCGTCTTTAGGAGGAGCAAAGAGCCGTTTTCGGGGGTGACTGCACAGTTCCTCCACCAAACGTTTTATATTGTGGAAGGCTGCTGACGCTCGGCATTCCCAGTCTATTTTAAATAGCGTTAGAGAGCTCGTGTCACACAAATTCTGCCGTCGGCATCGGCAGCGTTGGTTGCGAGCGAAAAATCGTCCGTGAGCGAAAAATGAAGATAGAAGCAAATAAAATAAAGAAAAAAAGTTTTCCGTCCCATTGAGGATCACGCCCGGGCCGTTCACGTAGCCAGCAAATGTGCTACCACCTATACCGCAAAGCCACGGTGTTACTTGCAGCGCCTTCGAAAAAAAAAATACACTACATAAATGCCATGTAGTGGAAGCAGTCTATTTAAAAGGACACTAAAGACAAATACCCATTCACGTCAGAGTGAAAGAATAATTTATGACCACCTACGAAACGACAATATTATCAACAACAGTGCTCTACTTACACAGAAATTTGGGTAAATGCACAAGGACACAAGCGTCGCAGTAGAACCTTTTGAAAATGATGCCGATGACATCAGACGGACCGCCTACAATTATTCAATTGTAATCGATCTAACTGCACTAAATAAAGAGCCTTCCGTGCATCAAGAGACGCAATGAAATGCTGCTTGTTCGTTTCTGTTTGATTCATGGAAAAAAACTGGCCCCATATCTGCATGTTTATCTGCCAATGTCGTCTAAAGACGATAGTCTTGCGTCCGGAGAGAGTGAATAAAACGTTCATTCGATGATCGGCGCAAGAAAGTCGGTGAATGGTATTCTGGAGGCACTGCGTTAGGGTGCCTCCAGCGTGCAGCGGAGGCGAACGAGCGCATCAAGTCAAGTCACACCTGAGACATGAGCGCTCTCTGGCAGTTGTCTTGGAAAACGAAGTGAGCGGCTCTGAGATGATAAGGTGTAGAACGCAAGGCGACCGGTAGGTGCCACCACCATGTCGTCTAAGCAAAGCGTTGGGAACACTTGCGTTTTCGTGGAAGTGTTGCATGGTCATCGCATCGTAATAAACGCTACGATCCTTAAATTACTACTTATGTATGCCTTTTCTAGTAAAAAACGCACATACAGAATATATACGTGTTGTTATGGTGCCTCAGATATGCACAATAATCTTTTTAATTGACAATTGCACAAGCATGAACGCTGAATCTTGAGAAACATTGGTAGATGCTCTGGATGGGATCGGCCGTTTGGGGTGTCGGCTGGTGCCGTTTCGAGTACTCGGTATCGGTAAGGGTAGACAAACAGACGAACGGACAGACAGACCAAAATTTTTGCGTTGGAGGTCCCTAAGAAAGACTATCGTCTTTAAAGAGAACCGTCGGCCGTTACTACCGGGAATGACACCCGTGGTTCGAAAATTCAATTTTCGCGTGGTTACACGGAACAGGTGGTACCATCTAGCGGGGTGCAGTTAAAAAGAAAAAAAAACGTTTTCGGTCTCGAAGCCATTGGAGCGAAATTGATCAAAGGCCATTGTTGCTGCAGTGGCTCCCGCTGCTTTCGGTCTGCTGGTACTAGCGCAGTAAAAAAAGGCAACGTTGTGCACGGCAATAATGACGTGAGTCGGCCAGGTCGCTCCGCTTCTTGAGACGGGTAGTTTGAAGTGCGCTATCCCGATGCGGACCACTAAAGCGTGATTTCATTTTAATATAGGCCCTTCCATGGCACAAAATTAACGCTGCGAGGTTTCTGGACCACTATTTCAAGAATAAACGTTGACTGCATACTTGCCTTTAGTGTCCCTTTAACAAATTTTACTCGACAGGTGTCACGACGGAAACGAGCTTATTCGGCGATTTGTAGGCGCATTTGGGATGCCATCAAACTGCTTCCAAAAAGGCTGGAATAGTGCAGCCATCGCTGCTAAAACACATAGGAACTTTCAAACGGCTTTAAAAATGGACAACCATGTCCATCTATCGGAAAACATATCCTTTTTTAGAGGCGTTGATCAAGCAAATAGCAAACGCTAGATAATGAAGTGCTGCCATCTGTGAGCAATTATGAGACTATTTATGGCCTCCGAAGTGGCAAGCGCGCCGCATGTATCTTGGAGGCAATGCGACTCTTGCTTTAGATCAAGAATATGTATGTACCATTCACGCGCGCGCGCGTGTGTGTGTGTGTGCACTTAGCGGTTGCACATAGCCTTTGAAGGGCGCACTAGGGGCTGGACTTCGCTATCGCGTTCAACTCTTAAATTCGAAGCTTAAGGGTCCCCCAATTTCTTTTTGTGTGCTTGAACTGCACCATTGGCCCGGCGAGTGCTAGCTCTTTAATGCTTCTACTTTCGGTGTTCTTCTAGAGTTGTCCGTGGCATTCCCAAGTGGGAGGTTTCAGGAGAAACTGTTGCGCACGCGCTTCACGCCACGGATGCGACGAGGTGGATGACGTCACTCACAACGCTGTCAATGGCGTGAATGCTTTGGTATGACGTTGCAAACTACGTAACTGATAACACTGCCAATGAAGACCACTGGGGAACCTGCTGCCGGGTGGATTTTTGTTTCTTTCAGTCATACACAGCATGCGCTATAAAACAGAAACCCACTTGAGATTAGTTAGAGCTGCTTACAGAGCATTGATCGTCGTCTCCAGAAACGTCGACGTGAAGATGATGAAGATGACAAGCAGCTTGGCCAGGATCCGGGACGCAGTACCAAAGCAGCGAGAAGAAGATGCGCCCGGCAACAGGATCCTGCGGTTAGAGCACGACGAGCGGAGCCACGATGGCTACGTCAACAGAATCTTGCCGTACGTGCCGGAGCGACGAAATTTAAGTGCCGACGCCGCCAAGCTAATACCGATTTGCACGCAAAAGAAGCTTTATAGAAGCAGGCGCACCAAGAAGCTCTTATCAAGCCGCTCAAGATACCGTTTCACGAACACAATGCAGTGCTCTTCAAGATGAAACATTAAAGTATGTTTAATAAACAGATTTAGCACCTACTTAGTCGTTCACGTCTCTCTTCGAAGGAGTTTTGGTCATCGGTTGTGTTCGTACACGGAACAGTTTGCTGGTTTCTGATTTCAGAGCCTCTACTAAACTGCAGACCACAGCTTTTAGCCTTGAAAAGTATTTGAATGTATATGGGAGAAATTAAGAATTTGAATTTGAAGTAGGAAGAGTGGTCAGTATAGGTCGGGGCGGATTTGTTGCGACCTGATTTCTCAGTTCATAAAAGGTCAGTTTGGTTAGGAGCGACTTTTTAGGGCACCCTACACCGAGTCCGAGTTCGCTTGCTTGCTTAATCCTTTTTTGTGGCTCTCACCCACTAAGGGGGACTGGACAAAAAGCCGGTGGTTAATGTAGGTCAATACCCTAAGATTATTCAGGCTAAGAAAATAGGATTACTTTGTTTTCACTTGGTCGGGTTATTTTGGCACAATGTGAAAAAAAAGCGAAAAAAAGAAATAATATAATTTCTTGAATAACTGAGGTGTGATCGGTAAATAAAATTCTTCTGAAGGTTAAGTCATTACAATTTAATAGTTAAATATTAAATGTTAGATTGGCTAGTTGAAACCGAGAGCCGATCAATGGCTCAGCAAAGTAATCATCTTGTGTTACATAGGAATTCGCACAGAGCCCCGCAGATGTTCCAGTCGCTGAGTCCTATTGAAGCAGCCTTAAGGGACAAAATATTGGGAGTAGTAAGTGATATTCCTAGTTTATTGAATAAAATTTCGAAACACTTCAAAGATTAGAATACTTGGATGGAAGTGTGGCGCCACCGTCTATGCGAATTTCTTAAGGGGCCTCGTCTGGGCGATGGGAATGACGGTATATGTGTCTCCGAGGCTTGTGTTGGCTGCTGCCGAGCGAGGCTTCGGCTCAAAAACAAATACGACTGCGTAAATAAAGCTTCTACAAAACCAAACGTTTAAAAGCGGATTTCATTCACGAGTATTATATCCTAAGAAAATCCACTCACTTTGGCGGTACAACCAAACGGCGATAGAAAGAAACAGACGAAATAGAAGTTACGAAGGAAAAGCTCACTTTGTCGTCTGCCTGCCAAGTTTAGCGGTCGTTGGTTTCTTCTTACACTTCGTAAAACTCTGCATCGACGCCGAAATTTCCCGTGTTAAATAAAACACGTTTTTGTGGAATTACAAAATAAATAGCTTATTACGTGCTCTTTTAGTAATTACTCAATCATTCGACCGTGAAGCCATACGAGTTTTTCAGGTACACAAATCCGAGTCAATTTCGAAGCTCACATATCTCGCCTTTCCCTTGCACCCAGCAGCTCACTAGCACCAGCTATCCCTCCACGTAAGTTTGTGAGAAACTCTATGCCGTAAGCAAGCACCTATGAAGGTATTGTGCTTCTCAATTGCATGCTGTATCACAGTTTCCGCAGACGAAATTGCACGAAATAAACTGATATAGGTATATTGTGCACTGTAGCAATGCGAGACAAGGCATAATAGGCGTTCTACTGCATCGGACGACAGGGTAAAAGACAATTCACCACGAATATCTCCAAGCCATAAACTAATCAATACCGTATTTCCTCATGACGTCACGTGAACAGACTGCTGGCTTGACAACATAGGTTTCGAAGAACCCAGAAGACTGGGAGAAATGGCATGCTATTTTTTTATCTTTACACGTTGCTTACGGGCTCTTTAAGTGTTTCATGAGTAAAGTCTCAAAATCCATAACGCTGATCAATTCATAAATGTAAATGTGTATAATCATTGAAAACCTTTCATCACCGTAAGCTTGCCTTATTCTCTGCTATTTTTCTGTTAACAATATATCACCACAATAGCTTAGACTGCCATTCTTAGTTACTTATCAATATTGACCTAATTACTTCTTTAAATCTTCGAACGAAAACTTGCAATTTTATTCTTACAACATAAGGCATTCAGTTTAGAAACTTATCTGCCAATATAAGCACTTCCACTACCCTCAGTGCCAAAACCCTCAGTGCGAAAAAATAATCCTATCATGAGAGTGTCTTTAGAAGTGACATTTCTTTCCTTACCTTTTTTTTTCGCAGCTTGGTCAATGACACGGGTCAATGCCACTGTGGTGCTGAAAAAACTTCCACTCGCTGTTTTCAAGAAGACAAACAATTGAGTGCGCAAACACATACATAATCCTTGATTAAGCGGAAAGAGCCAAAGGGAGGGTGACGCCAGTGCGTAAATTACTTCCGCTCTCGTGAGGCCATTCGCCAGACAAAGAAGCCAGCCATGGGCCATAAAAGCGAACCAGTCGCCGATTCCCTTTTGCATTCAAGGAATAGCGCCTCCTTGAAGAAGGTTTTCACACGGCTATACTGAATTTTCTTCTACAGCTTAGGCATGAATGCACGCGTCGAAGTCTTATTTCACTTTCTTAAGAAAGACATTCAAGAAAAAACGTCCACGCTGCAGAGTACTGCACGGAAAAATGACGTGACGAAAAAAATTGGCAGATCCCGCGTAAGTGGGATTGAATGGTATGTGAAGACCGAATGAGAAAGGTTGATGCAGCACTTTAAATACAGCACAACGTTACGAGGCGGACGTAAATTATGCCGTACACAATTTGCATGCCGTGATTTTTATGTCTGCATGTGTAAATAATTTTTGTCGTCTATTCACGTCACGTGATACCAAATTTGGTATATGTGGAGCTATATATAGCTAAACGGCCGCGAGATCGCTCTCAGTGTAGCATCTATTAGCATAACTCTCGGCATAGCCTGTTTTACACGGATATCAGTATTATCATGATTCGACGTGTTATCTACCTTCGCTATTCATTCACGCCACGTAATACAAAATTGGTACGTGTGGAGCTAGCTAAATGGCCACGAGCACACTATGAGCGTAGCATGTAGTCACGCTTTGCATGATATGCATATCAAGATTATCATGTTTGGACGCGTCATTTACTTTCGTCGTCTATTCACGTGGCCTATTACCACAGTTGGTATATATGAAGCTAGCGAAACAGCCTAGAGCGCCTTATGAGCGTGGTATGTAGCCATGTTTTACATGACACGCATGTTATGATTATCATGTTTGCACCAGTCATATTCTTTCATCATCCATTGACGTCACGTAACACCAGATTTGGTATATGTGAAGCTAGCGAAATTGCCATGAGCGCACCATGAACGTGGCGTGTAGTCATGACTTACATGATATGCATGTCATGATTTCCACGTTAGGGTCTGTTACATAAATTCGCCATACAGGCATGTCATACCATACGAGTTTTGCAATATGCCTTGGGAACGAAACCACTGCAAAAGAAGAAAGAACATGAAATGTAAATCATCACATTCATGACATACTGCTCACGATTTTTATGTTACGACTAATCACTTATGGACGTCATACAATCATAATATGCCATACCAATTTTTGATACGTTATCAAAACTGCCAGGAAAGCTCAAAGTTGTAGGTGCAAGATAGATAGATAGATAGATAGATAGATTGATAGATAGAAAGATAGATAGATAGATAGATAGATAGATAGATGGATAGATAGATAGATAGATAGATAGATAGATAGATAGATAGATAGATAGATAGATAGATAGATAGATAGTCTCAAAGTTGTTGAATTTCACTTAACAAATGCGAAAAGAGCCTGCTGCTCATTCAACAAGAGAGAATACCTTTGTTTGACGCGGTGCGGTCGTCTATGCTGCTGGCTCCAAATTGACTTCTTCACACGGCAGTGCGAAAAAGGGCCAGAATTGTATATAAATATATATATATATATATATATATATATATATATATATATATATAAATATATATATATATATATATATATATATATATATATATATATATATATATATATATATATTTATATGACGTATGAAGTGATGGTAGATAGAAGCCGAGAAAGAAGGCAGAACGGAAAAAACATGGCGTATGAGCCAGGCCACGTCTCCCGCATCTAGCGTCACACGAGTCGACAGGATGAAGACCTGGCGGCCACTTCATCAACAGGCCACCATCTTCGAACGTCTCAGCAAGACGCAGTGACCAAACGTGGACGACAAAAGTACATCCCAACTCTACACCAAGACCAGCATCATAACAGCACCATCAGACGACCTTGACATCCCCAAGTACACCGGATCAGCGGACGACGGACCCGTACAGGACTGCTTTACCTATTCGAGCTCCACGCTGCCGCTGCATCTAGGTCGGAACAGGAGATGATCATCAACTTCACTGACTACATCTCCGGTGAGGCATTTAAGTTTTACCTCACCCACATCTTTGAATATGACGAATCGTGGCGAAAAATCAAAGAGGAGATGATTACCCGTTTTAATGACTATGACCAAGACCTACTCATTGCCAACCATCTAGAGACAACCGCACACTATCGTCAATTCCTTAAGCAGTCCTCAATCATTCGAAAGCCCAGCGCAAATCGACAACTGCCTCAAGATGAAGTGGCACATGAGTTTACTTACAGAAGGCCATGCGTATATTGGGAAAAACCTAATCGTCAAGCCCGCATCCCTTCTGCGCGAAAGTCAGCATTTTCGAAGTCATCGCTTCAACATACAACACGAGACGTCGCTCACCATACTGATGCCTTTCATGCGTCGTCTCGCATACATGGTCCACCACCTGGTTTTCTACGACGCAGCTCTTCAAAGGCTCCTAACGGTCACTATCCGTGTCATAAGGACGCCTTGTTCATGGTAGACCTGCTGACACATGAGGAAAATGCCGAACAACGCCATGACGATTTCAAAGAGTGAAAATCAGTCTTCACACATTGGATCAGCTTATTTTCCATCTAGCATAATTGGGCTACCTCCTGGTTTTCCGCCACTTGGCTCTGTCGTCGCTCACAACGCCCACCTCGCATCTAGCACGCTCACAATGGTCGGGATAGAGCTGCGGAGCTCGGAGAATACTCAGCCAAGCCCTGAACCTACCATCCAGATTCAGGAGCAAGAACCACTCGCAGCGAACAGCGAATAAGCCCCTGATGATGTATCTGTCAACTCTGAAGCATTACCTTCATTACCCGAAATGCAGCACAACAGCCTAGAGACTACTAACTGCCCACTCGACACCACATTCAATTGCCCAGAAAGTCAGTGTCATGGTGAAAAATGGCTGCCACCTCAGGTCTTTTCGCAGCAACATCACCGATGCCAGCAAGTCCAAGAACAACAGAGATTCCAAGGGCTATACGAACAAGGACGACGACGAATGGAATCATCTTCGGAAGAACACGCGCGGTTTATGGAAAGCGGTTTACAAACGTGTCAACCAAACCGACGACATATTCAAGATTTCTCGCTCGAAACAAAGAAAGCATCAAATCCAGGATATTTTCCCAAGGGACGTCGAGTAAGCTTTATCCAGTCGAAATCAGGACTTAGGAAACACGACATACAACGTCGAGAAAGGCGCCAAACCATACCCTGCATTCCGCAAGAACGCAGAAATCACCGCACCAGCCTCGGTCAACAAGCACGCAAACGGGCGGCGACGCATGGGTTCCAATCAAGACAAATAGCACGACATCTGTGCAAATCATCCAGCCAATGCTTCAAGGCCATCACACCACGTTCATTCATCGCAAGAATACGGGCTGTGTTTCCATCTGATTTCACGCTCAAAGCATGCTTATGTTGTCCAGAGCGCAACAGCCAGCCTCACCCTCCAGAGCTGTACTTGATACCACGGATTGCTGTCCTCTCGTGTGAAGCTATAGTGTGTTAACGGAAACTTCCTCGGACATGGAATGATCTTCTCTCTTTGACAGTGCTCAGTTCTAAGCCATGCATGTTCAGTTTTCATTTCTGTTCGTCTGACGCGACTTCTTTCGGGGGGAGGGGGAATCGTGTAACGTAAGTAAGTAGTGACTGAAGGTAGAGGCTGAGGAAGAAGTCAGAGTAGAATAAACATGGTGTATGAGCCAGGCCATGTCGCCCATTCTTCATAGCGTCACACGCACACACACACACACACACATATATATATATATATATATATATATATATATATATATATATATATATATATATATTGCCGCACGCATACCTACATTTAGCGGCGAGATACCAACGACAACGAAGAACGCGGATTTGCTCGAGAGGAGAAGCCAGGCGAGTGAAGAAGACGACAATCTTAGCGGCCTTCTCTGAGAGCGTCTCTACAAGTTCCACTGTCCGTGTTTTTAAATAACTCCCTGTAATTTATAACCCGCGACAATGGTGGAAGAGCTGGGTACTACCACCTCATGATCAGCACCCCTGTGACAAGCCCCGAGTCCAGCCCTACGAGAAAACCACGCGTGGAGACGCCTCTGTACCGCTCAAGCCGTCGCCTTCAAGGTCTTGAACTAAAGTTTGGCCTTTTAAAGGGAGCAACACTTCCGACAGCCACCCCTACTCAAGAAATGGCAAGAAGTCCTGCACAGGTGACGGTCCAGAACATCTGCATTCCTGAACTATTTCTTGGCCGGCCGAACGAAGATGTGCAAGACTGGCTTGAGCAGTTTGAACGGAAAGCTAAATCGAACTACTGGAGTTTCGATGGAAAGCTGTTCCACGTATACTTCGCCCTTGAATACGGCGTGAAGACGTGGTTTATAAACCAGGAGGCAACATTGACGACATGGGAGGAGTTTTGTCGTCGGTTTATTGACACCTTCGGTAACATGGACCGACGCGAAAACGCACAACGCCTTCTTGAAGGACGCACCCAACAGCTGCATGAAAGCGTCGCCATGTTTGCTGAGGATATGGTGCGTTTGTGCCACCACGCGGACCCCAACATGCCCGAGGCTCGAAAGCTAAGCCATCTCATGAGGGGCGTCAAAGAGCAGCTATTTGTTGGTCTTGTGCGCAATCCGCCGACAACAGTGGACGAGTTCACCAGGGAGGCCACCGCAACAGCGCGTGTGCTTCAGCAACGGTACCGACAGTCTGATCGCCCGGCCACCGGCGCAGCTGCAGGCGCCGCCGCACTGACCGCAAACGACGTGTTTTGTCTACGCCACCTGATTAGACAGATCGTGCGTGAGAAGATCGCGAATGATAACGCAAAATACACATTGCAGTCACAGGCGCCCCCGCAGCAGGAATCCACGGTTGCCTTCGTCACTGAAGTCGTTCGCCTTGAACTTCGACAAGCGTTTGCCCCTCCTCAGCAATATTCCGCTCCACCACACCATCCAAATTCGTGTACCTATACAGACGCTGTGCGTCGTCCATTGGCTTCAGAAGTATCCTACCAGCCGAATGAATACAGCTATGCAGACGCTGTTCGTCGACCCACGCCCATGCCAGCGGCGCACTACCTCGAACCGTATCCTGTAGCAGCCGGGGCTCAGCACGATTTTGTCAGGTGACCCTATATGCGGAAGACCAACATATGGCGCATTGCCGATCACTGACTACTCGGCTAGAACTGTGGAGAGCCAGGGCACACTTACCGTTTTTGCCCACATCGCCGAGCTGAATACCGTGGTAGTGCATCTACAGCTACGCGCCGACAGATCGACGAAAGCCGTGCCGTCATCGACGACGACCAGGCTGGCAGGCGGGAAGACTCTTCTACCTTCCGGACGCGCTCATCATCCCCGGCTCGCTTTGGTTCACCAAGCCGCCGTAGTTTTGCTGACGCCGTCTGAGGTCGGTCTCCCAGCCCACGGTGAGGAAACTGAAAGCAGCGACCTCTGAGGGGAAGGTTTCAAGCCGTCGAATTGCCGAAAATCCCCCACTGCTGCCGAAACATGTGAGAGACGACGATGAAAACTCTGCAGAGAAAACTGTGACTGCCGACCTCATTGTGACGATTGACGGCGTTGAAGTGACAGCCTTAGTCGATATGGGTCCAGACTTCTCCAAAATGAGTGAACGATTGGCAGACGAAGTCAAGAAGGTCAGTATGGAATGTACGGGCCCTTATATCCGAAATGCTGGAGGCCAGATAATGACTCCCACGGGAAAATTGACAGCAAGACTCACAATTGAAAATGTGGCTTTTGTAAGCACATTCCTGATCCTACCGGAGTGCTGAAAAGCTATAATACTGGGAATGAACTTCTTTAGAGAGTACGGTGCTGTGGTCAATTTACGCGATGGCGTGATCACATTCGTCACTGACAAGTCTGCGACCCATGATGCAGACCAAGAACCCAGGGTGTTATGTGTGGTCGACGACGACGTCTGCGTGCCACCACTGTCATGTAGTCTTGTTTCCGTGTGTTGCGCCGTGCACTGTAATGAAGACGCCAAAGCCAAACCAATCCCTGCCCTTCTTTTTCGCCAAGGCATCGTCATCTCTCGCGGTATCGTCAGCTTAGCGGATGGGCGCGCAGAGGTGCTTCTGACCAACTTCACAAATGAGCACCGGCACATCGGTAAATGCACGGCTGTGGCGTACCTCGAAGAGCTCGACTACTCTCACGACTGTCTTCTAATGCGAAGGGAAGCCACAGCTCAATCACCTCCACATACCCCACCAGTTGATATCGGTCTTAGTCTAACACCGACTGAAAGATGCCGTCTTATGAAGCTGCTCGACCAGTTCAAGGACTGCTTTTCATGGACATCACGAGTCGGTGGAATGCCTCTGACTAAGCATCGCATCATTACGGAAGACACAGCAAGACCGATCCGACAAAACCCATATCGCGTCGCTCAGAAAGAACGTGAGGTAATCCAGCAGCAAGTCAAGAAGATGCTAGAGGATGATGTAATCCAACTATCCAAGAGTCCTTGGGCATCGCCAGTGGCACTCGTGAAAAAGAAAGATGGCAGCTTGCGTTTCTGCATCGATTATCGTAAGCTGAACCATGTTAAAAAAAGACGTTTATTCATTACCACGGATTGATGACTCTTTGGACAGGCTACTGCTTGTGCGCTACTTCTCGTCAATGGAACTTAAAAGTGGATACCGGCACATAGAAGTAGGTGAGCGCGACCGAGAAAAGACCGCCTTCGTGAAGTCAGACGGGCTTTATGAATTCAAAGTCCTTCCTCCCTTTCGGTCTATGCTCAGCCCCAGCCACGTTTCAGATACTAAAGGATATTATTCTGTCCAACCTGAAATGGAAAACATGCCTTGTGTACCTCGACGACGTGATCGTTTTTTCGGCCACGTTTGAAGAGCATCTAAAGCGGCTACTGTCAGTCCTTCAAGCCATACGGTCCGCCGGACTCACACTCAAACCGGAATAATGGCACTTCGGCTTGGAAGAACTCCAGTTCCTGGGACACGTGATCAGTCGTGATGGTGTGAAGCCAGACCCAGATAAAACGGCAGCCGTCGCAAAGTGCGCAAGGCCTGTTGATAAGAAAGCAGTCAGGCGTTTTCTGGGTCTCTGCGCCTACTACCGGTGATTTAAAGCAGGCTTTGCACACATCGCCTCTCTTCTCACCCACGTTACAAGGGAAAACGTTGCATTTAAATGGGGTGAAGAGCAAGAAGCTTCGTTCAACCAGCTGCGACAGCGTCTACAAACTCTACCTGTCCTCGCTCACTTGGACGAGAATGCACCAACAGCCATCCATACAGACGCCAGCAATGTGGGCCTAGGTGCTGTTAAAGAAGAATAGCGATTTGGGCTAGTCGGTTTGAATTCATGATAATAAGGGTTGCAGCGCGAGCACGAATGTGCTAGGAAAAACAGACGAAAGTCGAGGTACGGAAGGCAAAGAGGACAACACGAGCGCTGTTCTTGTTCAATGCCAAGATGGTGTGGAGAGAGTGGTTGCCTACGCTAGCAGAACGTTGACACGCGCCGTTTCCAACTACTCAACAATGCAGAAGGAGTGTCTGGCCGTCGTTTGGGCAGTTGCGAAGTTCCGCCCATACGTATATGGCCGCGCTTTTCAAGTCGTAAGCAGCCATCACTCTCTTTGTTGGTTGACCAACATGAAAGCCCCATCCGGGCGTTTGGCACGATGGAGCTTACGGCTCCAAGAGTACGACATGGCCGTAGTTTACAAGTCCGGAAGGCAACACTTGAACGCCGACTGTTTGTCAAGGTCACCGATTGAACCACCGGCTATAGAGGATGATGATTTCTCAGGTTTTTTAGGAGTTGTTGATGCAGCTATCATTTCTCTGCAACAACAAGATGATCGGGAGCTCAACTCGCTTATAAAATTCTTGAATTCACCAAGAGTGTTTTCGAAGAACTTATCGTCATTCTGTTTACGGGACGGAATTCTGTACAAAAAGTACATATCATCAACAGGTAGAAGCTATTTGCTGGTAGTTCCTGGAGCTCTCCGCAGCGAAATTTTACAAGCCTGCCATGACGAAGCCACTGCGGGCCACCTAGGTTTCACAAGAACACTGACACG